>NC_133763.1:47139862-47448397 GCF_036562045.2 Rhinolophus sinicus | reverse complement strand
GGTCAGTGTCTACTGGGGAAGAGGGATGTGTCAGTGTGTGGATAGAGGTTAGCAATGAGCTGAGAAGACTTCAGAGGACTTTGAGGAATCCACCCATTCATTTAAGACACATTTATTGAGCACTTAGGGTATACATGGCTCTGTGTAAGGCCCTGAAAAAAAATTTTTTTAACTTTCAGATTCAGATGCGCTGTGGGGAGGGGCATAACACCTGAGTGCATTACTCTCTGCAAAGCACAAAAAGAGAAACTTACTCATCTCTGCATTGCATGGTCAGCCAGGGAAATAATGTTTTTAAAAAATCACCAATGAAAAAGAAAAACTGAGATGATGATAGATGTGAGTAAAAATCAGACAGAATGGTGAGAGAGAAGTTGCTTAGAGTTGGGGGGCGGGAAGCTAGTTTACATACGGTAGCTAAGGAGAGTCCTTCTGAAAAGTGTGATGTGAGATGAGTTACGAGTAGGAGTCAGCCATCGGAATACGCAGGGGATGAGCATTTCTGGCAGAGAGAACAGCAGCTGGAGAGCCAGGAGATGGAAATGAACTTGACCTCCTCCAGAAACAGAAAGAAAGCCCAAGTGACTGGAGTGGAGGAAACGCAGGGGAGTTTGGGGTGGCCAGGGAGGGAGAGGGGAGGAGGTGAGAGACGTAGATGTAGGCAGGGGGCCAGATCTTGTGTGGACTTGCACGGGTTTGGGGTTTTATTCTAAGCGCAGTGGGAAATCCACTCTGATAGGGAAATAACCTAAAGTCAATGATTGTGTCTTTGCCCCAGGTATCATCAGTGTCTCATTTAAATACTCTAAAGATCCAGAATGCTAATACTTCCGAAAATCAGAGTCGCAGATATAGGGGACATCTTTGGCTTTGGTCCACTTACCTCTCCCCTTTCTTCTGGTGACTGTACCCACTTGACCTGCTCCAAACCAGGTGGGTCAACCAAACGGAACCTTGCTGCCCCTGGCCTCAGGGGAATGCACGTCACCTAGGTCTAGCCAATCAGAGAATCCCATTCTTCCGACCACAGGGATTGGCCAAGACATGGGCATAGGACTTCAGAAGGGACTATCACAGTTGCTCCTGGATAGAGTTGGATACTGGAAGGGAGAAGCTTTCTTGTTCCTCTGTCACCAAGGTGGGATGATGCGAGCCTGACAATCAATCTCCATGGCCATTTCCTCCCTTTCCTACTCTAGATTCACCCTCTCCCACCTCCTCTGCATAGAATCCCCTTTGCAATGGGAAAGAATAAGGCAAACACCCAGAATAACGTGGAAAAATAAAGACGGAGAAAAAGATCTCGAGCCGGCAACTGACAGCACTTTCTGACTCTCAGGGATCCCTGAGGCCAACTCCCGCCGGCACTTCCTGGTTAGAGGGCCAGATCAAATCAATGCCCCTCTTGGCTCAAGGGACGTGAGTTTGGTTTCTGTCACTTGCAATGCAAAGAAGTCTGACTGTTACAGCATATTGATGAGGGAAAAGGAAAGTCAGTTAACACTGACACACCAGGGTCTCCAGGCAGAACTTTCCTTTCGTCACTATGCAGAGGTAAGTGAACCGATGGATATGTATCACTGAGACACTGCCCCTCCCCACCCCAAACAAATTAAGTATTTGTAAACGCTTTAGTAACCATCTACACTCTCCCATGCCTTCCCTCCAGGCGTATGCTGGTAAACTGCCTTTTTGGGGTGGGAACACAAGATGCTGATTTGTGACATGTGGTAATTTCTGGTGTATAAACTCGCCCATCATGGCAGATTGAGCTACCAACGGTCTGACAACCAGCTAGAAAATTCCTGAAAACGAGAAGCGGTGATGGCAGTTTTCAGCGCGGCACTGCTTCCCTCTCCCTTTCTCCATAGAATCTCTCTCCTCACTCCTTCCTGTTTTTCTCAAGGACCCTCTCTCTGTGCCTCGTACTTCCCACAACTCCACCTAGGGGTCACCTACCGATGACCCCTTCTCCTTTCCTCGGCATCTCACCAGCCTTATCTTCCTGGCTGAGGCCAACAACACAAGGTTACTAGAAAGAACAGGGGCAGTCGGATTTAAATTCAGTCACTTATGACCTTGAGTCAGTTACTTAATTATGGCGAGCCTTGGTTTGCTAATCTATAGGTTTCCTAATCTACAAAATGATTTAAAAAAATAATAATGCCTCCCTCATAAGGGATATCATGAGAATGATACAAGACAGTGGATGTAAGAAATGCCAAGTTAAGGCTTTTTGTCTTTCCCACAGCCCTCAGAGAAAGATCTCTCATCTGTGTCCCAAGGGCATCCCCCAAGCGAGTTCAAGCCCGGTGGCATTGCTTTGTGTCTCCTGTCACTCGGAGAATTCCTTAAGTGCAGGGCTTTTGTCTTACTAATCTTCATACCCAGATCCTAGCTCAGTGTCGGGAGGGTGGTAGAGGCCCGATATGTATTAAATGAACGGTCTTTCTTACCCATTTCCTATTCGATCATGAAAAGGGCTGGGACAGAAAGAATTGGGCTGAGGAAGAAACCAGGAGGAAGAGGTTTGGGGCCCGGGAGACGCGCTGGTATGGATGTGGGCTGCCAGCATAGCAGTTGGGCAGGGGTGGGAAGGATTGTGTGGAAAGCTGATAGGTTAGCATATGGATTGCTGAGCTCTCCCACTGGCCCAGCTCATTAGCTGACTTGGTACACAGAGCTAAACAGAGCCCAGGGGAAAGACAAGTCACTCAACAACATTCACTCTTTTTCCCTCTCTTGTTTATCTTAGTTGCTGGTGTGCATGTCATATCTTTAAGCTTCTTTCACTGACTGCCTTTTGGTTTAAATCTTTAAGTTATTTTTTTCCTTCCTGTCCTGGAGATATATGAACCAGAGCCAATAAAGTGAGAGTTCTCTTTCCCTCACAGCTCTGAAAGCTTTACATAAGTGTTTCTTCACTTCTATTTTACAGCCAGGACCAGATGCAGAAGTGCTAAAATATTTTGATAAGAGCTGTCCTGGCAGTAGTTCTTGCTTTTACAGCTATCCAGAGGGAGAGAATTAGCTAGAAGTCAGCCCACAGAGAGGATAGAGAGAAACTATGAAATCTCTCCGCTGACCGACATTCTCAGTTTCAAAAATCAGTTGGATGAGGAGAAAAAGAAAATGTTTAGGCCATACCCCTCTCTAAATGAAAACCAGCAAATAATTTTGAAGGCCATTAATAATCCCTAATGTTTATGGGCGTGGGTTCCCTTGAAGTTCACAAAATGCTTTTACACACAAACGGGTATCCTGAGACCTCACTTGCCACCCATATAGTACCTATAAAGCAGGAACTATTAATATCCCCATGGAACATTTGCAACTAAGGCCCAGAGAGGTTAAGTGACTTGCCCAAGGTCACACAGCTGGTCAATGGTGACATTGATACTTAAGCATTACGCTCCACTGCCTCTCCTCTGTTACGCAGGGAAGGAGTCAGAGGTGCAGGGAGGTCAAGTGAGCTGCACAGAATCATCTAGAACAGAGAGCAGAAGGGCTTCGGTCCCCTCTCCTCGCTCCGCAGGGGCTCATGGCCTCACTCTGAGCCAGTCACTTGCCTCACATTCTTTTCCACCTTCTGTCTTTCCCTTCATTCTGCCCATTCTTTTGTTTTACGCCATCCCATCTCACTCACCCTCTTTGTGTCCTATGGGGGCTCTGTTTGCATCCCTCCTGGGTTCCACACTCGTGGCTGTGTTTCACCTGACGTGCTGGAACCCTTACCACGTGCCGGGAACCAGTCCACACGCACGCAAATATGAGCTCACTTTTATTGCCACAGCAAACCTGCCTGGCGGACACGATAGCTATCCTAATTTACAGCTGAGGAAACCAAGTCGCCTTACTTGCCCAAGGTCACACAGCTTGGAGGGGGAAGAGCCAAGACTCAAGGCTGAGCAATCTGGCTTTAAAGCCCCTCCTAAATCATTTAGCGACAGCTGCCTCTCACTTGGGCCTTGAATGTGCCTGTACCTGTCGTTTGGGATACGTTCATACCTAGGTTTGCATGGACATAGATGTCCTTGTTTCTTACTCCTTTCTATCTACCTGTCATGTGGCTTTGGGGGAAGGAATTTCTAAGGTCAAAGATTCTCTAAGCTGAGATGAAATTAAAATTCAGGTTTTCTGAGTCTCGGTCCAGGATTCTATTTACTCGTCAGTTTGTTCATTCATCACCCTGATGTTGCCTGCTACCTACTTAAGATGTAGCAGCAAAAAAAACCAAAGAATTAAGCTACATAAAGGATTGATGAAATCAACTATTTGTTGGATAGGCCATGATACGTTGGCAACTATAGGAACCACGTGATTTTCCAAAGGGAGAGAGGAATTTAGCCTGACAGCGGGGGAGATAACCAACATGGGGATAGTAATGAAATAAAAATTCTGAATCTAATTTCCCTTGGTGAGATGTATTAGATTTTAATCATTTCAACCAAATGGCTGAAACCCATTTAAAATCAGATCAGCTAAATTTTGCTGTGTATTTGCTTATGGAAGTATCTTCCTTCATTTGCTACTAGACTAAAAGCTCCTTGTATGTGAAATTGAAGGTTACTCATTTTCGTCTCATCCAGAATGCCTGGAATAGTGCCTGGCACATAGCACGTGCTCAATAAATGTTTATTGAATTAAACTAAAAAGAAAACATTCACTACTTATCAATTCTCTACCCATTCCAGGAGAGAAAAGCATGAATGCAATGTCATGCTCTATTAAGTACAAAAATGGAAACAAATGCCATCTCAAGGTTGGTAATTTAAGAATATGGGGTCCCTGGAATGAAGCCTGTCCACAACGGAGAGCTGCTTACAAAGCATTTTCTATATCAAGGTTTACTATAACAATAACACAGAGGAAGCCTTTCTATTTTAATTCCAACTTTTCCAAGAGCGAAGAATAAAAAACTCTCTGAAAAACACAAATAGTCACTCATTATATTTGATCTCAATTTAAAGTTTTTCTTTTGACCTACTTATTTTGAGGTAGAAGAATTTGGAAACTAGACACAGGCTTGTTAAATTTTCTGGATATGTTCAGGGGTTTGTTTTTTTCTGGGGGGTGGGGAAGGGAACAAGCAATATATCACACCTTTGTCCTCTCCACTGAAGGACCACTTATGGGGGGCACACAGGGGTCAGGCAGATGCAAACAAAAATATACTCCTTGTTACTCAGGAAGGTGTATGGAGAAGGTGGTTGAGCTCTCTTAGCGAGTTTGCTTCCTAGTAGCAGGGCCCAGAATATGTTTACTACACACACACACACACACACACACACACGCACGCACGCTATGGCAGCCTCAGTCCCAGCTGGGCAGCCTCAGACCGCTGATATAGTGGCCTGACCCTTAAAACTCGATTGCACGGCGGAGGAGAGGAGACTGCGCACGTGTTCCCTACAGGCAGGCAGATCCCAAGGGAAAGTGAAATGGATTGACATAAGCATGTCCAGTTTGGTCGTCCAGACAGAAAGTCACTCCTCTTTTCCTGGAAGGGGGAAGAAAAGGGATGGAACAAGCGTCTTGAAAGCTTATTCAAACAGTGGTCCCTCCACACAAAATAGTGAAGAGCAGGGAATAATTGTTCCCTTCAACATATGACATATTTTATAACAGATGTTCTCAATTGCCAATAACTTGTAAGTAATTTGAATTTTATCTTTTAGCAATGATTTATTGAGTCCTGTGTACCAAGCATGATACTGAAAGCTTTACAAATGTGTTGGCTTGTTTGATCCTGAAAGTAATGGAATAAGGGAAAACAGTTTGGCATTTCCTCAATAAGTTAAACTTGGAATTACCATAGGATCCAGCAATTCCACTCCCAGGTATATACCCCAAAAGAACTGGAAACATGTGTTTAAACAAAAACTTGTACACCAATGTTCATAGCAACACAATTTACAATAACCAAAATGTGGAAACAACACAAATATATATCAACAGGTGACTAGGTAAACAAAATGGGGTATATTACAATGGAATATTATTCAACCATGAAAGGAAAGAAGTACTGCTACGTACATGCTACAACATGGATAAACATTCTGTGGACAACCAGGGGTTAATTCTATGCCAAGACACTCAAGAGTACATTTAACCGAAGATGTGTAAGACCTCTGCACTGGAAATTACACAACATTCCTAAGAGAAAAGCCCTAAATGAATGGATAGATAAACCATGTTTGTTTATAAATTAGAAAACTCAGTATCATTAAGATGTCAATTCTCCCTATATAGATTTCAATCACAATCCCACCAGGGTTTTTTGTAGAAATTCTCAAACTGACTCCCACATTTATATGCAAAGAACCTAAATTGCCCAAAGAAGTGCTGAGAAAGAACAGAGTTAGAGGACTTACTTGGCGTTAAGACTTATTATGAAGCTACACTATCCAGACAGTGTGGTGATAGGAGAGAGAATAAATAAACCAATGCAACTGAATAGAGTGCCCAAGAATAGACAGACCATTTAGACATGCAAGCAACTGATTTTCAACAAAAGCACTAAAACAACCCAACTGGGAATGAAAAGTGTTTTCAACAAATGAAGTGTTTTCAAAAGTACATAGGTGGCGCTAGAATTTGACCCCAGGTCTGCCTGCTTCTTCCTACTTCCCTCCGCTGCCTCTCTGTTCCCGCCCTTGCCTTGTCTTTGCCCTGCCTGCTCTCTCTGGCCACAGCTTTCAGAAACGTGAACCCAGAGCTTAAGACAATAGGGAAGCTGAATCAGTCATAGTGTCCACCGTTTGCTGGGACGGTTGAGGGAGTGGGGTCTTGGCTGTGAAGGAGTTTACCTGTCTTGAGTGCTAAGATGCCTGGGACCCTAGTGCCTATTGCCAGAAAGGATGTTGAGAGGTACTGCAGAGTGGTAAACGAGAAAATCACAGTACCTTTTCATTGTCAGTCGATTGAGCAAAGTCTGCTCTCAGAGGTCAACTAGTAATAAGGAGTAGAACTTGCCTGCAGAATTCTTGGGTTCTGTCCTGCCTCTGCCTCTGTGTGACTTGGGTGTGTCACACCCTCTCTCATCCTTAGTTTCACCCTCTCTCGTCCTTTAACCTCTCTTGTCCTTAGTTTCCTCATCTGAAAAATGGGGATAATGAATGCCTCCTCTACCTCACCCCGCTGGGTTGCTGTCAAGTTCAAATACAGTATATAAATATCCTTTGAAAGCTAAGAAATGTCGCATAAATATAATTTATCACAGTTCTGTGTGTACTTTTTACAAACTGAAATGAGTAATAATATTACCTTATCTGTTTTAAATTCAAATTGTACACATCAAGCGTATCTATAATTATTTTTCTTGTTCCTTTTGTGTTTACAAAAGAAACCTAACATTCTAGTAATGATTCAAGGTTCCTTTATTAGTGCAGCTTTGGAGCCAGAGATACCATTTTTTTCATTTCATTTATTAATTTCTTTCATTCAATGATTTTTTTTAAATTTCACTCAATTAATTCATTAATTTTATTCAACAAGTTCTTACTGAGTCGCTCCTGTGGGCAACACACTGTGTTAAGTGCAAGAGGTAAAAGGCTGAAAAGAGACACGAGTCCGGTCCCCAGAAAGCTGAGTCTGGTGAGGATAAAGACACACCCCGAAAGAGCCAATGAGGATACAATGTCATCACTGCTCGAAAGGGCCTGTTGACAAGGTAGGGCTCTGGGGGAGGCGTTTCTAAGCCTGTGAGTATCAGGGCAGGCTTCCCGGAGAAGATGACGTTCTAAGTCGGGACGTAAAGGAGAAAAAAGACCTCACCACCCGGCCTAGAGCAGGTGGTCTGGGCATCAGGATCCAGGCAAAGCTTATGTACCAGGACATGAAACACCGTGTGCTGGTGGAGAATCGCAAGAGCATGCAACAGGAGTGGCGTTTAAAGTTAGAATGGGTGTGGCCAGAGAAGAGACTGGAGGAGCTGGCGGGGAACAGGCCTTGGGGGACCTCCAAGTGTTTGTCCTGTAGATGTCAGAGTCGCGGCAGGTTTCTGAGCAGCAGAGTAATAAGGTCAGCTCTGCATATTCGACAGGAAAGTATGGCCGGTGTGGAGGATGGTGTGATGGGCCAGAGGCAGGAGGCAGGGGCAGGCGCAGGAGACCAGGGGGGAGACCAGCCAAGCGCTCACTGCCCTGGTCCAGACTTAACTAGACTCACGCTGATAAGACTGGAAAAGAGGAGGCTGATTTGAGACTCACTCGAGAGGCAGAACCAGTCGGGTTGGCAGTTAGTTAACTGAATGCAATGGATGAGAGACTCCGTTCACCCCCTATTAGTGATGCGACCTTGGGCACAGTACCTGACCTTCCCAATTCTCAGTTTCCAGATTTAGAAGACGGGGAGTAATAACACCGAATTCATAGGATTGTTGGGAGACTTAAAAGTGCTCAGTGTAACTGCACCTATCGCAGGCCCCGTACAGAACAGATTTCCCACAAATACTGGTTTTCTTTCTTACTCCCTTTGCTTCTCCTCGGGCCATACCGCAGGACTCCTCTGAATCATGCAGACTTTGCTCCCACAGATAAGTGGGATTCGAGGCTTTGGGTGCCCTCCCATAATGCACCTCCAGAGTGTTCATGATGCCGCCCCTGCTGGGCGGGGTGGATCCTGTTTGGGGTTCATGTGGTGATTCTTGCGTTCTTAAGCTCTCTGAGGAAGCAACTAGGAGTTCTTTCCTGATTTGGTTCTGGAACTTTCCGAATGAGGTCCGACACTAGGATCCATGTTCTTTGGGCCCTGCCCCTCAGTTACAATATCCTCCCTCCGAACGTCTATGATACAAGCTGGGCTCCGTGCTCCTTCCCACCCCAGCTTGGGAGCAAGCGATGGATTCTGGAATTTCTCTTTAGCCCCTATGGAAGAGCTGGTGGCTTGCCACTCAGAGACCCAAACCTGTTCTCAGTTCTTGCCATGACAGAGGTCACCAAGGCCTTAAACGTGACCTTAGGAACCACGGTTCCACGTCCTTTTCCCTGGTTGAGTTGAAATGGAAAGAAACATCTGCAGTGCTTCTCCCAGGGTCATGGCTGGATGGCCAGGGGGCGTCGGAGAAAACCCGACCTGAAGAGAGACAGGCTTCTGTGTGACGCGTCCCTGAGGAGGGGGAAAGGGCTTTGGCAAAAGGAGCTGACGACAAAAGCTGCTGCCTGGAGAGATGCAGCCTGAAAAGGCCAGTCGTCGGAGGCTAAGATAATTAAGGATTTAAGAGCTTTATGACACTAAATGCTCCCTTTATGTGTGACTGGCATTTCGTAGGTGTTACTGCTGCAAAGGAGGGCCTTGTGGGCTAACTCATGATATCCTGACACGCGAGTAATAATTAACTACCTCCAGCTTCCATGGTCACGCCACGTGATCAGGATTTATGCTGCTCTTTTAAAAACGAGAGTGGGTGCTGAAATTTGTCCTGCTGTTCACCCCTTTCCCTTTCCTTGGCAGATGAGCACTGTAGGCCATTCAGATCCTGAGCTCCAGGGAACCCTGCTGAGACCAGACAAAGGTCATTAATGATCTGCCTTCAGAAAACCTAAGCTGTGCCCCTCATCCCGTGTCCTCCGCTCTGACAGGGGCTTCTGTAGTGCTGTGAAATAATGTGCTGAAACTTGGAGGGAAACCGAGTTCTCCCGCAGGCCCTCTGGGCTAAGAGGAAAGTTCACTCTCCTGAATGGAGTCCCTGCAGGGGGGGCCGCCTGGGACACCACCCCTTCCCAGCAATTCCACCCGATGCAGGATGGGGAATCGTGACTAAACCAGGAGCAGTGGAAGATGGTAGCAGCCATCACTCGGCAGCTCAGCACCCAGTCCATAGATATAATCAAGATAAGTAAGTCTATGGTCTTACAGGAGATGTAATTCAGTGTAGCACAAGTTATAACGATTATAATAGAAATCCTCATACAAAGAATTCTTAATTAGCTGATAAAGAAGTTCAAGAGAGGGCAGCAGAAACTGCGGAGCGCAGACAATCCAAAAAAGCTCCTTTCAGATACATGTTCTTTGTCGTCCAATATTTATCCAGGGCAGTGAATTTACCCTCTAATGATAATAACTGATGTTTGTCGTCACAAGAGAAAAAGTTTTGTTAACATTGTATGGTGACAGATGGTAACTAGACTTACCGTGGTGACCATTTCGCAGTGTATACAAATGTTGGATCATTATGCTGTACACCTGAAACTAATATAATCTTATATACGTCAATTATATGTAAGTAATAAAGGTTCGTGTTTATGCATGGCCCTTTCATATATACCAGGGGTTTTCAAAGATGTTTTTAGCAGCAGATACAGTTTCAAACTCAATCTCCTTTGGGACCTTGGTATATGAAACAGTAAGTGTGGATCTTCTCTGGTACCCCCAGGCGTGGCAGGGTAGGGGAGCAGAGCCCTGGCCTCTGGACACTCCCCCTGCCACCCCACTGGGAGCTGTGGCTCCTGAGGGACTGTCATGCAAAGCCGGAGCCCAAAGAACACAATTCAAAACCAGTGACATAATTAGCTCTTGACTGTCGCATGCCCTCTGAGGTATGTAGGTAGGGGATGAATATCCTTATTTTATAGATAAGAACAGATTCAGGGAGGCTGTCACACAGGTGGTAGGTAACCTGTGGAGCTGGAACTTGGACTCTGTCTCCTGATGCCAAATGTAAATACTTTTAACTATTTGTAAGCCCTGCCCTTTGCTCACTTCCCCAGTCTACCCTCTCATGGCAGGACGCCATGAGAAAACGCAACAAAGGAGAACGAGGCGATAAGGTCCACGCAATCGGCTACACAGAGAGGTTCCCACATTGGTTGAACTGCCCTTTCCCCATTCCAGAGGTGACAAATCAAGCACAGTCTGCTGATGACAGTCAGGCTGGAATGAGCGCTGTTCTCTTTCACTGACCACCTTTAGTGCTTGGAATTTCAATTTTGTAATAATTTCTGGCACTGCTTGGTGATGTCTAAATATTTAGGCAGATCAGTGCAGTGTGGATTTGTCTGTTTGACGTGCTACATGTATTTACGCATTCTGATTGTCAGTCAGCAGGGAAACCATGCCACTGATGTGAGCTGACAGTTACCAAATGTGGCTCTCCCTTTTCCCGGCATTCCCAGCTCCTCTCAAAGGCAGAACAGAACTCTACCTCTGGACCACAGACTCCTGGAGAATTGACCACCTGACACTGACCTACCATGTTCATTTTCTATGAAATCTTAGGCATACCCATGGCTTCCATTACTTTCCCAAACTCTGGTGAGTCTCAGCTCTATATCCTCTGCCCTAACTGCTTTCTTACGTTCCAGACCTACATTTCTAATTACTTAGAGTATGGGGACAAAATCACCTTAGGAGGAGGCAGCAATCAGAGATGGTCGCACCTAGACTCTGATCCATTCATTCTCTTCCCTAGGGTGCCCTATCCCACCTCCTTTTAAATCAGCAGGAATGACATAAATGAGAGGCTGAGTTTAGACTTCTCCCCAATAAGGGCATAGAAAGAAACAAACAACTGACACCTATAAGGCAAAAAATAATGATGATAATAATAAAAATAAAAAAATAAAAATCGGAGATAAAAGCACCCAGATAGCTGAGGAATGCCACCACTCATAAAAGAGAGATAATAAACTGAATCGCTCATACTACATGGGATAGACAGATTTTAAAAAACAATTGAAATAAGTATAATATTTACTATCAAAGAGGGACAGATAGGATATTGTTAACATGAAGTGAATACAATAATTTTTTAAAAGCACATGTGATCATGTGACTTCTTTTGAGTCATGCAACACTAGTCAATCTGAAGCCAGCACAGACGAGGCTCTCGTGCACACTTCCCTGACCACGTGAACAAGCCTAGCGTAACCTCCTTGAGGGTGGACGACCTCATGGAGACAGAGCCCAGTCACCCAGCTTCTGTCCTTGGCACTGTTTGTTTGTTTGTTTGTTTGTTTTTTGGGGTTTTACGCCCTCGCCAGGAAGCAGGAAGAAGGGACACCCTAGCATAATGTGTGCTGCTGTGGCCGTCCATCCACGCCTCCTCCACAGCTTTCTAGACTCACACGGTATTTACACACCAATCCCCTGCTGGCCTGGGCTTCTCTTGTGCCTCTCAGCAATGCTGGGACAGGCAATGACCCATCCAGGGCACTTCTCTTTTTAAGTCTTAGTGTTTAAATGTTTTCTTCACTTTTGACTCGCCCTCTGGAGGGGAGCTGGCCACATGCCCCCCAAACCACCGTGTGGAGCCCAAGTAGCCCGTCGCAGCCTCAGGGCCCTGGCACGCTCCCACACCTTTCGGAAACCCCTCCTTTTCAGGGCAAATACTTACTAGGAATCTCTAAATTCTCTGGCTCTTAGAATGGTCCTGCATTCTTTGTCCTCCCTCTGCTGCCTTCCTGTGTTGCTATCTTACTTGTTTCTATTTTCGTTGGAGGGAGTCAGGGAGATGAAAAAAAATCACACCATCTTGCCTCTCTCCCCTTCTAGCTCCACTTGGTTTTTTTTTAATCTTATCAACAGGGCAATTTTCTAACACACTGAAATGGTGAGATTCTTTCTTGCTCAAATACAGCCCCGAGTTTTCTTTTCCTTACTGGCCAACAGCCGAAATCCCTGAGGCCCTGCACCATCGTGAAGCCCCTTCTTACAGGACCTTGTTCCCACTTCCCACACGGCCTTCTCTCTGTCGGAGAATACATGAGTCCCCTTCCTGCCTCTACCTCTGCTCAGGATGCTTCCATGACCCATGTACCCCCACCCTTGCCCTCTAGCTCTCCAAATCCTCCCGATTCTTCAGGGACCAGTTCAAGTCTTGCCTTCTCCAGAACTTTCCTTCCCATCCTCTCCCTTTCTACATCTTAGCACTGTAAACAGTTACATTTATTGAGCACTTATATTTAAATGCCAGGCACTGCTAAAATCCTCTGCACACATTACCCTAGTTGATCCTGGCAAGAACCCTGTGAGATACTCCGATTACTACCCCATTTTAAGAAAACTGAAATTTGAGGCTAAATATAACATAGAGAAGGTAACATAGTGACAGAATTAAACCTACATTGAGACTACACTCAGACTACACTCGCAATCATTTTGCTACACAGGTCTCAGAGACGGCTACAGTTAACTTTTTTGGTGAACATACACAGTGTGATCAAAAGATACGGTGAATGTTTCAATTTAAAAAATTATTACAGTAAAAGTCACCTTGGCGTTAATCCCCCTCAAAATACTCGCCTTTGCTTCAAACACACTTATCCCATCGTTCTTGCCACTTTCTGAAGCAGTTCTGGAAGTCCTCTTTCTTTCATCTTCCATCATGACAACGTTCCATGTCACACATCACTTCTAGTATGGCAATTTCTCTCAAATAAAAACATTACGGTGTGTCCTCATCCCCCTTATTCACTGGATCTGGCACCGTGCGACTTCTGGCTCTTCCCCAAAATCAAAAGAATTGAGGACATCAAGGCAGCCACGGTAGCACAACTAGACACTCATGAAAGAGGACTTCCAGAACTGCTTCAGAAAGTGGCAAGAATGATGGGATCAGTGTGTTCGAAGTGAGGGGGTGTATTCTGAGGGGGGTTAATGGCAATGCGTCTTTCACTGTAATAATTTTTTTAAATTTAAACATTCATTGTATTTTTTTTATCACACCTCACACTTCCACACATTCCTTTTGTCTTTCTGTTTAGATACACAAATATATGCTCTCACTCTCTCTCTGTCTCATAGGTAAAAAAAGAGTTTACATAAATTGTATATAAAATTTGTATAATTCACTCCCTTGATGCTTGAAGTTAATAGCTACAGAACCAGGAGCAGTCCTGTCTAGTTTTGCCTTCCAATTAGATTTTAAGTTCCTTGGTGGCCTCTTGCTTCTGGATTTGTCCCTTCACTGCAATTAACACAGCACTGAGCACTTAGCAGGTACTTTATAAAACCTCCTTGATGGACTGAAATACAAAGGATGTAACTGAAACAGGCCAACCTGCAGATACAGTTACCAACAGGTTGTCACAAAGGCCTAAGGGACCAGGAGAAATGTCTGTGGCAGAGACTTATGGGGAGAGAGTAAGCTCCTGTCTGGGCAGCGGTGAAGGAAGGCCGGGCATATCTGTCATGGTCGTCAGCCCACCCCCTGAGGAGGGAGGTTCAGAGGAACAGGGAGGAAACATCTATCAACTGCTCAGAGTTCCCTTACAAAGCCAAAGCTAAAGCCAGACCACCCAGGTACCCAGGATAATTGCCCAGAGGTGGAGGGGCAGGAACAGGAGAGCGGTCCTTGAGCTGGCCCAGCAGGATGTGAAAAATTCAGCTGGGTTCTTTTTATAGTTTCAATCATCCCTGGTAATGAAGATTCTGCAATTAGAACTCAGCTGGCAGTTGGGCTGGGGATGTGTGAGGCAGAACAGAATCCTGGGGCTGCAGGAGGGCAGGCCTGTTTGTCAGGAAGTCTTCAAAGTGCTGCTGGGAACAAGTGCCGTGATGTAAGGACGAGAGCTATTTTTACAGGCCATTTTCTAGCCATAATCACTCCTTAAATAAGTTCCACTGGGCATTACAGTTTTAACATTTTGTTTCAACTACATTCAGCTCTCAATTATCTATACAAATGGAGGGGCGTCTGAACACAGGTAATAGAAAACAGAGACACCGCATTCATTGAAGCCACCCGTAATTTGGAATTCATGATAATTTCACCTAGGCTTGACTCGAGTGTACTTGTGTGTATTCAACAAAGGAAGAGATCATTTGTTGAAAAATATTCAAGCCTACTTCAGAGGACTTACCGTTTTCAAATACTTAAGCACAATGCTAAGTGCATCCTAATTGAGCACTTACTATGTGCCAGGTGCTGTATTATTATCCACAATCCTCTTAATCACCTTACTAAAGAGGCACTATTATCAACCTTGTTGCAGAGGTAAGGAAATGGGCCTCTTGTCCAAGGTCACCCGTCAGTAAGTGGCAGATCCTGGCTCCAAAACCAGCCAAACCTGACTTGGCTTCTATTGCTGTCATGGGTGAGGCAGAAAGCTGGTTACAAGCCAGGCTTCTCTATGCGCAGAACAACTCTGGTCGCCTCTACATGGCATTGCTCTTGGCAACTGGAGCTCTCGTCACTGCTCTTTCGAAATCTTCCCAGGAAAGGATGAGGGGGCAGCATCAGTTTCTTGCTAAATTACGAAATGCCGTTCTCATTCCTCGCTTGTGTAGGTCCCTCCTGGAATCTCTTCGAAATCCTCTGAATTTCAAACTCACTACACGTTGACAACCAACCCGTCTCTCTAAATTGTATTATAAAAACAGCAAACACATCTGCTCAAAACGACATGGCTATCCTGATAAACGTGGTAAGCCGTCAAACCTGGTAAACTCTGGTAAGCCGTCAAACCTATCTGAGCTGCCGTCAGCTGTTACTCACATGCCCGTACACGGGCCAGGCCGGTCCCGTCTGTCCCATTGTCACACAGGGTCGCTGGCCTCACTTGTAATGTACAGACTACCAGCTGTGGGGCAGTGGAGGACCCAAGAAAGTAAGAGTAAGAGAAAGAAGGAAAAGTTACTGCCCCAGTTGCTGGAGATGATCTGTTTCACGGTTCTCAGAAGGAGGATAAATGGACAGGCCTACTCGTGAGCAGATAGAGGGAGTCAACTCTGTCACAGACGGGCAGGGTTGCTCAGGGGATCTCTGTTACTTGGGTCAAATGTGTTAATATTCTAGATCAGGTACTGCCATCACCAAAGGTGAGCACACACACACACACACACACACACACACACACACACGGCTAGCGTACAAAATTAACATATTGGAAAACCCCATTCTCCTGGAACCCTAATCCTGAAAGTCAGTCGTCACCACGGGAAATTCCATGTGTATTTGGAGTTATGACAATGCAACAAGCCTTTCTAAATGGTCATATTTAATACCAAGTCCTAGAAATTCACAAATGGTGATGCTTCCCTCTGAAGATTAGACCAGAGAAAATGGGTTGAAACTGACTTAAAGATTCAAGTGGTTACTATTAAAAAATAAGAGAAGATTCTGGATGCTTTTTAAAGTCAAATTCACCAATACCACACACACACGTTTTACTAAAGAGAAGAAAACATTGTGAAGAAAGGCTATTTTGGCCTCAGTGTGAACCCTTAGTCGCTACGGTACAATAGAAAGAGAAACCCAAATATGGTTTTAAATATTGTGAACTCAGCTCTTCTAGGCAGATTATCCAAAACAAACCTTTATTCTCTGGGGGACTTGCTCTACCTTCCTCCAGTCCCACCACATTCAGTAGACACGTGATGTAGGATACATGTCATTTTAATTCAAGGAAATCTATACATTACGAAGAATCACCAGTTATGTTCCAAGGACAACTATCCAAAGCCCTTACTTTGTGACCGTCTGCTATTCTGAATGATACTCGCCATTTGCGTGAAGAACCGAGAGCTGACTGCCCGTAAGTTAGGCACGATAAACACTGGCACGCACAGATGCAAAAGGTGGGGCAGCGTGAGTGTGTCTGTCTGACTTCAGGTAAGGTAGGCAGTTTGCTTGAGTTCAGGCCTGGGCTGTGCAGGGTGGTGGGTGAGTCTGGTTGAGTCCTAGACTTGGGGGGCGGGGGGCAGGCAAGGAGCAAGAACCAAATCTAACTGTGCTGGAAATGGGCTGCTAGCAGTGAAAGGTGAAATGAAGAGCCGCGCTCGGCTGCCACCAGCCCACAGGGCGGCATTGTGGGAATTAGAAAAACATGTGCTTCTGTGTGTGTGCGGCCTGGTGCCAGAGTTGCCAGCTAGGCAAGCACACCTCAGGCTAGATTTCCGTCCCCACTCGTCCCCTGGGCTGGGAGCTTATAACCTGCATGACCAGAAAAGGTTGCCTGGGAGTCAAGACGAAGAGTCTGGAAAGATCCTCTGAGGGCTGGCCAGGGAAACTTTGGGGAATGTTATAAAAATAAAATTAAGAGCAATAAATACTTAGCATTGAAAATGTAAAGAAAGAAATAAAATTAAACATCTCTTTCTCCCCAAAAGCAACCACTTTTGACACTTTCTTGAACATGCTAGGGAAAAATTCTGATTGTACTAGCATATATATGTCTATATATCTATATATTTATATACACACACACACGCATATATATTCACATATTTTGACATTACATGTTTGTTCCTATTATACATACTTCCTGCACCTTTCTCTTTTCATTTAATGTACCGTGAAGTAATTTCACATCAGTGTATGTTAACCATCTCCTTTCTTTTTACTGGTTACATGCATCCCATTACACAGATGTACTCTGGTTACTGAACCAGTCTTTTGTTACCAGGCATTTAGATTCTTCCTGATCTCTGATTGTTGCACTTCAGTGAATGACGTTTATATTTTCTTGGTATATTGGTTGGGTAAGGAGAATGAAATGGAACCACGGGGCTATGTCCACATCAGGGTCCTGTGACCTAAGGCCACAGTGGGGACGCTGATCTGACAAATCAGCTTCTGCAACCTTGACTTACTGACACTGGCCGATGCCAAGCGGGCTTAGGGGCTAGAATAACTTGGGCAGTGCCCTGGAAACACGCATCTAGTTTCATGTGGGTCCGACACAAGCCGCAGCTCCCTTTCCAGAGAGACCCAGAGGGGGACACAGGAACTCACCCCTGCAGCACCCACCCTCACACCTGCCACGAGGGGGAGAAGCCCTCCCTCTACCTTACAGCACTGGATGGACGACAAAGCAGCCAGAGCTGCCAGAACAGCACTTGGAGGAATCCAGACGGGACGAGCAGCTATGGATCCAGCCCCACTTGGCAAACTTATTTCCATGAGCTGCGTCTTTTGAGAATGCCTCTGACTCCATGGTTATGATCCACTTCAGAACTTCTGTGGGGTCCACTTCTCTACTAGTTTCTGTGAACAGTGGCTGAACTATGCAGAATTAGGCCTGGCTCTGCTGCCCGATTTCCGAGATGGAGAAATCGAGGAAGAAGTTACATTCACGACGTCCCTTCTTCCTGAAGGTTCAATCAAATGACAGGAAAGCAATCTGCATAGAAATTACAAGGACACCCCTCAAGGACATCTCTGCACCTCAGCGGAGGAGAAGAGATAGAAGCCCTACCTATAATGAAATGCAGACCCATCGGCTTGCATATCACAGGGAGGTGAATTCAGGCTACGCCATCACCATCGGAGGTGGCGTAACCTACCAGTCACTGGGATAGCTCGCAGTGTCCTCGACCGCACAGGGCAACTGGAACTGAGCTGTCCCCTGGACAAAGCTTGTGCCGACAGGGACTTTTCACGCGGGACTGCTTGGGAAGTACTTTCTGAAGGCACCACTGACCAGTCTGAGTTCCAAATGGAAGCCTTGGCTTTTGCAGTGTCAGAGCAGCAAATGTCATGGCCAGAGTGCTTGCCCTAACCCCTCACATCAAAGCATCACCAGACGCACGGATGTCATGGTGTTAACGGGTCATAGTTCAGGGGCGTTCGAGGTGTTTGTGGGGAGCATGCATATGCGTAACCTTTGCAGAGCATCCCCCCACAGACCTCCATGAGTGCCTCCACCAGCCATCTGCCTGTGATACTCAGAGGTGCTTTCATTCTCATGACCCATCGTGGCATTTCTCATGTTCCTATCCATAGCGCCAATGAGATTAAATGAGGTCTTTCCTTTCTGTGATGAAATAATATTTACGTCTCAAAGATGAAACACATTCTCACTGTCCTCGGGGCTCTGACGGTAACTAAAGAACTGCAGCCTGGAGTCTACAACTTGCCGGCATTCAGCATGGTTCCTCGGTCCCCAGGTCACTTCCCTGCAGCCACTTCCGTCTCCACTGCTGGGTTTCCTCTGATTCTGTCCCAAAGCCCGCAAATCGATGAGATCTTGCCCATTGGAGCTGCTATTGCCCAGCTGGGCTTCTCAAACAAGAAGTCAGTTTGATTCCTTTCCTGTTCACTCCCGACAAGCGCTCCAGCCCCAGCAGTGTTTCCGAGGATGACCTGGGGCTCTAGGAAGGAGTCCTGACACCATTCTTGTCTTTATTGAGCCGGAGGTCCTGTTTGGTCCTTGTGCCAGGCCCTGTCGCCACAAGTGGTATCACGTGTGCGGTGAGCCTATGAGCACGTGAGAGGGGACAAATGACCCCCAACGATCCCACGTGAACTAAGCACCAGGAGCTACTGCAGCTGGACGGCACGCCCCTCAATGCTGAATTTCACCGTCACCCTGACTTGTCTGCTTCATTTTGGGGTGTGTGTGTGTGTGTGTGTGTGTGTGTGTGTAAGTCAGCAAAACCCCATTCTCATCTCCATTCTAGAGAGTTCGGCTGTTTCCAAACTGTTACCAGCTTTATTCGTTTTCTGTGGCTGCTCTAACAAATTCCTACACACTTGGTGACTTAAAGCCGCAGCAGTTTATGCTCCTACAGTTCTGGTGCCAGAGGTCTGGAATCAGCACTACGGGTCAAAATCAGCAGGGCCGCGCTCCCTCTGGAGGCTCTAGGGCAGAACGAGTCCCTTCGATCCTCTGGCTTCCGGTGGCTGCCGGCATTCCTTAGCTTGTGGCCGCATCACTCCAGTGTTCAAGGCCAGTATCTTCAAATCTGCCTGTGCTGTGTCTTCACGTGGCCCTCTCCTCTCTGTGTGTGTGTCTAATCTTCCTCATTCTTCCTTATAAAGATGTGCGCGTGTAAGGATACATGTGATTGCCTCTGGGGCCCACCAGAAATCCAGGATAACCTCTTCCTTTCAACATCCTTACTTAATCACATCTACAAAGACCATTTTTCCAAATCAGTTAATATGACAGGCTCCCAGGACTGGGACCTGATATCTTTGGGGGTCATTATTCAGCCTACTGCACATGCTTCTCCTATGTATTTCCCATGTTGTTGTGCACACACAGAGAAGTCAGGGCTCTAACATTTGGTAGGTGCAGTGGGCAGCTGTTGTTTTTCCTATGCAGAACAAGGGGCCTCCTCTACAAGCCTTACTGGAACGCTTGCTTCATGAGATCACTCTGTGTTCTCCACATGGGGCATGGTGTCCGGCAAAGCAGAAGCACTGGATAAATATTTGTTGAATGAATGAAATACTCCTAAGATCATGGTTCACATAGGTGCTACCATTTTTGTTCATAAACCACTTACACAGACTTAATGATAATAATGATGATAACTTTGGTTGCATAGTTTCTATCGGCTAGACAAGATGCTAAGTGATTGACATTTATCCTCTCATTCATGCCTTGAAACCACCTTGCAAGGTTTTCAATGTTCCAAGCTGAACCAGTAATGATACTAGCTAATGATAAATGATTGTTTACCTTGTTGCAGGTACCACATAAAATCCTTTACCTGTTTTATCACCTGTAGCCATCACACAACACTTATAAAGTAGATACTATTATTATCCCCATTTTAGAGATAAGGAAACTGAGTTAAAAGAGCTTAAGCGATTTGCCCAAGATCATACAGCTAATAGACAAGGAAGCCACTGTTTGGACCTCTTCCCCACCATACTCTCTGCCTCTCCTACGACCCTGTCCCTCTTGTCTCAGAAAGGAACACCTCAATAAGCAAGGACACATAAAGCCCTTCTCTGGACTTTTTGAACTTGAGACGACTCTTTTCTGGTTGGGGACGATATGAGGCTATGAGCCTGCGGCAGCTATAACCCCCATGGGGCGGCAGATCCCATCTGCAGTACAAGTGAAGCTGACTGGCAGAGAAAAGCACAAAAAGGACAATCCTGGTGGCTGTTCCACTCACTCTCCAGCTCTGTTGTTAGGAGAGCTTCCCAGTAAATTACTCTGTCCAGTCCTTTTATCCTGCCTAAGCTAGTTCAATGTGGGCTCTCGTCACGAGCAACCAGAATAGTCTTAGCTAATACAGAAGGCTGCGGGGTTCTCCCCAATGGGCTAACATTTATGAAAAAGCATCAGAGCACGTTGGAGCTGAACACAAACTGTATTTCCTACTTCCCATTTGGTGTATGCATGAGGACGACGGCTTTTATAAAAGCGCGCTCTGTGGGTTTATAAATGAATAATAAGTCTGATCTTGCTTTGTCAGATGCTGCGACATCTCGGGCACATCTTTGCCGAGAAGGGGATGGCCTAGTATATACTCTTTGAAACTAAGTTGTTGTTGTTGCTGTTGTTGTTTGCTACCTGCTGATTTAATGTGCCAAAACGCAGACTCTTTGCAATACTCCCTTTGGGCAAAATGGTCATGGGTGCTAGACTCAAACAAACAGATATTATGGTTATATTTCTTCATTGGGTTTTGAGACTGTTCTTTACTTTATAGCTCTCTCAGTCTCAGTCACCTTAGCTACAAAATGAAGGGATTGGACTGTAAGAGAACTTTAGAGCCTTTAGGGTCCTTTCTAACTCTGAGCTTGATGATTGGAACCAAGTCGAATTTAACTCAGGAGGTATTGGTGGTCATTTGCGCCACTGGTCTTGGTGTTGGCTTGGATAACACCTGTGACTTCATGCTGCCGAGCTCTCTGTTCCTTAGCTCACCTCCTCAGTGTCTAGGGTCATTTCCCCCCAGGTGTTCTGCAAGATGGAACACTAGCCCTTCGGATATTCCTCTATAAAGGATTCATTGATCAAAACCTGTAGGTTCTATCCGCTTGGGGAGTCACAATGTAATTTGGCAATTGAAAGGCTCTGAAAGTTTGTAGCAAAGAAACGTGTGTAACTTAACTTGATCCTAAAATTTTCCAAACTTATTTGGGTCACAGGACTCTCTTTTTGTAAAAATGCTCATCGACACCAGTTTGGGGACTGCTGATTGGACGCCTTCCGTCTAGGTCTCTACGGCAGAGTAGATGTCACGCCTGCCTCTGTGCGAGTGTATTTAAAAGGTAACAGTGTTATCTTTACTGGTCCCACTTCCTGGGTGTAGCTTTTTGTGAATGGAGAAGTGGTTGTTTGGAGATTATAATTTGGTTTTATTACCAGGTAGTATCATATTACTCCTTTCCCTGGACTCTAAATGGCAATAAAGATTCTCTTCAATTGACCAGAAGAGGGAAGCAGAGGATCTGGGATGGCACCTGAGGCCTGTGTCACGACTTAGGAACAAACTTAAGATAAGGCAGCAACAGTCTAGGAGGCCATCTTGAGAGAATCATCTCCCACGCAGAGTGGGCGGTTCCCATTCCCACCACATCATCTGCAGAAAGTGAGATCCCATAGTTGGAGGTCATCAGCTCATACCATGATGTATTTCCCAGGGCTTCCACCGGAAACAGGTTTCCTGAAAGTTGGGGAGCACCAGGACACCTATCAGGAATGGACCGATGGAGACAGCAGAAACCAGGCACAGCCAGCACAGCAGCAGACCTGAAGTCCCAGCCACGGTTCCCAGGGGCAGGGCCTCCTCACAGGTGTGTGTTTGCCCCCTCTGGTCCCTACAAGCAGCCACCGCTCCGCTGGCCTCAGGGCAGAGCAGTCACCTGCCAAGGCTTTGACCACAAGGGGCTTTAAAATGGCAGCTCGATTATCACCTACGTTGCTTGTTTTGGGTGACACGGTATTCTTTGGAGTAGTACCGGGCTTGGGCCCAAGGTTCCGGACACTAAATCCATTCTTGCCAGAGCTGTACCCTTGCCCAGCTCTCCACAGGACAGACATCATGCTCAGAGACAGAACCAAGCCAAGGCATGCATTTTATTCGGGTATTTTGGCCTCAAACACTCCTCCAGGTCACTAGGCAGCCGGGAGCAACCATGGAAGGATTCTTTGTCCTCCTCTAAGGGCAAAACTCAGTGTGATAAGTAGACCAAGAACCTCCTGGGCACCTTTCCCCCTAAGCTTATACATACCTCTTTTGGGGGCTTCTATAGTTTAACTTTCTGGTGGTGAGAAAAGGTGAAGTCAAACATGCCAAGGAAAGGACAGAGAAATGAGTTTCTCCTAAAGATCTGGAACAGAGATGGCGTAAGCCACTGACGGCAACCCTGCTTAGCACAGAGGTCCGAGAGGGAAATTCCCAAGACGTGACACTCACGAGAATGATGTGGCCAATAAAATACCTGTGAACTTGACTCATCCTCATTCCCTTCGTTATCACTCTCTTCCTTGGATGTGTGGGTGGGAAATAATGCGGGGGGCGGGGGGTGTGAGTGAGGCAAGGAAAACGGAGCAGGAACACGCAGGAGGCCATTTTCATCCTCCTCCTCCTTCCTCCTCTCACCTGCCTCCTCCTCTCTTTCTATCCGATCCCACCCGTCAGAGCCCCTGGTAATAAACTTGAGGGCCGCTGTGTTGAGTCGCCAGCACCCATGCTGTGCTCTCTCGCACTTTCTGCTTTCTGTCTCTTGGTAGCTCTGGAAGCAGGACAGAGGGGTTTGGGTGCTACTTGATGGCGACACCTCTCTTCTCCCCCCACCCAGGGAACTTCCCCAGGAATACCTGAGCCATGTCCCTCTTGCCATTGGCTTCCCTGGGGAGTTCTGTGCAAGACAAGGGGCAGCAGCAAATGAGAATTAATAGCTGAGCTAGCCCCTGACAATCCTCAACGCAGGGTTTTCTGGCAAAGGATGAATGTGAGCACATGGCTTAAGACTCGATGTCTATGTGGGAACTTTTTCTTCTCTTCAAATGGAAATCTTCAGCATATTGGTAGGGAGAGAGATCCAGGCCCTAAAAAGAGTACTAAATTCACTTACCTTCCTAGCACCCGGTTGAGGAAGAGGTAAGAAATCTTATCTTGTGTCTGCTTATCATGGGGAGACAGGAAGCAGAAATTACAAGGGAATAGGGCAGTGGGTGCTGACATTGCAACACAGCGACCCTGCCCACTGATAACTGGGAACCAGTCAAAACCCTGGACTGAGACCAATCTGTTCACAGATTTTCCTCCCTTGAGTTGGAGGGAATGAAGGAGGGAGCTACAGGGGATATGAACAGAGGCAGAATCTCTCTTATGTATAGAGAAGACATTTCCTGTACAGTGTTTAATACCTGAAAAGAAGCCTTCATAGATTTTTGACTGCTAGGAAGGAAACCAACATTTAAACATCTAGTATGCCTCACATTATTCTGGGCGAGTTTCCTCAGAGTATCTGTTGGGTTCCTTAGTTCCAAGCAACAAAAACAATTCTGACCTATTTAAAGCAGAAGAGGAATTTATTTAAAGGGTATCAGATAATTCATGGACTTGCCAGCCAGAGTGGGCAATCACGTTCAGACACTCTGTAGTCACAATGAGTTCTAAAAATCAAATTTTCCATCTTTGGTTAGGGGCAGACTATTCAAGTTAGTTTCTGAGTCCTTTGAAATGATCACTTCAGTAACTTCCGTGCTGCCTGACATGACAAGACATTCAAGCCCAGCTTGTCCAGTTCCTTTCTCGGGCCTGGAATCACACATTGTCTAAGAGGCTCTGATCATTTTAATGGAAAATGGTATTTAGAGACTATAATCTGGACACTAGTGGTCTCCTAGTTAATAGATTGGTCTTTGTTTCTTGGCCTTTTCAACAGACAAATCTAATATACATATTTATGTAATATACATATTATATTGTATATAACATGTATATTTTAAATTATCGTTAATAATCATTATAATGCAAATTAATATTAACCTAAAATACATCATGAGCTCGTAATGATAGTTTCAGTTCAAATTCTGAGACTACAGCGTTTCCACTTAGCCTGATTCATCCTACATCTGTATTTCCTTTCTCCCATGTCAGAAATTTCAGTTCTCAGTGGTACTCGTTACGGGCTGAAATGTGCCCACACCAAAGTCATATGCTGAAGCCCTAACCCAATGTGACTGGATGTGAAGATAGGAACTTTGGGGAGATAATTAAGGTTAACTGAGGTCATAAGGGCGGCACCCTAATCTGATAATACGTGTCCTTACAGGAAGAATAAGAGATACAAGAGGGTGTGTGTGTGTGTGTGTGTGTGTGTGTGTGTGTGTGTGTCTGTGTGCGCTCGCACATACACACACCAAGGACAGGGCACGAAGGGCCCAGAAAGATGGCAGCTGTCTACAAGCCAGTAAGAGGTGCCTCACCAGAAACCAACCCTGATGGCCCCTTGATCTTGGCCTTCTAGACTCCAGAACTGTAAGAAAATCAGTTTCCGTTGTTAAGTCGCCCAGGATGTGGGGTTTTGTTATGGCAGCTCAAGCAGACTAACAGAGTACCATAACTACTCACTTGCTTCTCCCACAATGCACACACAATACCACTATTGCTACCACTAATATTACGGTTACCGTAAGTAGTTCTAAAGATTTTTTCTGTAATCCATTCTGTCCTGAGGGTCTATAATACTAGAGGTGTGCAGTCAGATCACCATGTCGTAAATTCACTTTGACTAGTTTCTTTCCATATGGTCATGCCACCATTTAAATACAAGTTAGAACTGTGTCCTTTTACTTTTAGGAATCGCTTTTTAAATTTTTTAATGTTTTTCATAATTATGTAAAATATTACATGATTATAAAGTCAAATCTAGAAGGCATGCTTTATTTATAGAATTCTAACATTAGCATCCATATGCCCAAACAAATCTGTTTTTCCAGAAGATTTAGAATATATTTAGGTGGACATATAGCAACCTTTGCCAGAGTGTTAATTTGTATTTTTCCTCTCTGCTTACTTTTAATTTTCTCTCTTCTTACTTTGTGTTTTGTAATTTACCATAATGTATCTAATTGTAAATTGAGTTGTTGTTTTTTTATCTTGCTAAAGCTTCGTGTGCTTCCTGAATCTAAGGGTTTATGTTTTTATCAATTCTGAAAATATCAGAATAATTTTCAAATATTTCATATCTGACATTTTAATTTTTTCGTTTGGAACAAGAACTAATTGTTCCCTCTCAGTCTATCTTTCCTGATTCTTAACTTTTTAAAAAATATTTTCTATCCCTTTCCACTTTGTGTAACATTCTAGTTGATTTGGAGTTAATACATTTTTGCATTTGCTGGTTCCAGTTCTCTAACTTTGATACGCAGTGTAGGTCATCTCTCTGCTGTGATGTTCTTTTCCCAGATCTTCATATGGTAAATTCTTCCTAATGTTCGGATCTCAGCTGCCATGCCATCTCAGAGAGGCCTTCCCAGCCCAAAAGGATGCCACCTTATGTCAGTCACTCTCAGTCGCATCGTGCTGTTTTGTTTTTATTAAAGCAAGTGTCACTCCCTGATATTTTCTTGTTTTATTCATGGATTTGATTATTAGCTGTCTCCCCCCACTCTAGTGGAGGACAGAATTTGTTTTTTCAGTGCCCGATGTCTTGCTCTTAGAACAAAGTCTAGCACCTAGTGTGACCAGTAAGTTTATTACGTGAATGCATCAAAGTGTCCTCAGTTTCATTATTTGGAAAATGGCCTGTATCTGTCTCTCTTTTTTTTTTTCATTTCATCATAATAACTATTTGGAAGTTTGCCCTTCACCTCAAGCGGATGGTTTATTTGTTTGTTTAATTTCCAGTTTTATCACTTTGTGCTATGATAGAAACGGCCCATAAATTTCACACTTTAAAACTCAGAGTTCATCTTTGTACCTTTCTTTAAATCAGGTTTTTAAAAATGTTCCACAGAAGCTGAAAAAGATGACATATTTTCCCTTTGTAAGAGAAGAATTCTATCTAGGATTCGGATTTTCCATGTTTTTGACAATTTTTGTTTATTTTAGCTGTCAAAGGTTGAGATGTGTGTGTTTAAAAGTCTCTCACAAATATTGTATTTCAAGCATTCTTCTTCTTACATTTCTAACATACTTTGTTGTTGTCACAGAAAGGTTCCAGCTGTTAGATTTTTATTGTGGATTGTACCTTTGTTCAGTGTAAAATGTTTTTCTTTGACCCATTTAATGCTTTTCGACATGAATTCTATTTGTCTGAAACAAGCCGCCCCCAGCTCTGTTTTTGCATGTGTTTGTCTGAAGAGAGAATGTGGGAACCTCTAAGCTCTGGTGACTCCAGAAGCCCCTTTCCTGATGTGGAACAAAAGGTTAAAATGACACCCCATCGGCTAGCTGAATTCAAAGGGGGATTTAATGCAATGGATATTTCAAATGCTTCCCTTGCTGGAAAAAAAAAAAAGAAGAAGAAGAAGAGGAGGATACGCTGGCGAATTCTCAAGGAGAGCTGAAATTACAACTTTAGAGCCAGGCATTGCAACTCTGTCAACCAGCTTAGAAATGCCCTACGATGCCCAGACGTCAAGATTGTCTCTGAAGTGGCTGCAGCTGGGATTCACCTGGACTATGCGCAATTGCGCCTCCTGAGAAGACGTCCCTGATGCTGACTCTGGTTTGAGATAGCCAGGCAGGTGCAAACACAGCGCAGGGAGCCGGGTAAGGGGACAAAGTGTGGGAGGCCCGAGGGCCTGCAGAGTGCCCTTTCCCTCAGACTCCCTCGCTTGGTTCCCTTAGCAGTGGTCTGAGACAGCTTCGTCCACTCCCACCTAATCCTAGCTCCGGTACTGAGGTGTGAGAGGGGAAGATGCTCGAAGGTTCTTGATGTTCTTGGGGTGGGGCAGAGCCCTGAGAAGTCACCATTCTCCATGAAAGGAAACCTCTGGATCTGGTAGCAAAATAAGAAGGAAGCAGTACTGCGGTTGCAGAACCCTGGCTGAATGGCAGAAGACCTGTGGGATTCCCCGTCACTGTCACTGACTTGCCACATGTCACTTTTCATTTGGGAAAAATGGGCATGAGTAGGCCGAGAAGCATTTCACTTCTCAAGAGCCTTCTGCGAGTGGATGAGGAAAATCTGCTAGTTGGTGAAGTGTTAGGAGCTGTTTGAAAGAAAAATGAAGTTTCGAAAAAAAAAAAGACAAAACAGTACAACTGAGCTGTAATGAAAACTGCGATCTGACACCAGATGGTGAAGGGCTGGCCGTCCCACTTGCTGGGAGCTGCTGATGAATGACCCTCAGCTGCCTCCACCACAGGGAGCCTCCCCACCCAGGGCAGCCCCCCTCTAGGGGTGGCCCACACCCAGGGGCTGGTCAGTAGAGGGCTCACAGGTCTTGTCCTTTTGTTCCACCTCAGAAAACCTGGTCAGACAGGCCCAACTCCCAGAGGAGCCTTCCGAGGCCTCCACTGAGAGCCCAGGCTGCCCTGGGGCTGAGCCCAGCTGCGCCAGGAGCTGCTAGAATAGTACGGACTATTTATTTCTTCAATGTTCTTTCTCCAGAAACTTAAGCACATCTTAGTATTGCTATGCCTCACTCTCAGAAAACACTGTATTTGAAAGTGTGGATTTGCTAAAGAGTTACGTGGGAAGGAAATTTTCACAACAGCTACCGTTACTTTAGCCCTTAATGCAAGTGTCAGATCCTACTAAGTGCTTTCTATCCACTAGCTCATTTGATTCTCAGAACAGTCTTCTGAGGTACAGATTAATATTAGTTGTATTTCATAGCCGTGGAAACTAAGCTTAGAAAGGTTAAGCCATTTGCCCAAGTTTACTTCTAGGAAGTGGTGGGGTAAGATTTGAAATTCAATTCTGTCTGCCTCCAACCAACTGGCTAGTTAACAACCACACGGCATACCACCTCTTACAACTATGCTGCAGCGTGTTTCTCTGCATTCTTGTAAATAAACTTATTTGGAGCACTAAGAGATTTGGGTTTGCCCAAAAAAGGGTGGCAGGGGATATGCAATATTTTCTAGAGAAAAAGGGACGCTAGGCATTGCACAAATATTAAACCCTTCCTTTTGGACTATTTTCTTCCATGTCCATGAAAAGAACAAGGTATAGAATAAGAAACATTTCTCAATATTCAAATACATCCAGAAATAAATAAAATATTCAGGACAGTAGGGTCCACAGAAAAATAGGCCTTATCTGTTGCCCAAAAGGTAGGGGATTAGTTGTAATTTCAACGATCTCTTTAGTTTATGCAGACAGTGTGAAGCAAAATAACTTTTAGCATTTTTTTTTAACCTCTTCAAAAGAGAGGTGGTTCTATCAAGGCCATTTTCAGTGTTTCAGTCCCTCCTGCCTGAGCCCTGCACACGTTTCTCCATCCTGACGGAGCCCACCGTGGCTATGCCATTTGACGCCCCGCTTGCTTCAGCAGACGTTGTATACGCTCCATCCCTTCAGTGAGCAAAGCAAACGGGCCTGCGTTTCCACAAAAGCACTAAGCCCCCTTGTACCAAGTGCCATGGGCATGTTAGCATCTCTCGCTCTCCATTCCTTTCCATCCTTGCTGGCGATTTAAGTAACACCCAAAGCACTCGTGGGGCCGCATTCCAAAGAGTTTTCAACCACATGTCAACACTCATGTGCCCCCATCGGGCACTGCGGGCCAGATCCCAATCTCAGCCACATCATTCATCTCTGCCTGACTGGCTGAGAAAGAACAGAACTCTCGGGGGTCGCAGGCCACATTCTTCTATCAGATAATCCGGGCTGTTCCTGGAAGGGTGTGCGTGTCCTAGACCCAACACCCCAGGCCTCAGGGCTGAAGCCATGCTTTCCTCTGCCCACGCCCACAGTCCCTGGCCATGCCCGGGCGGCCTCCAGGACACTCCAGGGTGGTGTGAACCACTTGCCACGTTTGTTCTTTCTCCTGGTCCAGGCCCCCCACCCTCACCCCGAGTTAGGCCACAGGGAACCACATACCAGGGTGCTGTGTTATGATAACGCAGAGTGCTCAGCATGGATTGGGCGCCAAAGAGAACACTGTGCCAGAAACGGGCCGCGAGGGGTGATGCCTGCTGGCTCTGCTTTAGAGCTTTCTGGGAGAAGCTCTGACTGCGGGCTTGATTCAGTGTTATAATAATGGCACTGCTAACTTTTATCGAGCATTGATTATGTGCCTGGCAGCAGTCTAAATGCTTCACCTCCATTGTGTCACTTAATCTTCCCAAGAATGGAAGGAGACCGGGCCAATATTACCCTCACTCTACGGATGCGAAAACTGAAGGTTAGAGAATCACCTTGCCCAAGGTCACGAGAGGGGCTGAGCCAGGATTCACACTGGTCTGTCTGGCTTTCGTGTCCACCCATGACCCAATGCCAGGCTGCAGAAGCTGTACTGGTAGATAGGCTGGATTGTGTTAAAAGACATTAAAAAATGGGAGCCAGTATTTAAAACGCAAGAGATTTCACGTATGAAAACACATGCAAAATTCTAGTGTCTCTTAAAGAAATGGATACATCTGGCATCTTTGGGTCCTCAACCCCAAAGGCTCCTGTCTCCTGGAGTATTAGCTGCCTTGTGCAATGAGGTCTGTGCTCCCCACGTTCCACGGAACCTAGTCCAGCAGGCTGGTTCTGGTCACGTGCACGCATGACCCCCACGGGCTGCTGTACGGCCCGGTCTACTACGCAGCCCTCCATTTCATGGTTCTGGGGGAGGGGGTATATCCCTGACCTTGTGCTACCCTGGGAACAGAATCTGGGGTTAACACTCATGTCTCTGGTTGGTTAGGAACAGAGAGCACAAGTGTAGGCTGGAGATGGTTTGGAGCAACGTGGCAGGTAATTAGTTTATGGTTGGTTCCAAAGTCAGTTCATCTCTGAGGGGAAGGGCAGGAAGAAGGAGTGGCATGGAAAGTGCTGGAAAGGAACAGCAGGCATGGAATTTACTCCAGGTCAGGCCACACAGGCTAGTTGTGTGAGTCAGGTTGAGTCACCTCTCTTCTCTGCATGTAATACAAGGGAGAGACTGAGGCTGATGAGCTGTAAGGGAGATGCCAGCTCTCAAACTCTTCTGTGCTACTGCTTGTAAATCAAAATGTCACATGCCAGGGACTGCCTTCGCGAGCATCCCTGCCGGAGGTGGACAAGTCTGCACACTGCCTTCCATGGGTACAAATGAACAGGTAAGGAGCAAACAACTCTTGCTGGCCCAGGCTCAGTGCAGCGCAGACGCCACAGACCCTCCCGGGGAAGAGAGGTGGGGCCTGAGACTGCCGCAGTTTCGGATGCCAGAGCTTCCCTTTACATTAGTTCAGGGTCAGGTCGGGCTTGGCTCTTTCTTTAGAAAACCATAATAATAACCATTGAAAACATTTGTTGCCAGAGCAAACATCTCACCCCAAACAGCATCACTGGGAACTATACTGGAGAGAATTTCACAATCTCTCCGTGCATTCAGAGGAACTCATAGGAACTGCATTGTTTTCGACTCTGTGTGTGTGTGTGTGTGTGTGTGTGTGTGTGTGTGTGTGTGTTTCAAGCACAAACCTTATCACAACAAAGTCAACCTGTTTCTCCGAGTAGCCATGGAAATAAACAGACATCCAAACGACTGCACTAAAATAAATCAAGATAAGTCAAGAGCTCGGGCATGGGTCCCAGAAAAAAACCTTCATAATACTTTTTTCTATATGCTCTTTTGCATATATGAGGTCTCGTAATTCCCTCTGCCTCTCACCATCTGTGAGTATAAATTTCACTGGCTGCTTAGAGTAAGCCCTCTTTTCTCTTTGACAAAGGTGGTGTCTGCTACTTGAAGTTCAGCGGCTTCTCTGAAAACGTGAGCTCAGGTATGACTTCCCAGTCTTACCCCCCAAGCTTGGGCAGGTTTGGGGTGGGTGTGAGGACCCTATAGGAGAGACGTGGCTTCCTTGGAGAGGAAGATACCAACTGAGGTTCTTAGAGGGTAAGGAGGCCAACTGGACCTGAACTGAGCCTATTGCTTGAGCGAACAGATGCTTGCCTCTATATCCAGGGCTAGCTGACTGTCCAGCTGGTGCTGGAGCGACGCGTCTCCTAGGGCAGGCTTCTCAGACTTCAATGTGCACACACATCCCCTGATAAATGTAGGTTTGGATTCAGTAGGTCAGGGGTGTGGGCCAAAGAAAGAGTCTGCATTTCTAAAAGGTCCCGATAACGCTGAAGCTGCTGGCCCATGGACTACATGCTGAGCTGCAAGGTCCTGCAAGCGTGGTTCCTAAAGTGCCACTAGCGCCAGCTGACACAGCATCACCTGGGAACTTACTAGAAATGCAATTTCGTAGGTCCCGCCCCCAGACCTACTGAATCAGAAACTCTGGATATGTGGCCCCGCCATCTGTATTCTAACAAATCCTCTAGGTATTTCTGGTTTGTGCTAGAGTTTGAGAACCACTGTCCGTACCATTGGTGTGGGTGGCATTGTGTCCCTCCCCGAAAGACATGTTGATGTCCTAATCTCTGATACCTGTGAATGTGATCTTATTTGGACACAGGGTCTTCGTGGACTTAATCAAGTTAAGATGAAGTCCAATATGACAAGTGTCCTTATAAGACGATGACCGTGTAGAGACACAGAGATGCACAGGGAGAAGAAAGCATGTGTTGATGGTGGCAGAGACTGAAGTGACGCATCTTTAAGCCAAGGAATGCCAAAAACGGCCAGGAAAACAACAAAAGCTAGAAGAGACAAAGAAGGATAATTTTCTACATGGTTTGCAGGGAGCTTGGCACTGCCAACACCTTGATTTTGAACCTCTGGCCTCCAGAACTGTGAGACGACACATTTTTGTTATTTTAAGCTGCTCAGTTTGTGGTCCTTTGTTACGGCAACTAGGAGGGACATACGACTCCATTCCTACTGGAATGTGAGCAGAAGTGATGCAAACCACACCAGTACCACGTTATTGAAAGAGGAAAGAGTTTATAGAAGGAGTTTCTATTCCCTTCTGTGTGGGAAGTGGCGACTGCAGCAGCCACCTTAGTCCAAAGGTGGGCGCCACCGCTGCAGATGGAACTCGCTGGGTGATTTCAGGGAACAACACAGTCTGCCTGCTCTGGACTGCCAACCGACCTGGCCTCCCAAGAGGGAGAAGGAAGCTTCTGTCTTGAGCCACTGCATTTTCTGATCCCCTTGCAGGACAGTAAAGCCTGTACCCACGTATCCTGTTGGCACGTCTTTGGCTTAGCTCCCACCTCAAAGGCCTCTACCCAAATTCTCATAATGTGGGTACAGTCACAGCATGAGGTTTCACTTGAGTGATTTTCCAGTTTAAATACACCATGACCCCCATCTGGCTGTCCTTGAACCCTTCCTCCCCTCTCTCTGCTCACTCGCTCCTTCTTTCATTGTTCAGGTGCCCTACATATTTGGAGAAGAACAGAAGTCATGGAGTCATGGGGTTTTGGGCCACGTCACGATGGCTTAAGGAGAGTGGACTAGGAAAGAAAGGGGATGTGAAGGAGATTCTGAGATGCAGACAAAAGCCTAATTACCTGGAACTTGGTTAATCACAGTTCTCTACTAATGAGAATGTTTCTACCACATCTTTAGAAAGAAAACAAAACCACAACCAAATAAGCCGTTTCAACCCAATTGCCTACTTTCCGTAGCCTGGTAGGATGGGATGGATGTTTGTCATAATGGTCCCGAGGCTCTTATTCAACCCTGTTTTATTCCTGCTTTGTCCAAGTGGAGACTTTTCTGTTAACTATCCATTTAAAGAACCAATATCCATTTTAAGAAACTTATGCTAAAGAAATAGTCTATAAATGTGCAAAGCTAAATGCACAGGAATGTTCATTTTGGTATTGTTTGCATTAATACAAAACTGGAAACAACCTAATGTGCCTGAATAGGAAGAAATTTAAATTAAAAGTATGGTTTATCACCCACCACTATGCTTTACACCTGAAACTCATATAAAACAATATTGACTGTCAACTGCAACTGAAAAAAAGAAAGAAAGAATGTTTTTAAAAAGTATGGCTTGTCGTGTTATACAACTTCAAAGGAGATAGGTCTGTATGGACTGACCTGCAAAAATGTGTATATTTCTAGCAAAATGATTGTATTTTTTTATAAAAATGAACAACTGACGTTTATGTATGTATTTTCATATTCCTGGAAACATAGCCTGGAAGGATACACATGAAATTATTAATAACGCTTACCTCTGAGGAGCAGAATTTGGGGAAATAGGGTAGGTTTTAAAATTTATTCTATATGATCCTATATTGTTTGAGTGTGATTATAATAGTAGGAATTCACTCTGAGGCAGGGATCATACCTCTCCTTCTCATTGCCTCTTCATGGACAGGGCAGAGGAGTGATCAACAACTATAACAGTAACAGTTACATAGCACCTACCGTGCATACCGTGTCTCCCCGAAAATCAGACCTGGCCGGACCATCAGCAGTAATGCGTCTTTTGGAGCAAAAATTAACGTAAAACTCAGTATAATATAATATAATATAATATAATATAATGTAATATAATATAATACCGGGTCTTATATAATATAAGACCAGGTAAAATATAATTAATATAATATAATATAATATAATATAATATAATATAATATAATATAATATAATACTGGGTCTTATATTAATTTTTGCTCCAAAAGACGCATTAGAGTTGATTGTCCGGCTAGGTCTGATTTTCGGGAAAACACGGGTAGGCACTCTCCTTTGGACTTTATATGTTCAACTATCTAATTTTTCATAAACATGATAAGAAATAAGTCCTATTATCATTCTCCATTTTACAGCTGAGGAGACAGAAACACAGAGAGGGTAAGCAAGCTGCCCAAAGTCACCAAGTGACGGAGCTGAGACTGGATTCCGGCCGCCTGGTTCCAGCAACTACTCTGAACCACCACACCATGTTGTGTTGAATAACTGATGGATGAACAAATGAAGGGATAAATGCTAAACTTTTAAAAGAGTGTTCCGGCTAAATCTCCAATAAGCAGAAGAATCAATGAACCAGTAAATCTCATTCCCAGAGGATTCTGCTTAATCAAGGGTCTACAATTTGTCTTTCACTGCAAGGTAATGGGCTGTTTATACTCAGAGCCTTCCAAATGCTGAAAAGACACTGATGTTGACGGTTGTTGATGAGTGACTGGGAAAGGCTGAACATTTTAATTTAAAGTAAGTGAAAGAATTAATTGCCGGCAAATTACAAGGCTTCATCTGCCATTTCTTGGCTGCTCCGACTTCTGCCTTCCACCCGGAACAGTAACACGGGCGTTGTGACCACAAGCACGGCGGCCTGGGGCTGGCTCTTCCTTTCTAAGCTGCCTGGTTTTGCAACTCGTGCTTACATCTGGGGCCCTGGAACTGTCGGAAAGAGTTCTGTACTCTAGAAGCATCTTTATTCCCTAAGGGGACTGATGGGACTCTCCCCTCAGGGGAAAAGGCTAAAGCATAGACTGTGAGTTCCTGGAGCGGAGGAAGTAGATTTCGTCCCATTTGTATCCTCTCCATCAAGCAGAGTGTCTAGCACATAGTAGGAGCTTTCCATAGGACAGGCTATTTATCAGCACTGTCAGATCAGTAGAAAGTTTGCTGGTATAGAGGAAGTTCTAAGAAAAGTAACAAACACTCCTTGAATGAAATAGTGCTTTCTAAATCTACAAATAACATTCACTCAGCAAACAGATTACTAAGCATGTACTACGTGCAAAGCACCATGGGAAACACAGGTGAATACAAAATAGTCCCAGTTTTCAAGAAGCTTACAGGGGAGTCGGAGAAATATACACAGTATGTCGGCACTGGGTCTTTAGAATAAGGAGAAGAATTTTGTAAATTTGAAGTCAAGGAGAAGCGTCATCTCTTTCTCTCTTTCTTTTTTAAATCTTAAAGATTACTCAGGAGTAATTTGGTGGGCTTATGAAATTTACATACATGCCTATGTTGAATATTAGTAGTACATGGGAACCAAATAGAATCTCTTCCCGGGGACAATCGAATGGTGTTTCCTGGCAGACAGGAGGTGGGTTTGTCTGTGCAGTGTTAGGGTAGGTTTCCAGATAAGCATTCTTCCACTGGAAGTCAGAAGAAAATCCCACAGGAAAAAGGCATGTCAACCTGTTGTTTGATGGGACAAATGACTTATTTGGAGAAGGGGGAAAGGAAAGGACACAAATTAACAATTGCGCTGGCTACGTGATCCTTACTGGTCTTAACAGAAAGGGCACAGAGCCCTAAGTAACTGAGGCCCAAAGCTGCGGTGGTACTAGGAAGGTACTTGGACAAAACGTGGACCTCACTCTCTGTCTTTCTCAGAGTGGATCTGCAGGAGCCTTGAAGGGCCGAGTTGCCGCATACCCGGAATAGTGCGATTCTCAGTGTGTTTCCAGTCAGAAATATTAACTCCTCACTGGATCTTTCGTCATGAATCTTGGAGACTTTGGGAAGACAGCACAGTGTCGTGGGAGCTCTGGTACCAAACTGCCCGTGTTCAAATCTCATGAGCGGTGTTATCCTGGGCAAGAACGCCTTACATGGACAGTAATATGTCCCAAGGGTTGTTGTAAAGACAAAATGAGATAATGTGGCGAGTACGTGGCACATCAGAAGCACTGATCCCTGCTAGCTACGATCATGTTCCGTAGGAACAACAGGAAGGAGTTTGTGCAGAACCTTACTTTACAAAGTGTGTGCATGTGGGGGTCCTGGAGTGAAGCACTGTCCTTAAGAGTCAAACCTCTGGGCTCGTACAGATCTGACTTCAAATACGGGATCTCTTCTCACCGACTCTGCAAACGTGGGAAGGTGGCTAACCTCTAGCCCTCAGTGTCTTCATCTGTAAAATGGGATGATAATGGTACTAAAGGTGTATAAAGGAGCCACGAAGATTAAATTAAATAGTAGCCATTGTTTAGCACATAGTAAGTGCTCAGTAAATGTTAGCAATTAATTATCTCCCCCCATTTCTCCTGCAAACAGCTCCGTCATGAGGAACCTAAGAGTCAGGACTCGGTGTCTCCGTTTTTCATGTCAGCTGGAAGCATTGAGGATTGAGATCACGCTCCAGGACAAGCAGAGCACCTTGCTGAGGACTTTTTCCAGTGACATAAGGGAGGTGTTTCAGAAAATGAGTTGGTCAAGGAGACACACCCTAAACTTGAGCCAGGAAAGAAAATTCTAGCCCTAGAAGCCTTTCAAGCCAACAAACCTTTCCCTCCCAAGGGAGGGTTCCATTTGAATCAGGCACAGTGACACAATGATCCGTTCACCTCCCTAAATGGGGACATTAGAGTGGACATTCTCTTCTGGTCTTATCTATGGTTATCAGAGGTCAGGTTATGAGGCCAGCGGGCTCTTGGTTGCCCTCAGAGCTCTGCTGGGGGTGCCTTCTATTAAAGAGAGTGCAGAGGTGGGGTGGCTGGGGCATCTTGGATCAGCCCCTGAAGAGCTACAGGACGAGGTGACTCAGCTCCGAGATCTGCTGAGTCAGAGATGATGGTCTCCTCGCCGGGCCCGTGGCAATTGCAGCACGAGACAGAAGGGGACTGGATTCTCTTCCTGGTGATCCCACCCTCCCTGCGCCCATTCCCTTTCTCTTTCCAGCTCCAATCACATTTGCACAGTCAGACCCAGCCCCCCTCCCCTGTGGATATGGCCGTGCACTCAGCAGTATTTCCGAGTTGTGTGCATGTTTGGTTCTTCTGCTGACCTACATGCGTGTCTGCACGGGTCCCCGTGCCGTGTTCACACTCAGCGTGCGCGTGAATATAGGTATCGGTGTGATGTAGATGTGTAGGTGTCGGGGCCTTAAACCCAGATCACGAAGCCAAACCTAAAGCACACGGCTGCTTTGCTGAACTAAAGGCACAGCTGAAAGGTAAGCTTTTCTTGAATCAAAGCTGAGAAGAAAACGGCTTGGTGCAATCTCAGACAAGCAATGGAACTTTTTGTCATTGAACTTTAAGTAGACAATACATGGACATGAGTCAAAATCATATATATACACATGTCTGTAATCCACCCCTGGCCTCCACGAGTTCACTTCCTCTTCACCTTCCCAAACTGGCAACCATGTCAATATTTCCTGTGACTCCTTCCCCATATACAAGCAAACACACATTTACACTGCAATCTTGTCCTCTCCGCACAGATATGCTACGCGTATTTCTGCATCTTACTTTTTTTTCACCTCATAATCCATCTTGGAAATCTTTCAATATCAATTTGCATGAAGGGCCCTCATTCTCTGTTTACAGCCTCACAGTATTCTCTTGTTCGGAGGTACCGTCTTGTATTTAACCAATTCCCTATTGGTGGACGTTTGGGTTGTTGCCAATTTCTTGCCATAACAAACAATACTGCAGTGAACAACCAATTCTTATTGTCATCACTGAGTTGTTCACCTAGGGGGGTGGCACCAACTGGCCCCTGCAACAGCGGCACAGAACGCCCATTTCTCCCCTCCTTACCGATGCTGTGCATTGATACACTCAGATTTTTACTAATTTGAGAGTGAAAATAGTATCTCATTGTGGTTTGAATTTGTGTTTCTCTTAATATAAAGGAGGCTGACTATGAACGGATTTAAGAGCTGTGTGTATTTCCTTTTTCTTTGAATTGTCGCTTTATATTTTTTGCTCTATTTTCTTCTGGGTAATGGATGTTTTTTCTTAGTGACCTCTAGGGGATCTTAAAATATGAAGGACATTAAACTTCGTGTGTGAAATGAGTTACAAACAATTTGCTCCCAATTTGCCACTTGTCTTTTCACTTTGCTCAAGGAGTTTTTTGCCAAGCAAAGATTTTGATTTTTATGGAATTACATTTTTAAATCTCTTGCTTTATGACTTCCAGACTTTGTATCATAGTTAGAAAGATCTTTTCTACTCTGAATTTATGCAGGAAACTTTCTTGTAGGATTTGTTTTCTTACATTTAATAGTTGATTCATTTGGAATGGATCCTAGAAGAACACACTTCACAAATTCAGTGTGAATCTGAAGAGTAGGACAAGGGCAGAAAGATGTCCCCTGTGGGCTGAAGGTTAGAATCAAACACATTCAGGAGGTTCTTGGGGCTTTGCCCTGCTCTTCGTGTGCCCCTGCCAGCCCAACCACAGTCCTTTGGCCCCAGGGGTGAGTATCTGACCCGTGGTAGGTCAGTGAGACCCCTTCTCAGGAATTTCTGACCTTGGGATCAGAAGGAAAATCAGTTCTTAGTGGAGGCAGCCATAAAAGGTAAATCTTGGGGCGTCCACAGACTAGACTTCCTTCCACAGGAGATCACCAGGCGACAATGAAAGAATGAAACTAACACAGAGAAAAAGGCAGAGTGACAGACTACTACTCAGCGATAAAAAGGAATGAACGCCAGATACACGCAACAACACTAGTCAATCTGAGTGAAAGAATCTAGACAAAAATAAGTACTCACTATGTGATTCCTGTTATACAGAACTCTTGAAAAATGCAAACTAATGTATCGTGACAGAAAGCAGATGGGTCACTGCTGGGTAGAGGAGGGTGAGGAGAGGCAGAGTGGGGCAGGAGAGGCGCTCCTAAGACGCGTGGGGAAAGTCTGGGTGTGACAGACACGTCCACCATCTTGACTATGATCACGGTTCCCTGGGTGTGTACATATTTCAAAACATATCAAATTATAGAGCTCATTTTATGTCAATGGTACCTCAATGAAGCTGTTTTTTAAAAAGCAGGTTGGAGGGGGCATTAACAGAGAAAGGAGCAGAAATGAGAAGTGTGTATTTAGGAAGGAGGGAAAACAAGAGAAAGAATGTTTTAGATACCATGTTTCCCCGAAAATAAGACCTAACCGGAAAATAAGCCCTAGCATGATTTTTCAGGATGACATCCCCTGAACATGAGCCCTACTATGTGTTTTGCAGCAAAAATTAATATAAGACCCAGTCTTATTTTCGGGGAAACACGGTAGTATCTGGTTCTCTTGTTCTGGATGTTTGCTTTCTTACCCCAAACTTCAATTCTCAGGGCAATATATTACCCAAGCTGAGCTCCTGTACTTTGCAAACAGAATAACAGAACCATACCCACCCCCTTCCCAAGAAACAACCCTTTGATTCCATTTGAGCTCCTTTTCTTCCTTTCACATCCAGGGTATCACCCCCCACAGTCAGTTCTACCTGCAAACATTTCTCGCACTTGTTCTCTCCCATCCAGACCTGCTGAGAGGCCAGGCTCTCGTCCTCCCCCAATTAGACTCTTTTCAGGCCTCTCCTCTGGGTCCTCCTCCCTCTCCCACCCTCCACGTTGTTTCCAAAGGTGCATTTATAAAGCATCAGCTGATCCTTTCATCCTCCTTCTTAAAACGATAATATTAGCAACTGGCGGCCGCTTCACTGTCAGCCGCTTTCTCCAGCGCCCCTACTATGCTGGCAGGCATCGAACCCCAGGCATGCTTGTCCTCGAGTGCACCCATCCCACGTGTCCACCTGAAAAACTTCTAACATATTGAAATCTAACTCAAACGTTACCTTTTTATAGCTTTACTTGGCTCTCCCAGGCTGAATTAATTGCTCTTTCATCTCTGTTCCCATAGCTCTTATCATCTCAGTTGTAGTGATGGATGAGTCTGTCTTTCCCACATGATGATAAACTTCTGAAGAGCAGGAAGTGTGTATTATTCATCTTTATAAACCCAGAAACCAACATAATTCACAAAACGGAGCAGGTGCTTAATTAATGGCTCTTCATTGATGTAAATTGAGGAAATCAAAATAGATCAATGGTTTCGAAGTCCTTCCGAATAACCCTTAATACAACTGTTTGTGAAAAGAAAACATTACAAGGAATCTCAGTATATTACTCAGGTGAAGGTGGAGCTGATCTGGCTGAAGAGGAAATGAGTATGACCCAGAGGCTACTTCATCATTCTGGTTTTCAATAATTTCCTTTCTATCTGCCTCCATGTGTAAGAGATTTGTTTTGCTGTCACCGCTCTCTACTTTCGCATCTTCTCCATCACCTGATGAAGACTCTACTTACCCCCTCTATAAGTAGCCACAACCCTCCTGAGTGGATCACAAGATACGCAAAAAGACAAAACCCCATTTTACCAGGTCCCCCTGCTTACAGCTTTCCTGTGTCTGAAGGAATTTCCAATGGTGGAAGGAAAAAAAAAAAAGAAGAAGTTGTTTTTGGACAAAGAGATGCCTAACCACAGAGACAGTCCTTATTAAACAGGCCTCTGGCTATTTGCTCAAATTACTAAGCTAGTTTCCAGAAAAGTTAGATAAAAGAAAAAGCATCTCTCTCTAGTGCCGAGGAGTCTGGGAGTTAAGCCACTGCTGTTGGCGGCTTCTTCCATTTACTCTTCCTGTATGCAGAGTCTTAATTTAAAATTTTGAGTGTGTGGTCTTTGCTTTCTAGAGTTTCATGTTTTCCCATTGATTCTGATATTACTTTCTGTCTTGTATTATCAAAGGAGTCACCATGTATCAATTCTCCCTGCAGTTTTATAAACAAAGCTGGTTCAATATGAAACCCAACTGGCTACGTTTGGGACCCAGAAGGAAGCACTCATTCACAACATTTCTGGCATGCAGAATTTACGATAAAGATAAAACTGAAGCAATTTCATTGTGTTTGTAGGAAAAATGAGGGCATTGGACCAAATGACCTCCCACGGCTCCTCCAACTTTGCGAGTTTATGATTTCTGGGCAGATGAGAACAGCACAGGTTTTAGGTGAATTGTGTGAGAAATAAAACGGCTCTTTGCACAAATGAATAGAATCTAATGGCAATAAATCTCAGAAAGAACATTTCAAACATTATCTTTGATGCCTCATTACGTGTACAGCTTCGTTCTTGTATTATTTTTCTTACTTTCTAAGAAAAGACACTTGCCCGGGGTTTCCAGTGTGATTCAGCAAAATGGGATGTCTACTTGCGAAATCTTCCACACCCTCAGGACAGAGACAGCAGAACCTAGAACCGTGCTGCAAGGTCAAGAGGATCAAGGAAGATAAGGAGAGGACTTTCCCCATCTACTAAAAATGTGCAGAAAGAGGGTGTTTCAAAAGTTAGTCTGCTGGTAGGAATTCAAAATGCCTTTACCCAGACGGTTCAGGTTTTATGCTTAGGTTACCAGGCTAGATTCCAAGAGCCATTTAACCCACAATATAATATAAGAGGACCATTAAGAGTTTTATTTTGATATATTTAGCCTCATTTATAGCATCGTTTTTTTGAAAATCCATTTTGCGTTTCCTGCGGCCATGTGTCCCTCAGCCCAGCAATGGACACATACCTGCGGTGACCGCGACAGCTGTGGGCAGATGGTCCCAGCCACCCACTATGCATCCAAGTTTTACATCCGCCTAAGAGAAGGCAAAATTGTTCCAAACTGAGGAACAAGGAAAAGTGGCTTTGAAGACTGGAGTATGAATGTCAACCTTTCCCCTTCTTGTGTTTAAATTATTCTATAAATCAAATATGCACAACAGACTGCTTATTTTTCCACTAATTTACAATCCTGTTTTACGACCATGATTGAGGACTCAGAGGGGTTTTTGCTCTTTGTTATAATTAGCAAATGGTTTTATGTACCGTGATTATAATAAATGTGTTTTTGAATTTCATTATGATATCTAAATTGATCGCTATCACAAATAGATGTCAGTAGTTGGCTGTCAGTGTTATTTCTTTTAGCAGAAATGAATGATCCAAAATTTTGGAATTAATCTCTTGTGGGTTTCTTTTTTAACTACTGGAAGAGAAAAGAAAACACACAGAATGATAAAGTGTATTTTGAACAACACAAGCTCAATCATTCATTCAACAAACGTTTACTGTGTACCCACCACTGGGCCGAGGCCCACGGGGTACACAAAGTTGAATAAATCACATTTCCTGCACTCATGGAACTCAGGACTCACAGGAAATAAAACAGATACATATATAACTTTACTAAAGGTAAAATGACAAAATGACGAAAGAGATGACAGAATTCTTTGCAGTGATTCAAATGAAACTGACATGCTTGAACCATACGAGACTGGTGTGAAGAGCGAGGGGTCCTGAGCTTGCCCCCCCAAAATATACCTTTTGGGACACTGATTATTTTAAGCTGGTTATTTTTAAGAAATAAAAGACTCAGAACTTTTGACCGCCCCCTTACCTGCCCAAAGGAATTCAGATAGAAAAACTTGCTTAGAGGAAGGGAGTTACTCACCTGAGCTATCCATCTTAGCATATTCACCTTGGCATACATGGATTTATTTAGCGTGGCAGCCAGGAAAAAATCTAGCAAAGCCTGTTTTTTAGACTCCCCTCTGTGTCCCATTGTTTCTGGGTGGCCCAGAAGAATTTGTTTACCATCTGTTGGCTCTTTCTCATCTACTGTGAGTTGCCTTCCTCCCTTTTGAAGCCCAAACCACCACCCCCCTTTCTCCTTAGCTCAAGATGGCATATAAGCCTCACCTGCCAGATTTGTCCTCAGGGTCCCTCCCATATTCTTATGGAACCCTCCATTATGTAGATCCATAAAAAATTTGGTGATTTTCTCCTATTACACTGTTTCATGTCAATTTAATTCTTAGGCCAGCCTCACTAAGAGGGGAAAGAGGGGAACCATTTCCCTCTGCCACAATGGAAACCAAGAAAAAGAGGGTTTCAGCGTCTTACGGGTCTTGGTAAGAACCACAATGGCACGTAGTCAGCTCTTAACAAACATTTCTTGGGTGAAATATTGAAAGACTCAGTGCTGCAAAACGGCTAAGAAGTTGAGAAGTGGAAAAAGCCATCAGATGGTGTCATTAAGAGGTTACCGGGAGATGAGGTGCAGAGTGGTGTTATTTGCCAGGTGAGCCACACAGAGGAAGTTGGACGGGAAACCAGAAGATAATAGTGTATAGAGGCAGGTGGGAGAGTCAGCAGTGGAGAACGGGCCTGGGTAGGCCTGACCTGACCCAGATGAGAGAAAGGAGGAGCTTGTGTCCGGGGTGGGACCCACACAACTGAATAATGGCTGGTACCTGGAAGCGCCGTAATTATGTGCTAAATGATTTCTTTTTGATCTCTTACGGGGATGTGTGTGTGAGTATGTGTGCATGAGTGTTTGTGCTTACACATTTGTGAGGGTTTGGATCCCTGAGAGGAAATAGTGTTTCTATCTATGGGGATATATATTTGTGCCGGTGAATTGCGGTTGCTTAAACAGCTTTCTCCCTCCCTGCGTCCCCCATCTCTCTTCTCTCCTTCCCTCCTTTCTTCCCTTCTTTGCCATCTATTTTTAAAGACCTTCCATCAACGAGCTAAGATACTCCCTTGGGAAAAGGGTCTCATTTAGAATATACTGGTAATCGAGGAGGGAAAAAAGGAATTCTGACCAATGTCAAACCTTGACAAGGCCCAGGGACAAACAGGAGTGGGTGTTGTTTCCAAGCTGAATATGGGATGTAAAATGCTTCAGAGGAGCTAAATTCCTAACAGATATCTCACTGGATGGCCGTTTTTGGAAGTGTGTTTCTAAGCAGAGGTCAACTTTGGGTGCCCTTTCATCTGTGCCTCCTTTGAACAATTTCCAGGAAAGATGGTCTCCCCACCCCAATCCACAGCATTATGACTTAATGGGTAGAATGCTAAAGAAGTAGTTCAAGATGTATAACATCTCATCTGTTTCAGAGTGGTCCACTACATTAGTTTTAAGTATCTCGTAAAACCAGGCCACATTGCAAGTCTGTGTTGCTATAATATTATCTTTAAATTAAATATCACAAAAACTTTTTGTTTTGACATAAAAACTATCTTCCTGCCCATATTTTATACAATTTCCTGAGTTTCGGTACATGCCATACCTAATAGAGTAATAACTTTTAATTAATCAAACGAGCTGCCTATTCTGTGCAGACTTTACAACAGCACAGCTAATACCTGCCGTGCCTGTTCTGAATGACCTTGGATCCACTGGCTAAGATCATGTCTTGGAAAGAAGTTCTAATTTAAATATTCTGGTACTTAAGAAGGGCGTATTCATGTTTAATTTAGAAAGTTCTTCCCAACTTCTAAGTCAGCAGTTCTTGACTATGGACGCTACCCCTTGGGGGTGTTTGGAAATAAATGTGTGGGGGCACTTTGGGTTAGCACAATCACGGGGAGATGCCACTGGCACCAGTCACATCACATCTCTTGATGTCAGGTATTTGTGGATATGGTTCCCGCTTCCTGCCACATTCTGTCCTTGTGTGTCGGCTGTGTGTGTTGCTGTTGTCATGATTATGACTGTAATGTACACAGAACATAAATTTTACCATTTTAACTATTTTAAAGGGCACAATGCAGTGACACTTAGAACATTCACTAATTGCATAACCATTATTCCTACCTAGTTCCAGAGCATTTTCATCATCCCAAAAGAAACCCTGTAACCCTCAAGTAGTCACTCCCTATTTCCACCGAGCCCCAAATCTCCCCGCAACTGCTAACCTGCTTTCTGTGTCTATGGACCTGCTTATTCTAGCTCCGTGGTACAGACAGAATCCTGCACTCTGTGGCCTTTGTGTCGGCTTCACTCCCTTAGCACAACGTCTTCAAGGCTCATCCACGTTGCAATACATGTCAGTGCTTCATTTCCTATTCTGGCCGAGTAACATTCCATTGCTCAGTACAGATACACTGTGTTTTGCTCACCCATTCATCCACTGATGGGTATTTGGGTTGTTTCCACCTTTTGGCTACTGTGAATAGTGCTGCTATGACTATGGCGTACAAGTTTTGTTTGTGTCTGTTTCCATTTTGAGGGGGTATCTACCCAGGAGTGGAATTGCTATGTCATATGCTAATTTTATGTTTAACTTACTGAGGAACTGTCAACCCATTGAGCATCTTCTAAGTCCTCTCTGAAGTCTTCCTTGACCTGTCCTTTCCCCTTCTTCCCAAGATAGCCCTCCTTCCATGTATTACCACTGTTTCCAACGTACACATCTCTCCTGGCCCCTGAACTTGAGTCTGATAACCTTGTATGACCTGCCTCCTGTTAGTAGCTCGTACCTAGGTCTTACTTTGCTTTAGATTGTTTACCGCAACCCCATTTATCTTGGGTGAATTGTAAGCTCTCAATCTTTGCTGGGAAAATGATAGCTTCAAACAGGGTGACTTTGCACTTGGGGAATGAAGAACTTGAGACGCTATGAAGCGGTAATTGTTGTTTTTAGCTGTAATTGCTGGGGCTGTGCTGGCACACTCAGGTTGCCATTATATTTACTTAGGCAAAGAAAGCATGTGTGTGTGTGTGTGGATGAGGAGGCTCTATTTTCTGTGCGGCAGCTTTCTGACGGTAAGCTACATTTGCAAATTCTATCTCCCAGCTAAGTGATCGCAACCAATGAGGGAGGAACTTCTCAGAAGTTTATCTCTGAACAAGCCTGAACTGCTGGTCTCCTCCACTACTACGGTGATATCTGAAAATACTGCATTTTATAACTCATAGTTTTGCCTAGAGCGACTAAAACTTCTGGCAACCTTGCAAAAATAACAAGGGTTTTAATTAAATTGCTTTCCAAATAGCTTTACTTAATGGGTCATAAGACGAAATGTTGAATCCACACAAAAAAATTTACTAAATGGAGTGAAAACAAATGGGCGGTGGCTTCTCATGTAAGCTTCCTGAAATTGGAACCACCAGTCAGAGGTGTCGCATGAGGGCTCCCTGGTGGATTGCTTTTTGTCTCTGAGTCAGCATATAAAATGAAGTGCTGAGGGTTGACTTTCCAAGTGCAAAACTGCTGAGGGTCAGACACAGAGAGAAGTATAAGGCATGACTTCTGCTTGCTGAGAACTTCTAATCTAGCTGGGGAGGTAAGAAACAGACGCATAAAAAATAACTATCAATTTAGGAACATATAAGAGCTAAAGGAATGATATAAACAATCGGTGGTATTAGGTGGGCGGGGGGTTTGGGGTTTGTGGGTAGAGAGAGGTGCTATTTGAGCAGTCCACCAAGTGTGGAGAAGGGCCTAAGATGGGCAGAGAGGCTGGAGCTTTCCAAAGGAAGAGCATGACGCATGTCAAGAGCATTCAATGAGGAAGGACCACGGAGCAAATCAGTCTACATGGAACCGGGTATTTGGGTAAGGAAGATGGGGATACAAGAAACGCCTGGGCACATTGGGAACCAGATTGAAAAGATGACTGAAAATAAAAATTACTTTAGACTTTAGCTTATAGAGATCGAGAAAGTGCACTTCTGAGTGGGACAGTGACACAGTGGCAGCTCTATTTATGAGTAAGTAACCTAGCAAGGTTTACAGACTGGCTTACAGGAAGAATATAATGGAAAAGAGAAATAAGTTAGGAGACTGTTGGCATAGCCCAGCTGAGAGCTTGAACTAGAGCAGTGGTAATGGGGATAGAAGAAGGGAGGGAATTAAGAGGTGGATTCATGAACAAAGTTGGGTTTTCTTTAGTTTTAGACAGGCATTTTCAAGTGTTGGTTATTCTGTTTTATTTGTCTATTTCGACTTCATATTTGCCAGACGCTGCTCTGTTGGAAATCAGGACCTTCGTAGCTGGTGAAGGGGGTCAGAAGAAGCCATCTCAAAATACGCCACTGTGGTTTAAGGATTATTTTGAGCTGAAGGCAATTAAGAAACAGATGCCAGAGGAACTGTCTGCCCTCCCCCTTAGGCCTAAAAGCAGGGCCTCCGTTTCCCTTTGTAATGGTAGCATCCATTTCCATTTGTGAAGGTGTCTTCCTCTCCAGCCCCAGGAAGAGGAGAACACTTTAAATCACTGGAGATGACCCATTCAGTATTAACATGAGTCTGCATAACAAACCTTACTGAGCAACCTTTATCTACACATACTTCCCGGTCACCTCCCCACAATTTACTGCCCCTAGAAGCCCAAACCAGCCCCCCCCTTTCCATTATCTACTCACTTCTCCATGATTTATCACCCTTTGTTAAAGTGGTATATAGGCCCCTGGGTCTAATCCCTCTTTGGATTTTCACTTCTTTTCTGTGAAACCCCCACATGCATACAAAATAACACTTTCTCCTGTTAATCTGTCTTTTGTCAGTTTAATTCGCAGGCTCTGGGAACTAAACCTAAGAGGATAGAGGAAAAGTTTTTCCTCCCCTGACCATTCAACAATGCCCTCAAGAAACTGACCAATACTCAATCTTGTGACCACTTTCATGTATAGTCTTGATTCCAAATCTCAAGTGGGTCCTAAGTGCTGCCGGGCAATGTGAATACACTTCTCTAGTAAATTCACTGGAGTGTGAGCTCTACATGCATGGTCAAGATTTATTTCTGTTCACTGGTCCACCCCAAGAGCCTAGAATATGGAATAGTGCCTGGCACAAAGCGAGTGCAGTGGATGTAATGGATAAGTATTTCGCACTTTCTTCTCTTTCCAAAGAACTCAAACCCTTTCACTGCAATTCACACTCAGCTATTGACCTTGCTACTTACTTCACTGAGAAAACAGAATTCATCTGAGGAGAATGTCCACATATTCCCACAACAAAGGCAACCACCCCTCCTCCTCGCAACCTTACCCACGTTCGCTCCTTCCTACTCACCATAAAGGACAGGCTGTCCCAGCTCCCATCTAAGGCTGCCCCCCCAGTGGTGCACGCTCCCATCTAAGGCTGCCCCCCCAGTGGTGCACGCTCCCATCTAAGGCTGCCCCCCCAGTGGTACACGCTCCCATCTAAGGCTGCCCCCCCAGTGGTACACGCTCCCATCTAAGGCTGCCGCCCCCAGTGGTGCACGCTCCCATCTAAGGCTGCCCCCCAGTGGCACACGCTCCCATCTAAGGCTGCCCCCCCAGTGGCACACGCTCCCATCTAAGGCTGCCCCCCAGTGGTGCACGCCCCATCTAAGGCTGCCCCCAGGGGTACACGCCCCATCTAAGGCTGCCCCCAGTGGCACACGCTCCCATCTAAGGCTGCCCCCAGTGGTGCACGCTCCCATCTAAGGCTGCCCAGTGGTACACGCTCCCATCTAAGGCTGCCCCCCAGTGGCACACGCTCCCATCTAAGGCTGCCCCCCCAGTGGTACACGCTCCCATCTAAGGCTGCCCCCCCAGTGGTACACGCTCCCATCTAAGGCTGCCCCCCCAGTGGTGCACGCTCCCATCTAAGGCTGCCCAGTGGCACACGCTCCCATCTAAGGCTGCCCCCCCAGTGGCACACGCTCCCATCTAAGGCTGCCCCCCCAGTGGTGCACGCTCCCATCTAAGGCTGCCCAGTGGTACACGCTCCCATCTAAGGCTGCCCCCCCAGTGGCACACGCTCCCATCTAAGGCTGCCCCCCCAGTGGTGCACGCTCCCATCTAAGGCTGCCCAGTGGTACACGCTCCCATCTAAGGCTGCCCCCCCAGTGGCACACGCTCCCATCTAAGGCTGCCCCCCCCAGTGGTACACGCTCCCATCTAAGGCTGCCCCCCCAGTGGTACACGCTCCCATCTAAGGCTGCCCCCCCAGTGGTACACGGCATCCCACCCACGCCTGCCTACTCAGGAGTGCTCCTGTAGCTGACTCTTTCCTCTCCTGCATCATCAGTTTTTCCTCTCAACTGGATAATTCCCGTCAGCATACAGACTGGTTCCAGAGAAAGCCCTGAGACAGAAAAGCAAAGAGGTTCTCTGGCGTGTGCTTGGGTGCTGGCAACCTGCATGGAAGTACCCACCAGAGCCGGCTTTCGATGGCCTGTGGCACCCAAAGCATGTGCGGAAGGAGTTGACTACAGTTTCCCTGATGCAGACGCGTAATTTTGTGCCTGACAATTCGATTTTACAATGGGAGATATTAAACAGACACTTCCTTCTCTCTTTCTTCTTTTAAATTTCAGGTGCATGGAAATGAGTTAATCATAACAGGAAGTTGACAAGAATGTAAGTTGTACTCGATGGCCTTCCTCTAGCCCATCCCTGTAGCCCCCTCCCCCAGTTAACCCCATTCCCAGCTCCGTTTCCGTATTTGTCCAAGCTCTCGGCACGTCTCTCTGGACTGACGCAATAGTCTCCGACCTGGTCTCTCTGCTTCTCCTTAGGTAGCCCACCCCCAACCCCGATCAATCTATTCATTTCATTGCATCCAGAGTGATTCTTCAAGGTCAGCTCACATAAATTCTCTATTCATAACTTCCAATGGCTTCCCATCTCACGCAGGATAAAATCCAAAATTGCAAAGCCCTACGTGCTCTGACTCTCTGGGTCCTCACCTGCTACCACGCTCGCCATTCCTTTGGCCTAACGTCTTTGGAGTTGTTATTCCAACTGCCCACAATACTCTTTCCCCACATATCTCCTTGTCACTCTCCCTTATTTCCTTCAGGAGATATGTGGAGAAGGCCTTGCTGACCCCGTGGGTGTGCCCTGCGGGCTACGGCATTGCAGACATGTGACCTCCACCCCCAGAAAGAGAAGGAAGCAGAGGCTCAAACACCCGTGGTCCAAAGCAGTGCGTCCTAACAAAGCAGTGCATCCTAACAAAGCAGTGCATCCTAACAAAGCAGTGTATATCGAGGGAAAAGAAGAGGGGGACCCCTTCCAGGTAGGCAGTGAGCAGGCATGAGGACGGCCACAGCGGAGAGACGTGTGAAGCCTTGAAAAACAAGGTCTTGCTGGGCCAAGCAGGAGGAGAGGCAGCTGGCACACCAAGAACTCAGAGGTGCGAAATTCTGAGCCATGGAGCCAACCGCCTTCTCCATCCTCTGATACTTCAAGGTCAGTGTCTCCACTGGATCCCTCCTTCGTCACACAACACATGTTCAAGTTACATCCTGAAAGACGGAAGTGCTGCCTCGTTGCCTATCCATGCTGTCAGCCTCGGGGGAAGCCAGTAGGAGTTCTAAGTGGCTCGTTCTATTTTAAAACTCTAACGAGTCAGTAAATCCAATCATCCAAACATAACACTGTCCATTGTATTTGGGAAACAGAGTGTAATACAGAAAAAACCCCACACCTTTCTGAAGAGAAACCAGTGGGGCAGGGAGCTGAGTACCTGGTTCAAAAAGTTTAGAATGAAATAAATAGGTATAAAGACGATCACTAGTGTAAACTGACAGATGAGGAGCACAGAGAGGCGAAGGGGCTTCCTCAAGGTCACACAGCAGATCAGTGTCAGAGGTGAGACGTGACAATAAACACACAGCCCCTGGACCCCTACCTAAATCTCTGGCCAGGGCCCCTCCTGTGATGCCTGCTTTCCCCCTTTTTTTACTTAACAACAACAGGAGCCACTGGCCAACCCAGCTGCTTAGTCAAGTGGCAGTTCTCACCTAATTGTAACCACTGCACAGAGAAATGACACCAGGTGAGTTAACTCAGAGTCCATTTTCCTGCCACTTGTGAATGGCAAGCTGAGAAATAAACTACGGGTTTTATTGTTGGGGTAAGACGATGCCTTCCAAGGTCCTGGCAGAGGTTACTGGCCTTGGCTCTGAGGGAAAAAGAGAAGAAGGTAGTGATTTCAGAAGAGTGAAGAATAGTCACTTGAAACCATGATTTCAGCTTGAGATTCCAACCTGGCCTTGTGCTTTCAGTTAACCGATGTCTGTTTGCATAACCGAATCAACCCGAATAGCAACTTCTGGAAGTGCTTCTAAAGCAGTCGCCCCTCCCCCTCCTTACACTATAAATGGATCCACTATTTCTTAAGGAACTCGATCCCTCGGTTCAATGGCAACCTCAGGCTTCAGGATGGAATGTGTGGGATCTCTTGTGACCCGACAAAGGGACAAACGTGAGGACTGGGGGTCAACGCTGGTCACAGCAGGGCTTGACCCCACGGAGTCAGAAACTTGATGGGAAATGACGTGGCCGGAAGTTAGGCCTGAAAGATACAACAAGCCCATATGTGAAATTATACAAAGTCTGATCTCAGGTCTCGAGAAACTTAGAAGCAGGTAGAGGAAATAAGAGAGGGAAGCCCCCAAACGCTAACAAAAATGTTCGCTATTTCAAATCAGCGCATGGTGGCGGAGGGCCTCACTCCTGGTCTGGTGGGTGACTGGCTGTCAGGAGAGGCCACATAGGTGACGAGCCATCCCCCAGGCTAGTCCTGTCTTCTCACTGTGGTCACCGGTTCCCAAAAACAGCAAGAGGGCAAGCGCCAGTTTCCAATTGTTTTTAGCCTCTGCTTGTGTCACATTTGTTATTATCCCAATGGCCAAAGCAAGTGGCTGAGGCTAGAGTCTGAGGAGGAAGGGCACACTTAAGGGTGTGAATGAAGGGAAGTGAGTTTGTGGCCATATTTGCAAACAATCTACCACACTCACAAGATGTATTTGTTTGTTTGGGGTTTGGGCTCTTTTTCTTGGTGTTATTGTTATTAGTTTTTCTATGCATTTAAAAACAATTTTTTTATACAATTTGTCAGTCTGTTCTTTCGTAGCATCTGGATTTTGCATTATAAGTAGAAAGCCCTTCCCCACTCAAAGGTTAGAAATAATTCCTATTTTTCTTCTCGTACTTTTATGGCTTCGTTGATTACATGTAAACTTTGATCCATTTGGAATTTATCCTGTGCTCACCTCACATTTATATTCTTAGCTAACACATAGCCCTGCTCTATTAGGGAAGGTTGTATTGGTCAGAGAGGCAACGTTACACCCAGTAACAAACAACTCCTAAATCTTAGTGGCTTTTAGCAGAGAGGTTTATTCCAGGCTCACGCTACACGTCCAGCCTGTTTGGCACACACTGCTCCACATCCTCTTGACTCCGGGACCCAGGCTGATGAACCCCCTCCGTCTGGAACACGACCAGTCTCCCACAGAAGACAGACCGTGACTAAGCATGTGCTGCCGCTTAGCGCTTCCTCTCAGCAGTAACACGTGTCCCTTCCATTCACATTCCCAGGCGAAAGTGAGTCACACGACCCACCCTGCTGCCAACAGGATGGAGAAGTATAACCCTCCCCTGAGGAGGGACAGCACATGTCTGAGACCAGCATTTCAATCTTCCATCACCGTCCTTTCTGTGAATGTGCAGCATTGGGAAAGGACACCCATGGAGCCTGCGGCAGGCTGGGGACCTCACCGCTGGTTGAGGGTGACACACTTCAGAGCCAAAACAGCCCTGCATGCAATCTTTCTCCCCCAGATCTTGTATTCTGATCAGAGCAGAGGGCGTGTGTATAATTTGAAGTAGCAGAAAGGGAGGAACAATGGGCCTCATTTGAGACTGTTAAGGGTTAAATTGTGTCTCCTCAAAAAGACATATTGTAGCCTTAACCCCCCACCTAGTTGCTCAGAATGTTACCTCATTTGAACATAGGGTCTCTACAGAGGTAATCAAGTTCCAGTCAAGGCCATTAGGATTAGCCTTGAGCTGATATGACAGTTATCCTTAGAAAAAGGGTTAATTTGGACACAGACATGCTCCAAGGGAAGATGAGATGAAGACACAGGGAGAAGACAGCCGTCGATAGGCCTGGAACACATCCTTCCCTCACAGCCCTCAAAAGAGCCCAGCCCTGCTGACACCTTGATTTCTGATCTCCAGCCTCCAGAACTGGGAGACAATTCATACCTGATGCTGAAACCACCCAGTTTGTGGTACTTGGCTATGGCAGCCCTAAAGACCTAATACTCGGACAGGGAGCAACATTTCCAGTTGTGTACTAGGAGCTGCCTTTTGAAAGGGTTTTGGAGCCATGCCAGACCAGCAGGAAAGAGACCCACGATCCATAAGCAAGGCCTTCCACGCATGTGGGGTGGGAGCTGACCTGAATTTGTAGTCAGCTGACCAGAAAATGCATGCAGGTAGGTTCAGCTGGTAGGTTCCCGCACACTATGACGGAGTGATGACAGAAGGGTCACATAAGCTGGTGAACTGAAGGGCATTGCTGCCCAGAAGTCCACGCCTGAGGGTTGTGCTGAAGGATGAGGAAGAGACAATGGGCAGCCAGAGTGGCACCTGCCTGGATATTGGTCAACAGCCCAGCCAGTGATGAAGCGATCCGCCCTTCCCTAATAACAGAGCTCTAGCAAGCAGCCAAAGAAAGCCACAGTCGCAGCCAAAATGACAGCTCCTTAATATTTTACCAGATGTCAGCAGCCCAGACCATTAGCCTTTCTGAAGTTTGCTATATTAAGACCGCAAGGTCTGCTCTTCCCGGCTCTGCTGAGTCGTACGAGCTCTCTTCACTGCTAGCAGAGCATCCTAAGATTCCAAAGCCCTGCTGATGACAAGGCATTTCTCAGCGCAGGTCTCAGAGTGCACTTGTGTATAAGAGGAAGCCTGAAATATTGATGAAAAGTCCAGAGGTGTGGGCGCAGTAGTTGCTTTTGGCAAGTGAGGGCCCCTCTTTAGTGCCTTCCTGCAGGCGGATTCAACAACAAACATTTTTAACTATTTTTAAAATTTTAAACATGAGTGTGTGTGCATGTGTGTACATGTGCGTGTGTGTGCGCGCGTGTCTGTGTGTGTATTTGTGTAAATCTTAGCATCCTGGGTGCTCCGTGCAACAACTTTCCAATTTGGAAGCCAGATAGAACTTTTGCTATAGATATTAGGGTTACCTTAGCAGACCCCCAGCATTAGTAGTAATGGTGAGATGCCATCCGAAGTTACTTCAGAGGCCATCTGAGAGAAACAGGACAGTGTATCTATTGTTTATGTAACAAACACCCCAAAAGTAGTGGCTTACAACAGCCATTTTATTTGGTCATAATTCTGTGGGTCAGTAATGTGGGCTGGGCTCAGCTGGGTGATTCTTCTGTTCGCCCGAGGTCACTCGTGGGCTGCTGTGAACCAGCTGGTATGTCACTTAGAGCCTAGTTGACAGAGGGGATCTAACAGGGGTGACTCATCTCTGTTCCACAGGCCTGATCACAAGATGGCGGAAGAGTCCTCCACAGCCAGAGGGCAAGCCCAGGTGCACAGGCACCTTTCAGGCCTGTGCCTTCGCCCTACTTGCTAATATCTCAAGCCCAGAGTCAGTGTGGGAGCGACTACACAAAAGCTTAGCTGCACAAAGTCACGATTCCCTGGGGGCCTTTCAGGATAAGAATCTTCCACAGTTTGCTTTTCTGAGAACCTTTGTCACGTGTCCGGAAACCCTCAAAGGAAAAACTTGCTGACAGCTGGAAGTTCTACCTTAGGAGGTCGGTATGAGAGCTAGTGAAATCTTTGTTACTTTCATTACTAGGATGCCAGCTATACACACAGGCAAGCAGGCCTGGGGAAACTCAAATTATGAACCTTGAATAAACCCCGTAATCTCGGAGACTCAGTTTCCCGTTTGTAAAACTCTCCCCATAGGGTGATGGTAAGGACCACATGAGCTCCTAGCCTTTTGTGAAAAGTGCAAAGCGCCACACATACATGGATGCTCTCCTATCAGCCAGAATAGGCCATAATGGAAACATTAGGCTGGCGCACAGGGAAATGCACAGATACTCAATGAGAAAACAGAGCTCCAGGTGAGTGGGCTGTTTAAATAATTTTTAAAAGAATTCACGAGAAAAACTTTGGTTCCAGATACATTAAGTTAGTCTTAGGCTCTCTCTCTCTCTCTTTCGCTCTCTCTTCACCGTCCCCACCCCAGACCAACAAGGAGACGACAAATTTTGTGTTTTTTCCACACATCTGCTTTACCTTTTGTTCTACCCCTAAATTGTTCCTCTATCTCAAATGCAACCTGCTCTCTCCTGCTTTTAATAGCTTCAATCCATCTAAAAGATGTCTCCTCTAAAGTGTTTGATGGATTACACTCCAAGTTGATCCCTGCTCACCCATCCATCAAATATTACCAAGTCATTTTTATGTATCTGACATGGTGCTAGGACGTGCTGACACAAAGATGAATGAGGCATAGTTTTTATCCTCGAGGAGCTCACGGACTAGGGGTGAGATAGATGCATAAACAGGAAATAGTCCTATCATTATGTGCTGTGAAAGAAAAAAAGCGCATTTATTCAACCACCATGTAATGAATGATTCCTTATTCTGTGCATGCCTCGTGCTGGTGTGAAATATAAAAAGGAGTAAGATGCCTTTTCTATTTTTGAGGAGTGTCTAGTGAAGGAGTCGGATGAGTCTGCAGTCACAATTTAGGAACAGAGAAGTAGGCAAGAGGGTCACACAGGAGCCCAGAGCATGGCACCTGTCAGGTCGATGCAGTGGCAGGAAGTTTCCCATAGTTTATATAAAACAAGAAAAAGGCGAGCGGTGGATTCCAGGTAGACAGAACAACATACACAAAGGCAGAGCGGCTGGGGAGAGGCTGACATGTTAGAGGAACCGAAAGCAGCTCCGCCCGCACGCCCGGTACACAGAGTGACGAGGGGGGACAGGAGCACCAACTCTGGGGAGGTGGCAGAGGCCAGAGGCGCTGGAGAACCACTCCTTACTGAAACCTGGGACGTGGTCTGGTCAGATTTGCATTTTAGAAAGATCCTTCCAGCAGAAGTGCGTAGATTGGCACATACCGCAAAATTGTAGACTAACATAAATGTACGTGTGTGTGCGGCAGACTGAGAGCCGGGCAATGAAATAGGAAACTGTTTAGTAATTCACTTCAAAGGGGAAGTGATGGGGGATTAAATTTATTGGGGACGGAGAGAAAGGGATGAATTTAGGAGGCATAACGGAGTGCTATGGGCGCAATTGTGTTCTTCCCTGGAAAACGGCTTATGTTGAAGTCCTAACCCCCAGGACCTCAGAATGTGACTATATTTGGAGATGGGGTCTTTAAGGAGGTGATTGGGTTAATGGTCACTAGGGTGGCTTTAATCCTATATGACTGCTGTGCTTATACGGTTTGGACACAGAGACATACAGAAGGAGGCCGTGTGATGACACAGGGAAAAGACACCATGTAGAAGCCAAGGAGAGAGGCCTCAGGAGAAAGCGACCCTGCTGATGTCGTGGTCTTGGACTTCCAGCCTCCAGAACAGCGAGAAAATGAATTTCTGTTGTTTAAGACACCCAGTCTGTGGCACTTTGCTATGGGAACCAGAGCAAACTGATAGAAGAGAAAAGAATCAGGAGACTTGGGGAGCGCAGGGATGTAGGGGGCGAGGGGGAGAGAGGGGAGAGGGGAGAGGGTGACACTCAGGTTTCTGACGTGGGCAGTCTGGCATGTGTAGAGATGGAAGATGGTGCGTTCCAGTGTGGACATGTACAGGTTCGGGGTCAGTCAGCATTTTTCAGAGAAGGAAGTGTCAAGAGAGGCTCTCAGCTCCTGGAGAGATCAATCTCTCTCTCTCTCTCTCTCTCTCTCTCTCTCTCTCCACACACACGCGTGCACGCATATTTATGTTATTCTACCATTTTGCGGTATTGGTCTGGTGCTTTGCAATGATTTTCCCATTATTTTATGAGCACTGCTCTTCAGGTTTTGGGGCCAGAACCAGAGCCACGTCCCTTCGCTTCTCCAGAGGCAGCAGAAGACTTTCGCTCGCTCTCTGTCCCTGCCTGATGGAGCTGGCCTCGTGGCAGTGGGCTCTTCCAGCCATCCCCTGACAGAAGCTGCCCTTCAGTCACCTTCTCTCTCACTCAGCGGCATCTAGTGGTTGCCTCGCTTTTTCCTCCAGGGCTCTCCTTAGCCCACCCTGTAGCGACCATGGAGGACTGGAGGAGGGTCTCAGGGACTCTGCTCTGGGGTGTCTGGGGTAGGGCTGCTCTTTCTAAGGCTCCTTGAAAAGTGGGCAGAAACCCTGCGTCTATGGGGTGAGGTGAAAATGTATTGGAATTTTGTTAAAGGTACAAGAATTATCGGAATCAATGCTCTCATTTCCCGGCCACACCAGCCGGGGATGGGTCCAGTTAGCATGGGAGCTTTGTAGGTTCCAGGAGTCACGCCTTTACTTACTCTGGGGAAAGGGGAGGCACAGGGGCCCCTCTCATCTACTCCCCACTTCAACTCAGGAAGAGATGTTGTGAAGAAAGGTGCTTTCCTCAGAGTCACGTGATGAACTAGGAGCCCAGGATTGCGACCCGGCTCTGGCTGACTCTGAAGACCTTTGCCTCCCCTCTAGCCTCTCCCTTTCCCAGCTGTACCCCACGCTAACTCCAGCCAACATCCTACTTAAGTCCTGGGGACCTTCACTCCGAAACAAACAGTCAGTCCGGCCGCAGCCTGTGAACCAGCAGCCAGTCAGGGCACATGTACTATCCAGATGCTCCCCGGGTATGGAGGGAACGGCGGAAACATTGTTTTATGCCTGAAGAACGTCCTGTCTCATCGAAAATCTGAGTGTTGGATGAAATGTCAGAGACTAGCTTTTCAAACCCACATCACATTACATCGAAGCAAGAGCTTCTATGCAATGCACATTCCGTGCCCTGTTGGAGTCTCAAAATCCTCGTGAGGTGGGCAGGGCAGACCCGCTGCCCCTGCCCTGAGCTGAAGCCAGGAGAGATGTGCTCTGCCAGCTGGGCAGGCTCAGTGCCTGCGGCGAGCTCAGCGCTGAGTGACAAACTCAGCACTCCTGTCATTTTGTCTCCCAACCTTCCTGAGGTCTCTCAGCATGAATGTCCCCCACGAGAAACCCCACCCGTGGGAACCAGCCTCTGTCTGAGCGACTCCCAGCCTCCCAGCCTGCTGACACTTTGAGCTGTCCCAGGCCCCTCTGATTTGGAGATTAAATCTTCACCGCCAGCGTTCCCTTGCAGTCTCAGGAGGAACAGGCAGGCGTGTGCAGAAGGCCAGCCCTGAAGCGGGGGGCATGGGAAGCATTTCTGTCCCACCTTCTCCCCAGGTCAAGGCTTGGAAAGGCAGCTGTGCACGCCTGGCCCCCCTGGCTGGCTGGGACCTCTGCACGGCAGGGCTGTTTCCTCATACCTGAGCCGTCCACAGCTGCATGCACCACTCCCAGCCCCGGAACACTATTTAAGACCAGCACAGCCGCGCTGGCTGTGAGTCACGGCACCTGGAGGGCAGCGGCAGCTCCACTCAGCCCAGCACCCAGCGCTGCGGGAAGGGACGCTTCCCCTCGCCATGGCGTCCCTGGGGCAGGTCATCTTCTGGAGGTAGTGTACACTTTCCTATCCTTACAGGTGAAGGGAGCAGGGCTGTCTTTGGGGATGCTGAGGACCTCTGGGCCATCTCATAGGTCCCCACCTGTACCCTTATCTGATCCAGCGTTGGGCTGGCGGGAGCTTGGTCAGACAAGAGGCTAACTGAACTCAACGTCACACCCAGCCATGTGGGGCACCCGCTCAGGGTGAGGCTGGCTTTCTGCCATAAGGGGCTGACACCTGCTGGGGCAGCTCTGGACCGAGGACCGTGTGTGCCAGGCTGGGAGCTCCACAGAGACATCAAGGCTCTCGTGGGGGCACCGAGCAGGGTGGCACGGGGCTGTCTGGTGTGGGAAGCGAGGGATCCAATGACTGCTGATGGGTGGAAGGCGGGGGACCCTCTCTGTAGCCCCCAGGATGAGGGAGGTGAGCATGCTTCGTCTCTGCGTTGTGGGTGGGATGTGTCAGTCCTGCTGAGTATAATTTACACCAACGCCCCCCTCCAACCCCAGCTCCAGGATGGGTCCCCAGTCTTCCTGGGGGCTCCTTGGAGGGGAGCCCCCGATGCTGCTGCTGAGGAAACAGACCTGTGTGTCTGGCCAGCGTCAGCCCACCCTGGGGGCTGGGGAGGGACATAGAAAGAAGCAACAGGAGAAGGGGGGCAAGTGGACCGTGTAAAATGCTATTGTGCGAGCGACGGCAGAACTGGAAGGATGGAGAGCCAAATGCTGGGGGGGGGGGAGAGGGGGCTGGGGGGGGAGGGGGAGGGGGGAGGGCTTATGGGACCAGCCTCACTTCCCCGAGATGAAGAAGAACGAATTCCCCTCCTGCACATGTTGCTCCGCTCACTTAGCTGCCTCTAGTTGCCTCCTTTCCCCTCAGGACTTCCTTTCCAGAAGGAAAGAAACGGGAAGTGAAGGAAGGGTTTTCCTGAAATGTTGGTGATTCGATTTCCTCACAATTCCTGATAGTGTTTGGGAAGACTGGTGTTTGTCCGTTCCAGGGGTTTTTGTGTCTTTTCCAGTGAAACGGGGAAAAGGGAGAAAGGAGAGGAAATCCCAGATTAACAGGGAAAAGTTTGTGAAGAGACTGAGAGAAAGCTACTGCCCAGGGGCAGCCGAGAACTCTCTTCCTTTAAAAAACCGTCAGCGCTCTCCCTTGTGGGCACCTGGCGCGGCCAGTCCCACACAGGGGTGGGGACTCTGCATGGTCGGCAGGGCTGCTGGGTAGCACCCCACTTCCTGTGCCCCACAAGGAGGACACTCTGCTCTAGAAAAGCACCAGGTGGTGCTGGTGGTGGGGTGGCTTCCATTTGGACTTTCCTGCCCTGTGAGAATGCCCCAAAAGGCACCCACGTCAGAGGAACCCCTGTTTTGCCAGCACCTTCTATCTCCACGCCCTGGGCTAAGGCCATACAGTAGCCTCCTTTAATGCTCACCGCAGCCTGGGAGGGTTCATTACCACCTCAGAGAAGCTAAGTCATGTGGTCAAGGCCACACAGAGTGGAAGAGGCAGAGCAGCACTGAAGTCCACTCTCCCTACGTCTGACACCCCACCCCTCTCCCCCACCGGCGCCATGCTGCCCCTCCCTGCCATCCCAGCCCCATCCTCTGCCCCCCACACCTCCACTCCTGGTTCCACAGGTGTGAGACACTCCTCAGGCCACAAGCAGCTCTGTTGTTCTGAGCAAGGGTATGTGGGCTTTCTAAGAACACACCACAACCAGCTTGACGGGTTGTGCAGGAGGGTTAGCAGGAGGTGGGCGTTCAAATCGTGGGTCCCCCACCCTCTAGAGACCCATCGGAGTCAACAGAGGCTCCCCTTGTTGCCAGCTTAGCTAGTCACACTCTACGGTGCAAAAGCGACAGGCCACAAGGGCAGCAGGTCCTTTGTGCAAAGGGGCCGCCAGGAAGAGGGTCAAAGGGCCGGCTGGGTGGGAAGCAGGGTCTGGAGAGCTCGGCCTGGGGAAGCAGGGGGAGCCCACCTGGGGGAACCTGGTGTCCGCTCTGGGCCCCCACAAACCCTCTTTCTTTGCCGTAATTTCCTTAATTCATAGCAATACGTTTCATGGGGGTGATCACGACCGTTGTGGGGTGGGAGCGCTCATGAGAGGGCCTGCCGTCCTCTGCAGACCCAGTAGATTGCTCTCTTAAATAATCACCTACGAGCTTCATACCGTCAAGTCTCGTGCTCAAGTGTGTGCCACCAGGGTGGAATGCCGGTGTGACCCCTGGTACATTTAGGAGCTTGTGGTCAGCACTCTCCTCCCCTGTTCCCATCATGGCTGGCAGTGGGGACAGTGGTCACCCACGGGACAGCTGGCGAGTGACTGTTAGAAGTCCAAGTGTGGACAAGCCATGGTCCCTGCGCTGAAGGGCTTACATTCGGGTCAACAACATTAACTGAGCACCTACTGTGTGCTGCACACTGCACTGGCAACTGGGCAAACGTGACGAAGACGCTAACGGGGAAAGACTCCCAGACAGATACTTCCGTAACGCTGTTCGTACATCGTAAGACAATCAGGGCAGGCTGAGCAGGCTTTGGGGAAGGTGTCCTGAGCCAGGGGATGGCTCGGCTATGTAGTGAAGGATGAGTTAGCGAGATCCAGGTAAAGAAGGGTGGGAAGGACCCTCTAGGCAGAGGGGATAGGAGAGGACAGGACTGGAACTGGGAAGAGGAAGAGGAAGGGGGGAGAGGAGAAGGGAGGGGAGGGGAGGGGAGGAAAGGAAAGGAGAAGACTACAGAACAAAACTCATGAAGAATCATAATGGGGTGTCTGAAAGCTACAAGCTATGCTGCATCACCACAGAGCATGGAGTCTCAGGCAGGGAGCATGCGATGAGACTGGAGAAGCCGAGCCAGCGCACGCTGGGCCTTATTTGCAGACTTGAGGGTGAGGAGGCGCCATGGAAGGCTCTCCAGCAAGAGGTCTCATCTGAGGCGATTGCTCCAGAGACAGTGTGGAGGACAGACGCGAGGGCCGTGAGCCAGGACACAAGGAGAGGAGCAGGAAAACAGCTGCAGTCAGAAGCACAGGGAACAATAAGGACGCAGAGCAGAGGGTGACAGCTGGGATCCAGAGGGACACAATCCATTCCAGAAACATTCAGGACTTGAAATTGGTGACATGTGACAAATGGATGGAGGGGCAGGTAGGGCAGTGCAGAGAATGAGTGGAGAGGCAAAGGGGGACCCCCATGTTTCTGGACTGGACTGCGTGAGTTGGGGAGGAGGGAAGGGAGGGAAGGGTTAGTTCGCGTGGGCACGTGTGGAATTGGAGGTTCCCCTGGGACGTCCAGGTGGAGACGCTCGGCAGGTAGTGTGAGGCCTGAGGCTGAACCTGGGAGAGGCCACGCCTGGCCACATCAGTCATCCAGTGCAGGCCCTGGGATGCGTCTAAGGCGAGGAGCAAGGGGCCAGGGATGGGAAACTGAAGAACACCCACATTCAGTGGTGGGCAGAGGAAGTGGAGACGAACACAGAGCTGGGAGTAAATGGCAGGAGAGGTAGGAAGAGACCGGGTTACGGAAGTCTCAGAGATGTCACCAGAGCAGCGTTTCCTGGCGCACGCAGGGCTGGAGGGGTGTCATCCAGCCCGGACAATCCCGGGGCTGATGGGGAGATGCAAGCCACACGACACTATGACCTTTGCAGCATTTAAGCGTAACGCATGTGGCTTTGCCCAGAAAGTGAGGCGGACATGATGCCAAGGAGCCCCTGTACCCAAACGAGGCCAAGATGGGGTGAGAATCCTCTGAGTTTAGGCTAAAGGAGGGCTCATGGCTGCACCGAGTGAGCTGTCAGCAGCGAGAATCAGCTGTAACGTGTGGTAGCTCTCCTTCCAGAAAGCAGAGGCGTGGTTAAAGCAGAAGCGAGGCCCAGTTGGCATGGATTTCAAAATATTACCCTTCCTTCCTGCCTTCCTTCCTTCCTTCCTTCCTTCCTTCCTTCCTTCCTTCCTTCCATCCCTCCCTGCCTTTTTTCCTTCCTTCCTTCCTTCCTTCCTTCCTTCCTTCCTTCCTTCCTTCCTCCCTTCCTTTCCTCTGGAGTCTTTATCTGTCCCATTCTGGCTCTTCTAGCTGTAGAGATCTCTTTGGAGCATTTAAGATTTGGGGAAATGACCAGTGACAATGGGATTGATGAAGAAAGCCACTGGCGGAGAAGGAGCAGGAATCTGCTGAGCCGAGGAAGGTGGAGGAAGTGAGGAATGAGGGATCCTAGAACAAGCGAGGCTCAGGGATGTTGGTTTCCCGTTGCCCCAAGTTTTCAAGCTGGTGCCTGGGTCCGACATGCCAGACCGTGGTGGCCAGGGAAAATGATGCTTGGCAACAGAATGAAAGTGCGCCTGGTGCGAAAATCTCCACAGGCCTGGCATGGGGAGGATCCCAGCATAGGCCATGCTGACACTTGAAACCCCACTGAGATATAAGAAGATGGGTCCAACTTTCAGACTCTCTGAACCTATGAAATCTGAGGCTTCCAGGGCCTTCAGAACCCATTCCCATGAACAGGACAGGAAGCTGGAAATGAGATAAATTTCACATCTTCATCAGGTGGCCCCCGTGTTCCTGCCTCCATCGGGAGGACATTACCTTCTAAGCATGCTGCACTTTCCCCATCTTCACCTCTGGCAATGCTACTCGTTTCTTGCCGCTTCCACTTTGAAGTCTCCCTGGATCTTTCTAGTTGCAATTAATTGCTCCTTTTATGTTTCCAGTCGGCCACGTTGACGAGCATCTATTCCTGGTGCCTGTTAGTGGGGTTGGGAGGGTCTGGCTTCTGTCATGTTCATTGTTGGAGGGACACATAGCACCATGGCTGCGTCTCTGGGCTCTGGAATCAGACTGCCTGGGTTCAAATCCTCACGTCACCTTGAACGCCTAACCTCTAGGAGCCTTACTTTCCCCATCTAAAATGGGGCTGACAATAGAACCTAGCTCCCAGAGTCACGTGAGTCACATGTGATGATTACATGCTTGGCACATTCTAAGAGCTATTGCTAGAGTCTCTACTGACAGCTCGCTGTGCGATGCCTGATATGTGGTTGGCTGTCTGTAAGAATTTGTTAACTTCAGCTCCAAGACTCCACTGGCTCCTGAAACAGGTGCCCTAGTGAGGATATACTTTGGATGAATGGCCACAGGGGTCTCTTAAAGGCAGTTAGCTCTAACAACTCCCTGGGGAATACTCAGAGAGTCCTCCAGATTCTTGGTTTGAAAACAAAATCAAGTCCACCCCTCCTTTTGTTGTGCATGCATCTCGGACAATCCTTCTGTAGACCCGAACATGACTAGGGTTTAGAAGGCAGGTGTGGCCCTGCAGTGAGGAGCACTGAGGCTGGTGAGGTGAGTCTGGGATCCTGTGAACAAGGGTCAGTGTCTCCATCTTCCTGACATCAAGAGCCTCAGCCCCCTGGGGCAGTGGGAGCTGGGAAGCTGTGACCAATGGGAATGGGAAATGAGCTCAATGGCCCCACACTCTTACTAATTATCCCCATTTCACAGATACAAATGTTGAGGCAAGAGGACTTGCTCAAAGCCTCCCAGCCAGCCAAAGGCAAAGCAGCAACCAACAAGTTCCTACCTAGACCCTTATACTGACTTTTACTAGGAAATTATCTTTCTCATCAGCTCTGCTCCATCCCCAGCCACTGAAAGCAGGATCCATCTCATCACGTCCTCACTTCCTCAGGGACCAGTGACGGCCAGGGCAGAAGAGGTCTGAGGAAGAGGAAGGGGGGGCTGTCCCAGAGCAGGCTGGAGCCCCCGAGTTATCCACCCCCATCTGTTGTTTCAGGTCGCTGTTCCACAGGAGTGAAGGCAGGAGTAGGACGTGACTGAAACTCAGTGAGAATAATATACTCTCAGAGCCTGAAAATTCAGAAAGTCAGTACAGCCCTTCATCTCATCTCTGTGATAATAAGAATAAACTGTGCAACTTGCCCAAGGGTCATGCAGTTAAAAAAGAAAGGACAGAACAGAGCTCTTTCAATGATCCTATATCGCCCAGTGACCTTAGCTAAAACCTGCGTGGGACGCCAGCCGGCCACGATGCACCCCACATCGAGGATCCCCAAATCTGAGAGACCAAAGCTTCAGCCACATGTCCCTTTGACATAGGAGGAAGTGGAACTAACGTGGATGCAGGAATCAGTCTGATCTGTGCACATATTGCAGCTCCCCACTTCCTAGGTGAGGGACCGCAAGTAGGTTGCTTAACCTCCTGTCTGCATTTCCTCCTCAGTGAATTGGGGCGAGCATAGCACCTCCCTCGTAGAGTTGTTGTGAAGACTGTGAGTTTGTACAGGCACGAGGGGGGGCGTTCAGAGCACACCTTGCACATTAGCACTTTGTGTGTTAGTGACTCTTCTCAGAGATTCCCTCCCATGGTCCTCACAGACAGACAAGGTGACTTGGAGGGAGGGAGAGAATAATGGGACAGGAGCAGCTGGGTTTAAGGGACCGCTGGGTCCGGATTGTGGGATTTCGGTGGACGTACGATACCTTCTTTTCTATTCCTTGTGTGAGACATGGGACAGTCCCTGCTGATGGAGGTGGTGACGTTGACTCCAAACTCAAAGCAGGGCCACTGGCCAGCAGCAGGGTCACCTGAACCTGGGAGAAATGCAGAGTCCCAGGCCCACCTTCCACCTCCTGCATCAGAAACTGGGGGGCCGGGCATGGGGCGGGGGCGACTGCCTAGCGTTCTCTCTGGGCTCCTGACTCCTATGGGAAAGCACAAAGATTTAATCCAGACAGAGATAAACGTCACCCAGGATCATTTATCACTTCCCATTTCTCCTTAAGAACTGTTCTAAGGAGGGAACAGATGGGCCTTGATGAAAACAAAGGGGAAAACCATGAAGTTCCTGCAGGTGCTATTAGCTTTCCACAGCCCCAAACCAGCCGCCTGGAATGGTTCAGATTTACTAGCACATCACTTCCAAATGTCTTCTACTGCTCCCCGCACAGCAGTAATGGGAGAAAGGGCAGGCACTTCCCCCTTTCCTTTTCTGCAGATTGAGAATGAAAAATTTCATAGACTAAAAACCATGAAAGATTTCAGAAACTGAGAGAACATCCATAAAATTGAGAGGTACTGAATTGTCTCCTTTAGCTTCCTATAGGCTGCTCAGGTTTTCTCTTCCGCTCCCCCACCCCGTGCCCCGCCCCCCAAAATGGCCATTTCACACCTCTTTTCTCCTCAGTCCTATCACAAGCACCCCCCCCCAACTCCTGCCTGAGTCTCAGATGATTATCTTGCTTTATCCTTCACTGAGAAAATAGGAGCCAGCAGACAGCCGCTCCTTCATGTTTTCACTTCCCAAACTACCTGCTCCCCTCCTCTGTGCCCTTTTTCTCTTCCCCCTTCCTCGTACCAGAGGACGAGCCCAGCTGCTATCAAAGGGCCACCCCTCTGCACCCTGGATCCACTCCATGTCACCTCTGCAGCCAGAATCATCCATCGCCCTCTGCTCCTCTGTTATCCCGGCAGCATGCAGCCCGTCCGTCATCAGTGTTTTCCATCTTAGAAGAAAACCCGTCTCAGCCTCACAGCCTCTCTGGGAACGTCCCAGCTCTGTTTTCCCTTCTCAGCAAACTTGTAGGAAGAGCTGCCTGCAGCTACTGACCTTACTGGGCGTGATGGAAGGGAGGGAGGGGGGTTCCCAGCATGGACGTGAGCCAGGCTGCCAGGGTACTTACTATCCCAGCTCTGCCACTTTCCAGCCCGGTGGCCTGGGGAGGTTATTTATCCTTTCTGTGCCTGGGTTCCGCATATGTTAAATGAGGATGATCTTATTTACGCCATAAAGAGTGTAAGAATGCCGTGGGTTAGTACACACCAAGCACTTAGCAGACACTTTCTGCAAACCGCATACTCTTCCATTATGATTCTCTGCTCAGCTCACTCTGGTTGGATCCTGTCCGCACTCTACCCAGACGTTGCTCCTGTCAATGTCGCATCTGACTCTGACATCTCTGTTGTTTTCTTCACAATGGCATTCGCACAGATGCCCCTCCTTCTTGAAACACGTTCTCTCTTGGTCTCTACGACACAACACTCGCCTGAGGCCCCCACCCCCTCCCTCTGTGACCCTGGCCGGGTCTCCAGGAGCTGGTCTCTGCTTCTCTACGCCTGGTCCCTGGGCCGGTGTTAGCCGCCTCCCTGCGCTGCTGCCCACACGACTCCAAACCACCAGGCTCTGCTTCCAGGGGATTTGCCTCTGCCGTGCGGACGCCTCCTTTCACGTGTTTCCTGTATCTGACGATTGGCTCTACCCTTTGCCCAAAAGCTGCCGGGTCCAGGAACAGAATATCATAGTATAGGGACAATAACCCTGTAAAGTGGTTGGCACAGCTTTGGGGTTGGGTTCCAGTCCTGTCAGTCACGTACTAGCACGTGCTCACTGGGAGGGAGTCTCTTCTACGCCCCAGAGGAGCCCTAAGCCTGGAGTAAGGTTTCCGGGCAGGTTGGTGGAAGCCCTGGGCGGGCAGTCAGACCAGGAATCTCTCCAGCCAAACCGCCTCCTGTCCCTTCCTTCTGTCTTCCCTTTTGTGAAGAGAAACCAAGCCTTGGGGATTCTCTTTGCAGCTAAGAAAGAAGCAGCTAGCATCGATGGGGATGTCATAGTGTCCTCCTGGTGGCCTTGGGTCAGGGACTCTTTGACTAAAGACCTTAATAGAGGGTCATGGCCATTCAGCCAAAGCCAGTCATGTTCCCAGCCCCTGCTGTGTCACTGCTGGCCCAGAGCTGGGAGTGAGACGGGAAGAGGAAGCAGGGGTCCAGAACATCCCTCCCGTAGAGGGAGTCCCCACGAAGCACGGGGCAGAGCAGTATTTCTCAGTTGTTGTCTGGTCCACAAAGCTGCTGCCCAGGGAGTCTCTCCTGCAGCCCAGGCTGTGCCTGAAGGCCCAGACGGAGGAATTCCTGGCACAGACAACCTCACCCTCTACCACAGGCTGCTAAGGGGCTTAGCAAGCTAGGAAGGCGTCTTCCCATGGACACAGCTCTATAAATGAGAGCTGGATTCCCAAGTTAGCCCACAAAAGTCTATATACTCTAGCCAGAATTGTGAGCTTATGACAGTAATATTTTCTATTTTCCTTTCCCATTATACACGTATAGTATTCCTGAAACATTAGGATTGAACAGCTTTTTGAGGCCTTGCTGAGAAACGAGTCATCACTTATAAATAGCGTTGTGACAGGAGCCTGTTGGAAACGTCACATAACCAACTTAAATGCAGACTTTAGAAAGTAGCCATGGGTGCTGGGGATGCCTGTAGATTTGGGGAACTATGTGGGTGGGCAGGCCCTTTGTCTGGACGGGCAGCAGAGGGACCAGTCAAGGGGTAACCCTTTACCCATCTCTCAGGTATCTGACTCCACCCAGCTCAGTGAGGTGGCCAGAGGAACATAATTTACCAAATTCCTGGCTGGAAGGTCACCTTCTCCTTGACATACTCTCCTATCTGGAAGGAATGGGGAGAGGGGACATAAGGATTTTCCCAGAGGATATTCTTTAATATATATATATGTATATATATATATATATATATGTATATATATATATATATATGTATATATATACAGTGTTTTATATATATATATGTATATATATACAGTGTTTTATATATATATATGTATATATATACAGTGTTTTATATATATATATATATATATATATATATATATATATACACATATATACATATATATGGTGTTATACGTGTGTATATATAATATATAATACATTATATATATAAAACCGTGAAGCAATATAATGTTTAAAGAAACTTTGAGAAGAGGAAACAAAAAGTCATCCATGGTTCTACCATTGTACATGACTATTTTCTTTTTTGTGTTTGTCCTTTCAAACGCAACTGCAAATAATTTTTACATAGTTATGAATGGAGTGTGTATCCTTTCCTATTCTGCTTCGTCCATTGAATTTAGGTGAACTGAAACTAAACATTTTAAAGCAATTTGATAGCTAAAAGAATCCGTGTACCTCAATGCGGCAACAGTTGAGAGGCTGCACAGTAACGTGTGGTTCTAGACTTTTCCTGGGTCGGGAAACGCCATGTTGGGCCTCGCTTCCTGGAATCTCAGCCTTCCCGCCCAGCAGGAGTCCTTCAGCGACCTGCCCCCCGCTGTCTGCTCAGTCCATTATCCAGTCACAACTGAGCACCGTGGGGTCCAAGGACAGGCAGGAGTCAAGTACCCAAGAGTCAGTATTTAAGTACCTAAGACAGTGCTTCCCAAGGTGAGTTCTGAGGACGCTGACACTGCAGCACAGTTTTCTCCAGCACATTCTGTAGTCACGCACAGTTGGTTGAAAGCGCTGAACCGTATTAGATTGGGCCGCATGAAATTGCCAACATTCAATTGATGGTGACCTCCAAAAATGATTATTTCAAATGGTTCAACCTACTATATACCCTGGGACATTCACTATGTAATTGACGAATCAAAGTTCTAAAGTTAAAGAAATCTGTTTGATTGCGATTGACCCAATGTTACGAAAATGTAACCCTTTTTAAAATAATACTGATGAGCACACCTCAGGACACACTTTGGGAAACCAGGGGCTAGAGTAACCACAAAAGTACAGAAGTCGTGAGTAGAAAGAAAAGCACATTAATGTGGGAGCCCAGAGCAACATCGGGGCTGAGCAAATGCCCAGGAGAGCAAGGGCAGGATGGGATTTCCCTTCCCGGGAATGCCCGCCATCTCTCATACCCAAATCATCACATTTCTCAGAGCTTCCCCTTCTACAGTCAATCTTCCATGATTAACCTTCCTCCACACAGGCTTTTTTGTAATTAACCTCTGCCCTTTTCTCCTTCATGAGAGTGTAGGGAGGATTCGTGAGGTGACATCAATGGTTCTCCCCCTATTCCTCCAGTGACAGAGCCTAAGTAAACATGGGTATTATTTTGCCTGCCCTCTCATTATTGTAATTACTAATTAGTTCATCTGTTCAGGGTATTATTACCGCCCCAGGTCATAGGTGATCATGTAATTGGCTTACAACTGCGAGGGGTGTTAAGCTAATCTGAACGCAGGGAGGGGACTCGCCCTGCCTGCCTGTGCCTCAGGAAGCCTCTCACATTGTCTACAAAGAAGGTGGACTCAGCCAGATGGGAATTTGTTGCTCCTCTCTGGGCGCCACAGCCCCGTGTCCAAGACAGAGGATGGATGGTTGGGCAGGTCAGATTCAGGTAGAGTGCAGCGAGACAGCGCGGGGCCAGGATGACATCCTTGGTGCTTCCACTCCACATTTCTCCCCCTCTCCACGGCTCCTCTGTCTGGAATTCTTCCCACAAGATGAGGCTTGAATTGGGTTGTCTGTCAGTCACACGCTCCCTAATGGTCGTCAGTGTAACTGTGTTAGGTGTGGGTAGGAATTATCTAATACTCTGGGGGAGTGGAAGATGAGAGCTGAAAGGTAAAGGGTTTTTCCCATGAGAGCAGAGAGTTAATTGAATGAAAGTGGTTCCCTGTAGTCGGGTGGAGTTTCAGTGACATTAAATGGGACCCTGACAGTTTTGTGCCCTGCAGGGCAAGACGCTGCCCAGAGCGAGCGTGCCCACAGAAGAAACTCTTGGCCTCTCAAACGTGTTGCTACAAACATGCAATTAGTAGGAAGGGTAAGAACGAGCCTTTCTGATGTCTCATGGTGTCAGCGGAAAGGAAGTCTGTGACTCAGGCTCACTGAAAGCAAATATGGACGAGCCTGCACAGGCCCTGTCACCTCTCAGGTGCTCACAGCTCATCTGTCTTCTATGCATAAACGTCAGATTATCTTAACAACATCTACTGAGCACCCTGAGAGCAGTGGAAAGGCAGGGGCACGGACACTGCTACTTCTCTGCAGCTGCGTAACACACTTGGAACCAGATGGGCCTGACCTGACTTCCTTTTCCAAATGTATTGTGTGTGCTCCTATGACAGTCACATCATTTCTCTTGTGAAGCCAAGACAATAAATGGACCTCCCAGAACAGCCTTGAAGATCAAAGGTGATCAGGAGCAAAAGATGATCCCGGCAGGGACACTGATGGCAGCACATAGCTCTCTAGCTTTACCTGACGTGTCTACATCTTTCATTGCCAAGTTGCCTTGCCCCCTGGAATAAGATAGCTTTTTAAAAGCACCAAGATCCATACACCCTGGGCTTTAAAATAGGCCAAAGCATTCAAAGCCACGGCCACACGTGTCCCATTGTTCATTTCCCTGTGGGTTCAGCTTCCAGAGAGTCTGTCTGTATCAGAGATGCAGGCTGACATTTTGGATCTGTCGGCCAACAACTTACGTCAGTTCTGGGGTTGGCCTTGTGGGATTATCCCAGAGTCCCACAACCTCATAGCCATGGCCCCCGGCATCGGGTTCCTCCCGTGTGCCAGCACACTTCTACAAGACCTGCATACGTTCTGAATCCATGTAACAAATATTTATTGAACATCTACCGTGTGTACCTGGCACCAGAGCTCTTAGGGTTACAATCATGTACACGGTACCGGGCCTACCATCATTGAGAGCGCAGGCTACAAGAGGAGATGGATAAATAGACACAGCCCAGTGCCCCTCTCCCCACCCTAATGTTGCACCAACACCCACTGCTACCTGCCATCTAGACTCGCCGGAGTAATCATTCTGCCTAAGCCTTTTCCCGTGACCAGCACTAACTCCTGCTAAGGTTTTTGAAAAAGAAAATGGCGGATTTAGTATCTAATCTCACTTTTTCTCATTTTTGAGATTTTCTTTCTCATGTCTTAGCCTCCCTTTTCTTAATTTACTACCTAACGCTACTCTCAGTCAAGTAACTAATCTACTCTTCTATACCCAGGTATCAATGACTAACGAGATAAAATGTTATACTATGCATTTTAATGGGGAACAAAATCAAAGGAACGTCTTAATTATAGAGTTTCACTTTATTATCAAGCTAAAAATGAGAGTTACTGTGGCGTGGAGAAAGAAAGACCCAGAGGTAGTAAAACAGAGGCCAGTTGTTCCTCTTACTCTTGAGCTGCCCTTTGTCAAGTGTCCCTTTTATGGAGTCACAGGGAACAACAGTGAAATATTCACAGCCTTTTCTCTACCCAACTCGTCGGAAAAATCTTGGTGGTTTCTGCTAAGTCTCTCTACCCTCCAACTCACGGTTATGAGTCCATGAAGAAAACCACACAGAGAAGACGGAAAGGGTTTTAACAGAAAGAAGAGAGGACAGTGGATTTGCTGGTGAGAGAGGAGAAAACAGATTTGGGGCTGTGAGGCAGAAGAGACCAGGGAGTGGATTTCAGAGAGAGAGTTTCGAGGAAATTTCAAGAAGGAAGAAGTGTGGGGAGCTAATTAGAAGGACAGAAGTTGGGAAAGAGGATTTAAAAAAAAAAAAAAAAAGTTTTGCTGTGCATCACCCATGTAACGCCTTTTCATGTTTTCCTAGATGTCCATTGGTTTCAGTTAAACTTTTCTGTCGGACTGCTATTTCTTTGACTGTGATGTTATCAAAAACTAGACCATAAGATGTCTGGGTTTTATGTCGGTTACAATAGGATCATGTCTCTGGAGCCAGATGCTACGTATATGGAATAAGAACTAATTTCTAAATGCGCATATTTAGTTGCCAGTTTTAATTGTTCACATAAAATCTTTCCCAAAGTGTCATTTAAGGAGACATAACCCTGAAATGAAAATATGAACTGCCATTCAGTTGAGCTGCCTCATGAACACATTTTGGTTCAGTAGAAGATGAGCTCAGCTTGGCATTTATCAAATGGCTAGGATGAGTCAGGCACTTAGGGCAACAAATGTGACGGGTATATTGATCCAATATATGACCAACAGGTAATAATCGAAGTGAAATCTTATCTCCCTCTAACCTTTTCAAGTGCCTTCAGTAGGGAAATGCGTGATGAAAACCTGGCCTCTCCTTCAGCGGGCTTCTGTCCCCACGGCCCCTGGCTCCCAGAAGGTCCACATCACGCATGACTCTCAATGTTGAGGTCCCCTCTCCCAGGTATTCCTGTTGGTTAGGACTCACCATGGCTCTAGGCTCTCTGGCCTATTGGACGAGCTCACATATTCCTTTCCTTTCCTTCAAATACAGCTGTTCTCTCTCTCTCTTTCCCCCTCCCCGACCTGCCCTAGACCACATTATATGTCTCAAGTGTCATGTAAGCTCTAGTCCATGAGGTCCCCACCATACCCCAACTTCATGCTTTGTATTTGTATGTTGGGGGGAGGGGGGAGGAATGTGTCCTCAGAGCACAGAAAACATTTTTCTCTTCAAGGAAATAGCTTCACAAATCTTCTCTCCCTCCCCTGGACACATTTTTATATCCTCCATCTGATGGAGGTGGCTAAGAATTATGGAAATGGCTGTCAAAGATTCCTTTCAAATTCTTCAGTGATGTGGTATCTCGCTTTAGTGCACAATATCTATTTTATCTTGGAACTTCAGTTGCGAGTTTAAATTTAACATCCTATTACACAGAAATAAAAAAGATATAGTCCCTGTTCTTGAGAAATTTAGAGGAGACAAAAGGAGGCACAAATGTGTAAACAGATCATTTCAGTAGGTGACAAGCGCCATGATAGAGAAATGCACAGGGGACAGTGAGGGCTTCGAGACACTTTCTGACACTATTGCCACCATTTTCCCTCAGAAATTATCTAGAGGAAGGCCATCCATGAAAGAATAAGGAATCTGTGTGGCTTACAAAGTGAACTGGAAGAATGCAGTATCTTTTTGGGAACCTCATGCTCCAGAACAAATGCTACTGACTCGCTCCCCAGTTACTCAAGGGCTGGAGGGATGATTAAATTATAGGTTCTTGGCAATGCTGTATAATTGGTTAAAGAGCATAGGAAAAGGAGCCTTTTTTTAAGGGTTTGAAAGGAGGCCCAGAAATCTTGGCAGCCCAGTGTAAAAACAGTAACGCTCTCTGAATCTGCCGTGAGGCACTGCAGAAACAGGGCTGTCCTGGGGCCTGGGCCACCCCGATGGGGGGGTCTCACTGCTGTGCTCTTGGTTCCATGTCATCATGGGAATGCACTGAGGCCATGTGGACAAACACAGCCCCAGATATCAGGAGAGAAGAGGGAGACTCAGGGGCCCCATCCACTACACCTGCCTTCTCATTCTCTGAATTCTATCTCCTATCCAAGTCTTTCTTTTCCTTTGCAGTAAATAGTCCACTGTAGTCTCCCAAGCCCCCACCCCAACATGGAACATGGCATTATGAAATAGCAAGGAAAATACTAGAGAAGCCTAAGAACGCGCTTGCTCCCCGAGTGCTGCTAAGGCAGGGGAGACAGGAGCTGTGAGCAGGGAGGCCTCACTCAAGGCTATGCTGCTAAGCCCCGGGCCCTGGAGAGTCCCATCTGCTGTCCAGACAAGTCCAGTCCACTTCACACACTGAGAAAACCCTACCATGGCTACGTGCCCCAGAGTCGGCAGAACTGTTGTAATTGCAATCATGTTACCTATTGTCCCCTCAAGCCATTGCAACATCTCAGAAACTCAAATAGTTATGAACCCAAACTACGCCTTTCAGACCTCGCACGCCTGGAAGTGACACACGTGACCACTGTCGAACCGCATTTCCCACGTTTGGAAAGAGCGCTCCCATCACCAGAGACCCTTACAGAGCAGGGAAGGCGCGTTGCATGCTCCTTCGTGTCCTAACCCCACTAGATTCTGACCCTGATGGCAGCCCTCACAAACGTCATCTGGGAGAAGGTGGCTGCTTTCCCTGGGGCCTCGGCAAGCTGCCCGGATGGGAGAGGACCCACAGGTACTGCTGTCTCTTTCCTCTGGGCCTCCCGTCTGTGCTACCACACCCTCGCCGTCTTTCCTGGGCTTCTCAGCTCCGGGGGCCACCAGAACGGCTGTGTTTGGCTGAAATGTGGAAAACTGTGTCTGTCCTGGGTTTGGGTGAGATACCCCTAGAAACGGGGAAGAATCTAAAACGTTGTAACTACGAGACTAACAAAGCTAGTTTCTTATCCTGATTTTTAAAATCTAAGACTTGACTTGGATGACGCCGCTCTAAGGGCGTCAGCTTTGGCTGCTTTTCTCATCTGCTTCTAGGTTAGTGAAGGCAAAGCTCATCGGTTTCGAAAACCAAGAGAAAACTAGGGAGACACTGTTCCCAGGCCTAGCAGGACTCTCAGCTCCTAACAGAATCTGCCTCCGAGTGTCTCTGCAGGAGACTTTCTTCCCCTAACGCTACCCTCCCCGCCTTTGGCCTTGAAATACAACCCACTTTGTATCCACAATCTCCCTGGTTCTGGATGTGCGCCTAGCCTCTGGCAGTGGGACAGGGAACCAACATTTTTAGTGCATTTGCCAGGCTCTATCCTGCAGAAATTGCATACATCGTGAAAACAGGCAGCAAGGAAAGAAGGTATTTCCTCTCTGGTGCTCAAATATGTCTGACCTCAAGCTCGGAAACAATGCCCTTAGCATTAAAAAGATGGTAGTGGTGCCCACCAATGCCCCCCGCCCCAACCTGCCAGCGTGTAATTCAAAGTATAAAGAATACGAAACCATGAAACAAAAAACATGTACAAGAGTCAAAATAGAAAATGCTTCCTTCTACTTTTCCTGATTGTAAGTTTCTGGTCAATTTCATTGACCCTTAAGTTTGGCCTCTGGCCCCTTTTGGTGAGTGTGTTTGCAGGAACAGGCAACCATCCCTGCTTTGCTGAGGCCACAGGACAAGCTGAGTCAGCCTAGCGAATGGCCTGGGCTGCCGGGGCTGCAGGCTGCCCGGTGCTGGCCCAGCAAAGCTGGTCTTGGTCCGTCTCTTAAACTCCCTGATAGCTTGGACCCCTGGGCAGCAAAGCTTTGTCTGGGACTTGTTTCTCCAAGCTGTTTAATATGCCTGAACCAAACGCCCTGGGTGACCCTTAAGGCTGATTGTACCCTAAGGTGAAATTACACGTCTTACTTTTAAGTCTTTATGCCATCACCTAGCAGTTTCTCTGTTGGGTCCGAAGCCCTAATGGCGGGGGCCGTATTCTCTCCCTATGACATCAGTGCCTGTGACACCTGCTGGAGTATATAGGTATACTCCATATCTCACACCGCCTTTACTCTTAGCACTTTGAAGACATAATTCCGCCATTTTTCTGGCTTCCCTTGTTACACTAGAAAGCATGCTATTAGTCTAACTGTCATTCCTTTCTAGGTGATCTTTTATGTCTTACTGCTTTTAAGATCTTTTTCGTCTTTGTTCTTTAGTTTCACTGTGAAGTATCATGTAGTTTTTTTTTCACTCTACTTGAGATTCACTGAGCTTCCTGAATCTGAAGATTGGGTTCATGTAAATACTAAAAAACACTCGGTCTTTTTGTTTTCATTTGTTGCCTCTCTCTCTCCTTCTCTATTCTTTCTTTCTGGACCTCTGATTTTATATATATATCCAACATTTCTCATTTTGGTCTTCATGTGTCTTACCGTCTCTTTCATATTTCTCATTTCTTTGTTTCTCTGTACTGCATTACATGTAATTCTTCAAGTCTTCTGTTCCACTAATTCTCTCTTCCAGTTTTCTCCAATCTACTCTGCAATATGTCCAGTGAGCTTTAAATTTCAATTATTTTTCATTTCTAGATGTTCTGTTTGTGTCTTTTTCAAATCTTTATCTGGTCAGTTTTTTTAGTCTTTTGTTCCTGACTCAGGCTTTCCAGTCCCTCATTCGTTTACTTTAAATAAGACACTAAAAAGTCTTATTTTCATATTCTGTATATAACGGTTTCAATATCTGAAGTCTTTACATTTCAAATCTGCTGCTTGTTTCTTTTGTTCATGGTTCTCTCTTTCCTTGTGTACTCAGTGATGTTTTAGTATGAGCTTATATTTGGGGGAGTTTTATCTGCTGAAATTCTTTGAGGCCTGGGTTGCGAATGCATTTCTCCGGAGAATATGTGACTGTGCTTCTATTACACATTAGAACTTGACCACCTAGGAACCCTTTCAACTTAAGTTTGGTTTCGAGACTCCAAGCCACACAATGACTGGCTGGTATGTAGACAATCTCAGGGAGTGTTTTTCTCTTCACCCAGAACCAAGAGTAAATGAGGCTGTTGTCTTCTGGGGGCCTGGGGGTCTCGTGTGGCCCCTTAGATTTGATCTGGTATTCTGTATGGCTCTTAAGAAACAAGCTTTTGTCACCAGAACAACAGAGAGCCCCTGTGTTCGGCACTCTCTTACCTGCCTGGATTCACGCTTTTGCTTCATTTTTACACGCTGCAACTCTCCCTTCTTTTTCTTGCCAGCAAAACCAAGTGTTCAAAAATTTGTGTGTCGTTTTGTTTTGTTTTAGTCAGCGTTTTAAGCATTTTTTAAAAAAGATTATTCTTTCTTTTAAGGATATTTATATGCACTACGGCCGGAAAGTTCAATTTCCATTCCCTGCAAAGTTCCTTTTTCGATTTAAAGGAATGCCTCTGTTTTCTAAGTCATTTGTGGAGAGAAATAACTGACAGGAAAGAAGTTTCACAAGTAATTGGCACAGCTGTTATCAATGAATTCCTTCTCCAGATCCTTTCTTGACCCCAGCCAACAGGCATTGTGTAATAATTTGTAGCATCAGCAAGATTTCACATACCGCAATTTTATAAAAGATTATTTTCCTTTAGAGGGAAAGATAAATGGTCATGTCTCCCACAAATGGCTGCTCAAAAGTTAAAGATACGTTAGTTTCCCTTAGTAACACAGTATGGATATTTCATTTATTCATTAATTCAACAAGTTTTAAATACTATCTGCGAGACACCCTGAGGGAAGTATTCTCTAAAGTGGAGCATTTAATTCAACAAACATTTATTAAGTTCCCACCGTGTTGCAAGAACTGGAAAAACAGCATAAACAACGCATAAAGGCAAGAAACAGCCTGACATATTTAGATTAAAATAGATGGAGCAGGGAGGCAAGGGGCCAGAAATGGGGCAAGAAACGGGATAAGGGAATTACAAGTGTATGTAAACTTTTCTTGAGCTGATATTTGTGTTCAGCTTTTGAAGCTTTCAGAATTAACATGCATTCTTCACTTCTCAGGCTCGAATCAATACTTTATATTTTGATTTAAATCTTAAGCTTTTACTAAAATATGGCATCTAAATACGTAGACGTCTTAATCACAAGATGAAATAGACATCGTGTGTTTTCTAGCAGCTCTGTAACCAATCCCTGGGTAGGGCCAGGCCCTGGGCCACAGTGGGTGACGGTGGCCCACAAGGGTCCAAGGTGGGAGCTGGTGTGGGTCCAGGAGAACACAGTAGAACCTTCCTGCATACAGCATCAGGCTGGGAGTCCCTACCACGGGCTATGCGGGAACCATGAATCTAGAGGAGAAAGCTGAGACCAGGGCCACAGAACTTGGGCTGGACCAGAGGGAAAAGACCAAGCAGAAGAGCCTGGAATCCGAAGGTGACCCTGGGTTCAGACCCACTCGAGGGCAGAAGCAGGGTACAGACCCCGGGAGGGAAGGCCAGGGGAACTTCCCTTGTGTGTCACAGATGGACAGGTCCACAGAGGGGTTCAACTCAAGGACGACTGTGGATCCTAAGACAGGGGGTGTCTCCCCGGCCTTGGGTTTCAGAACCATCCTTGGTGTGGGCAGCCAAGGCTTGTCATGCACATAGGACCGCCCTAGGGTCTGTGGCTGATGAGTGCGGCTCAGGCACTGATTTCCACACCTCTGTCCTCACAAGCTTTACCTGGCCACACCTGCGGAACTGTGCCCATGTCTAAAAGATGAGAATGTGGGTGCCAAAATGCCATGGAAGTCCTTAGGCCTTCTGGAAGACCGTACAACACATCCCTGTTGATTTCTGAGATACAGTGGTCTGCTTTTCACTGGGGTGTCACTGAAATAAACAGTGAATGACAGAAGCCTTGGAGCAGACAAACATGACATCGTGTCCCATTTCAGAACACAGAGGCATCAGACTGCCTACGACAGGTACCTCTGCTCTGGTAGAGAAAAGCTCTGAGGGTGACAAATGCACTTGTTTCCCGCTTTATTAATGAATAAACAGTGAACCGATCCCAGGGCTAGGCTTCCCGATAGGAGACAGCCCATTACTTCTCTGAACCTCTTCAGTGACAGCATGTGTTTCCTGAAGGCAGGAAAAGGATGAAAAGTCAGATAGTCACGGGGGCTTCAGGGTCTTGCAAAGGGAATGTAGCTGGTCAGTCATGCAGCTCTGTGGGCCAGGCACCTGCCTGAGGCCCAGCTCACTGTGACAGGGGGAGAAAGCGTTAGGGGAACGCACTCTCCCCAGAGGGAGGCTGCCCTGTCCTTCCCCAGCCCCTGCCTGCCAGCTCCGTCCCAAACCTCTGGCCCTCCTCCTCTGGCCATGGGGCCCAGCCTTCAGAGGGTCACCTTCCTAACCACCCCCCTAAGTCCATAAAGGAAAGAGAAAGGGAGCATGCTCTAGGTTGGATCTCCAGGAACGGTGTCAGAGGCAAGACAGAGCTGAGCTGGGCTTTGGATGGGGGCCGCTCCTGGTGGCCAGAGAGGAGGTGGAGGGACATCCAGGCAGAGGGCAACAGGGGACAATCAGGTCAGTGTGACGAGAACACAGGGCTCCAGATACGGAGAAGGGTTAGACAGATGGGCCATCCGGGGATGCTCTTAAATTCTAGGCTTAGTTCGAACTTGAATGTACAAGCAATGAGAAGTCACTTAAATTTGGGAATAATGAGAAGGGATAAAACTATAAATTCACATTTACAATTCAAACTACTAGCTGATATGTACACTGTACGAAGCAGGGTTTGTTTCTTTGGACCCTCACTAGACTCCTGTGGGGACGGGAGTGTTCAGTTTGAGCCCCCCCGGCCATGGAGGCACCGTTAGGAAAAGGATGCAGGTTCTCTGTGCAGCTGACAAGGGCAGAGGGACAGCAGCACCTTCTCTGTTTCGCCCCTTCCAGAAATGACCGGGCTGTCACTGAGCAGGGTGAGGGGAGCAAGGTGATGGGGGGGAGGCTGTGTGTCACAGGAGAGCAGCGGCCATAAGAAGGAGCTGCTTATGAGCCGCCAAACCTTAGTCCAGGTGCAGTGAGTGCCTCCTGGAAGCCTGCCCTGAACTCCAGCTTGAAAGGACCGCACTGGGGCTGTTTCAGTTCAGACCACACAGGACTGCTGGGGGCTCCCTGGCTCTTCTAACAGTACAGACACTTCGTGGGAGGTTCATAAAGCGTTTAAAGTATGTTAGTTATTCAGCACAATGGGCTCAGTTATACTGCAGAAGGAGTCTTTTGGGAACGCTCTTTCTCTGTGGTGAGAATGAGAAGGAACAGGCAACACAGGTATGCTTAGGAAAAGGACTAGTAATCAACCTTGTGCTGACTTCTGTCTCGCTCAGCTTGCGCCACCAGAAAGCAGTGTGCGCAGGGCTGATGAAACGCTAACGTGTGCCTCATGGGTAGCCAGGGGACAGTTACAAACACAGCAGGCTTAAGAATAAAACGGAATGGCTTGGCTTCAAACTCCACCATTATTTAGGGAAAGCTATCTCTTTATTAGCGGGCTGTGGTCTTCTACCTGATCCGCCCCTTCCAGTTGTCCTTCCAGAGTCTCGGGCAAAAGATACCTCCCGACAGACATGGGCTTCTTCAGTCAAAGTAAAATGGGACAGGTCGTTCCACAGGTTCCACCTGCACAAACAGGACACTGGGAACGGATCTGAACCCTGGGATCTACAAAAGGTGGGGTTTATATAAAACAGCATAATAATCAAAGCCATGGATGAGGGAGTCTCAGACCTGAGTCTAATCCTGCTCTAACTTCTCTGGGGGTGAGCCCTTGGACGAGTTACTTACCATTAGGGCTCAGTTTTCCCATCCACAGAACAAAGATCACAGCACCCGCCTCACAGGGTTATTGTGGGGATTAAATGAGATAAGCGAGGTCACACGCTCAGTAAATAGCAACTATCATTGTTATGTTGTTAACCAAGGGTTTAGGAGGCATATCCGAACACATAACTGTGGCAAGGGCAGGGCCAGAGCAAATCCCAGGGAAGATCAAATTACAGAATCGTATAACCAAGTATATTTGAAAAGGACTTTCGAAATTGTTCCAACCCGTATCTGGTGCCAGAAACACTTCCCGGCCCACATCTGTGCCTCACCGGTCACTCAGCCCTGCTCGTACACACACGTCCCCACGTTCCGTGGTGGGAAACGGCGGTCTCGGGCCCGTCGCAGAGAGCTAGCTGGCTTGGTTGGAAAGCGTCCCTGTACACGGAATCGCAATCGAACCTCCAAGGACTTTCACCGACTGGCTTCGTTTCTTCCCAAGTGATGGAGAATAGACCCATATGGCACCTTTCAAATTTTGAAATGATCTGTTACATTGAGACTTCACCAAATTAAACTACCCTAGTTTCTTCAACTATTGTTCAAAAAACATGTCTTCTAATCATATCACCACGCTGGTCCCGCTTCTGCTAGCTCAATGGTTCTCAACCGGGATGACGTACCTGGAAATATTTTAGGCTGTCACAAGAGGAATACCTATTGGTATCTAGAAGGTGGAGGCCAGAGATGCTGCTAAACGTCTACCATGTACAGAAGAGCCCCCAGTGACAGCCCCTCGTAGTCAGTAGTGCTGAGCTTGAGACACCCTGTCCGAAATACACACTTGAATCAGTGTTCTTCCTACAGTCTGGGCCAAAAACGTGCAGAGAGGAGTGTCAGGTAGCACTGTCGTTGTACTGTCATTACCTGCCTGTTCAATTAGCCTAAAACTCTGGTCGCTTGTAGTTAGCGGTCAGTTAAAGGCCCCTTTCACGTGTCGTTGCTAGGCCAGGGACGGCACACAGAGGGCCTGCACGCTCACTTAGAAGTCACTCATCAGTGGTGGCATTCTGTCCTGCTGAGCCCGGAGGCAGCCCTGCAATCCTTCCAGCACAATATCCTACGCCACCACTGCCAATCATTCAAAAGGGGCTGGCGTGTAAGATGAAGTCTACTTGCTGGTCGTGTCTCCTTGGTTTTATGTCACTGGGGCCCCAGGTATGATGGAATCCTGTGGCCTGTGCACTGGAGGTCCCCCCACAAGACTGGGCCACCGTCCTTAGTGGCAGCTGGAAAGAAGACATGATGCCTGAACCTGATACACAAGAGCACGCACGTCTCTTCTGTGCGTTTCCCCAGTGTGGGCCCTTTCCCACGCACTAAGGCGTGCCATCCGCGGTCACTGAAGCAGAGCAGAGAAGGGCTGCCCGGGAAGGAGGCCCTCGCTTCCACACTCTTCTCAGCGCCGTGGAGCAGCTCCCACCTCTTTGCCAATTTCTTCCCGACCCTCCACTTACCTTTCTTGATGCTCATGCTCTTGGTCCCCTGGATCGAAGCTGGCTTTAGTTTTACCAATTTAAAGAGATGCAAGAGAGGAAGGAGAGATTGGGAAACATTCTCTACACCCGGGATTTTCAGGGAAAAGAAACAACTGAGTAGACAACAATCTAAGTTTCTTATAAACCTAAAAGCCATACTAATCAATATCTATGAGATGATTACATAATTTTACCCTGAAGCCCAATGCCCTGTCCCACACAGTGTTTAAAAATAATTCCTTTTCTCCTTTATGGGGGAAAAAAAGAGCGAGAGACAGAAACTGTTTGCATCGGCTGAAATAAATGCCTTCAATTTCAGCATTCCTTCATAAACCTAGCCACTTTGTTAGTTTATGGACAAAGTAATATATCTGATTTATTCAAAGACTTACTTCATTTACTCAAATATTCTGCTTGGTATATTTAATTTAAAAGTAGAATCTATTCAGATTAATCACACGTGTGCTAACTTAATCTACTTTTCAGAGCTTTAGTCATTTATCAGTCACACAAGTGGAAGGAAGCTGATGGTCTATAAGGAACGTGGTACCTCTCAGTGGTGTCCGTATTTGAGGAGGAGGCAGAAACTCGAGTGTCCTGTACACTGGGTAGCAGATCCCAAAAGCCCTGGTTTTCAGAGATGGAGCCAGAGGAGATCCGCAGACGCAGGGACGAGGGGAGCCTTCTGAACTTGTGGCCTCCTGCCACATGGGACTTTTTCCCGAAGTACGGCTCTTGGGAACCCTGGCTCACAAGTTGGACTCCCTGGGTTTGAGACCTGGCTCTCCCACTTGCCAGCTGTGAGAGCTTGGTCAGTTACTTACGCTAAGCCTCGGTTTCCCCACATGTAAATAGTGGTGCCTACCTCATAGCATTGTTGTAAGAATGAATGAGACACTGTGTGTTTAGCACTGGCACACAGAACGTGCCCAGCAAGCATTAGCTGTTGTTGTATCACCCTCAGGGACCTCAGGTGGTTACAATGAAAGTTTGTCCTTAGGAGAGAGGTATTTCTATCCCAGTTTATTTCTTGGTCATTCAATAAGACCGTCTGTCTGCTGCAATACATGTATCCATAGCACCAATTAGCTCATACGCGGTTGGCAAATGGGGGAATGATGACAACATAGAATGGACGTCCTGTTGATCCACGTCATTTTCCCCACGGCAAGGGGAGCGGGCATAGCAGAGGAGAATGACAACATCTGAAGGGCTCGGTGTGCTGTGGCTTTCGGCTCTTTTTCGCTTTAGATTTTAAATGAACACCTGCCCTGGAGCTCCGCCCCCAGAGAAGCACATCTGGCCTTGGACATCCCAGCTGGCACCTCCTTTGTGCCCACTGTCACAGCACCCTCACTGGCTCACAGCACCCTAAGTCAGAGTTTCTGCTCACCTGTTTCTGTGCATTTTTAATGTCCCCTGAAGCGGCTTCTGGCCCTACCAAGCTGCCTGCTTTGGTTGTCCAAGTCACGTCCCGAGGTACCAATTACAGACCCATCACAAAGTCTCAGGTTTCCAGGGCTCTGCCCCAAACCTTGTTGTTTCCCAAAAGCCCCACTACCTTTTCTAGAATGTGAGTCTTATCAGTAGCACATTGCATTTCTGAACAGAAATGCCTACCTTCTTTCAAGTGCTGTGGAAAGCGGCAGCAGCCGGGGCAAAGACGTGTACAGGAACTGAACCAGGCCATCCTGGGGTCGCTTGGATCGCTTGCTAGGACCCCAGGTTGCCAGGCTGGCCCCTCCCCTGGAAGGCTCTGCATTCTGCGGCCCCAGAAAGCACCTTTTCTCAGCTCTCAGGACTACCCTGTGCTGCCTGGGCTCTGACCCCACCCAGGGCAGCAGAAATAACCACTCTTCTCTGTGTTTCTGCCCTGGAGTGCAGCAACGTGAATCAGCTAAATCTATTCCTGAATAAAACCTTTCTCTTTGCTGTCTTTGAAACTTGTTCATGGAGGCTCCTTATTTCTCTCAGATTCAAATACTTGCTACCTCCCTGGAGTTCCTGTGAGAACACAGTCCTCTCTTTACTGAAGCCCCAACCACATTCTGTCTTGTGTAATTACTGTGGGGTGTGTGTGTGTGTGTGTGTGTGTGCGTGTGTGTATGGGGGGTGGTGGTGTGTTTTACTTCAGTCACACGATAAGCTCCTTATGTTTACTTCCTGTCTATATTTCCTCCATATTGCCCAGTACAATGTCTTTCACATAGTAAGTACTTAAAAAATGTTCACTAAATGAACGAATCCCCCAAAGCATTGGCTTGCATCCGGGCCCTTTTGTAAGGAATGTCTAACAACTGTGCACTGTGAATTCCAAGGCAGTGGTTAGAAGACAGTTTCACCTTAAGAATTCCCTGTAGCATACTGATTGGAAATTATTCTGGGGAAGTAAGAACCACAAAGCAATGTAAAAGCACCTTACGCAAAATACTTTGTTCGTCTTTTTAAAAAAAACTAAGAAGCAGCATCCAGGAATTATTTAATTTGGCTGCTCTGACAGTTCCTGCTTCTCTTTCCAAGGCCCTGGAGGGTGAGCTGTTTCCCGAGGGAAGATGGGTTCATAGCAAACCTCCGGGTGATTCCTGCTCAGCTAGGAAACTCGCTGACCGATGGCCAGGGATGGATGGACAGCAGGGTTCTGCTTCCACAGCAGGGGGGATGTGAAATGAGAAGGCCCCTGACGTTTTATACAGAGGACCACTGCAGTCAGCTGTGTAATCATTATTGCCAACAGCTCAGGAGCGGACCCAAGGATAGACCCACAACAATCTCCATCAGCACCACCAAGGAAACATCTTTTAAGTTAGAAACATGTGCCTGTTCTATACCCACAGCAGAAGAATGAGAACAGCTAATATTTACCGAAGCCTCCTATGGGGCAGGTGCTATTCTAAATGGTTTTTTAAAAATGTGTTAACTCAGTCTTCACAAGATGGAGACTGAAGGCCACACGATTAGTAAGTGGTGCTGTTACTTGAAGCTATGCGAGCCGGGTCCACAAGCCAGGCTGTCTCCCCTAAGCTGCTCTTAAATAGAAATCCAGAAGCCACCGCTGATCCTGGCAGTGTGACCGATGGGTTGGAGAGATCCAGACTGGAGGCAGGGATAACTGTTAGGATAACTGTTAAGAGTGTTGCGATAATTCCTGTGAGACATGGTGGTGACAAGAAGCAGTAAAGATAGAATAGGAGTGTCGTGCGGGGGACCCTGCTCGCTGTGCCATTCGTCGTGCGAGGCGGCCTGAGGGGTCTCAGCTCCCGCTCCCCACATAAGAATGCAGGATGTGGCGAGGCCAAAAAGGAACACCCACAGAGCCACAGATAGGGGAGTCACACCACTATAGTCTCACTGGAGGCTGGATCCACACGACCTGCAACCTGCTGTCCACTTCTCTGCCTGCCAACCAACCGACTGACCAACCAACGTAGTCGCGGCAGTTACATCAGTGGCTAACTGGCTAACTGGTTACAGCTGACGGTCAATTAGCCACAGCTGACGGCCATCTACTACCTGAGCCAGCACCTTCCCATGTGAGCCTGGAAACTGCTCTCTGGGGCTCTGTCCCCACAGGAGGGATATGAGAAAAAGAAAGGAGATAACAGGACTTGATGATTCAAACAAATGAGAAAATGCACATTGAACACTTAGCACCAAGCCTGCTTCATGCTCTTTTTGATATTTTAAAATACTATGATATTTTTATTATTACCAGTTGGATTATTCTCTGAGTCATAGTTTTTAATAATAAATTTACAGCAAATGGCTGCAAGTAAACTTTTCCTAGTGAAAAGAAATATATGAATTATGGATTATATGCAACATTCATTGTCAAATTTGATATTAAAACAACCCTTTCATATTAGTTTGATAAGGCTGCTGTAACAAAGTACCACAGAGCGCGTGGCTTAAACAACAGAAGTGTATTGTCTCATAATTCTGGAGACTAGCAGTCGGGATGTTGGCAGGGCTGGTTCCTTCAGAGGGGTATATAAGGGGGAATCTGTTCCAGGCCTCTCCCCGAGCTTCTGGGGGTTTGTTGGCAATCTTTGTTGTTCCTTGTTGTGGGGATAGAGCCAGGGGTGCAGTTTCCAGGCTCTTGGCCTCATGTGAAAGATGCTCACTCAGGTAGTAAATGGCCATCACCTGTGATTGGATGGCCATCAGCTGTGGCTAGTTGGCCGCCAGCTGTAACCAGTGAGCCATTGGTCACTAATATAACTGCTGTGGCTATACTAGTAAAAAATGGGGGCTAGCAAGAAGATGGTGGCTGAGCTAGCAAGAGCGGATTGCAGTTAGCAAGTGGGGTTGGTTGGCAGAGAAGCAGGGGGCAGGTTGCAGATCGTGTGGCTCCTGCTTCCTGTGTCTCCAACCCATCTGCCAGCGAGAATATAGTGGTATGACTCCCCTACCTATGGCTCCATGGGTATTCCTTTTTGGCCTCACATGTCCTGCGTTCTTATGTGGGGAACGGGACCAGAGACCCTGCGTGACACCCTGCATGACACTTGGCTTACAGATCTCAGCTTTCCTCTTCACATGGTGTTTTCCCCATGTGTGTGTCTGCATGTCTGTGTCTTAATACCCCCCTTGTCACAGTGGATACCAGTCACATTGGATTAGGGGCCCACTCGATTCCAGTATGATCTCATCTTAACTAATTACATCTGCCATGATCCTATTTCCAAATGAAATCACATTCTGAGGCACTGGGGATCAGGACTTCAAAATATGAATGGCGGGGTGGGGGGGCAGGTTACACTTCAACCCATTATACCTTTATAGCAGGTAAAGTAGGAATTACTCTTATTCCCATTTTAAAGACAAAGAAACTGAGTGTCAGAGAGATGAAGTCATTTCCACAAGGTACGGGAATCCCTGGGTCACAAATGCAAGTCTTCTGTCTGACCCCGTGGCCAGAGGGAGCCAGACAGTACCTCTGCTGTGAGTTTGTCTAGCTGTTCTCACACACTTGGACCAGTAAGAACTGAGGCTGCACCGAGGTGCGTAAAGAGAGGACAAGTGCTCAAATGTGGCCTCCTTCTGGAATCCGTCGCAGATGCCTATTATCGTGTTTCCCCGAAAATGAGACCTAGCCGGACCATCAGCACTAATGCGTCTTTTGGAGCAAAAATTAATATAAGACCCGGTCTTATTTTACCTAGTTGATGGTCCGGCGAGGTCTCATTTTCAGGGAAACGCGGTATTGAAAGCTTCATCCTGCTTATTCCATTGCTGCCCCTGTGGCTGCCCCTCATAAGGACCCGACCGCCAGGGGAACTGTTTACTTAAATGGTGCCTCCTATGCCTGTTGTTTCTCCCTGCTGGGCCCACCCCTGAGCCAAGGGGACCCGGTACAATGCACCTACTCAGGGAGGAAAGTAAACGCCCCCCCGTGCTTCCCTTCTCTCTCTGCAGCGTCATTCTTTGCCTGTCTGCGCCTTCCTTTTGTCCTGCATACTGAGTGCGGGTGTGGGAGTATGGGGATTCCACAGTGAGAGAGTGCACTGACCCAGGACCCCTGCAGCAGGGCAGGCAGCCGTGGGCATGCATCCCAGGAACTGCTCTGTCCACACACCAGCTCTGACCTGCACCTTCTGTTCTGCCTCAGTCGCTCTCACCAGCTAAAGCTGGTGTCCCCTGGGCTCCCCTGGAAATAGAGGACAGACACACCCCAGGTGTGAGCCCCCACCCTTGCGCGGCAGTGGGGGAAGCAGTCCAGTGCGGATTCCAGAGACAGATTCTGACGCCTGCTCTACCTCTCACTGAGCATGTGATGTTAGGAACGGTGCTCGGCCTCCCTGGCATTTCGTCGTCTGTAAAACAGAGGCGACAAATCTGTTTACCTCACAAGGTTATCACACGGGCAAAGGATAGAACCCATAAATGGTGCCTGGAACAAGTCTGCCACATAATTCTGGCACTCCATAAATACAAGCAGTACTTCCTTGTTTATTTTCCAAATGTCATTTGTTGATCTGTTCGTTGAAAACTGGCAGAATCTATATCAAGAAACTAACAGTGGTTATGTCTGGATGATGGCATTTTTGTTTATTTGTATTTTCTAAATGCTCTGTAATAAATACGGATTAATTTTTTAATAAGGGACAGTAAGCTTTCGTTGAGGATATATGGGGTGCAGTGGACTAGGGGTGAGCGGGTACGAAGTGGGGACAACACACTGTCCTTAGCGGAGTTTAAAGTCTACGGAAGGAGGCAGAACGGGTAAACTGAGGATGGAAGGAGGAGGGGCGGTCGTGCTCAGGGCAGGCTGAGTATGGCACCAGGCCCCCTCAGGTGGCACCTGCCATTAGAGAGCCCACCAGTTTTGCCCCAACAGTCTTTCTACATGGTCTTCCCTGATCTGGAAATAGGAAGGTAAGACGACACACACAGTCAGAGAGAAGGGCCACCCCTTTCATCTCTCCGGATGCCATAGGACAACGGGCATAGGATTGCTGAGATTCCTTTCTGAGGTGCCCATTTCTAGGAAGGGGCTTATGTTGAGGAAAACGTTGAGATGCTTCATGTAGCTACTCTTACAAATGACAGCTAGGAGCCCGGGCGGCACATCGGCGTGTTCAGTGGCACGAAGTGACTTCCTGTTTCTCTCTCTCCCTCAGCATTATTAGCATCATCATTATTCTGGCGGGAGCGATCGCACTTATCATCGGGTTCGGGATTTCAGGTACGTGGTTTCTCGCCTTACCACCATCCCCTCAGCCCGCACCATTCAGCCCCATCAGGGTGGGAGGAGGAAAAGGGCACAGGTCTCGGACCCAGAAAGCCTCAGAGCAGAGCACTGGTTCTTCTACTCACTGACTCTGTTCTCCTCACATTAGCCATTTAACTCCCTGGGCCCCCGTTTCCTCATTTTAGAGAGTGGAGGAGATAACGTCTTCATCACCCAGTAGTTGAGAGAATCAGATGGACCGTTTATCAGGGTGTTCTATCTACCAGACAGCACTCCAGGCATCATTCGGAGTCAAAAGTCAAGTGCTGGGGCTGAGCCACTCTAGCAATGATTGACCTGGGTGGATGACGTCTTTGCAATGAAACTTCCACTGAAATGTTAAAGAATATCAAGTCTTCGGACAAAGGGGTCTTGGGTGAAGAGAATACTGGCCATGACTGTTGTTCCGTGTAGGAAACAGTTGCCACTGGGGCATGGATGGTGACTTTCTGAATGCAGCTATCTGATACCACTTGCAAGGAATAGTCTTCTCTCTCCTCTTCCGTGTAGACTGTGTCTCAGAAGCATCTATTATGGAGACCACATTAATTGAGACACTGGGTGAGTTAGGCCAGCAGCTGTCTTCTCTGAGGCAAGTTTTTTTTGTGTGTATGTGTGTGGTTTTTTTTTTTGCTCTGTTTCCCTTAAGCTGCCTGACTCAGGCCAACACATTTATTTTAACTTCGTCTGTGGCCAAAGCTGTCGCTTTATAACTTTTGTTTCACAGCTTCCGTTGTCTTTTCTCTCTGTCACTCTCCCCCAGTGTGTGTGGGGGGAGGGGGACGGCGGGGGGTGGGTGGGGTGCTGCCATTGAATAGTGGTGTCAAGGCCTAAATGAAGAAAACTCACTGTAGATGTGTTTGCCTAGAAAAGACTTAGGGGCACTTTCTCACTTCGTTTATCATCAAAAACATAGATTTGGTCTTCCATCCATTTTTCTATTGGATTGTCTTTTTGATTTGGAGGAATTATTTCTTCTGGATGCAATTTGGTTATATGTATTTCAAGATCTCTTCTACTCGATGGCTTGCTTTTTCACTCTCTTAATGTCTTAATTTTAACACAGTCCAACATATCAATCTTTTTCTTTATACCTGGAGCTTCCAGTCACCTGTTTGGTTACGGAGTCTTTACCTATGCCAAGGTCATGAAGATTTTCTTTTAAGTTATCTTGCAGACGTTTTTACCTTCCACATTTACATCAACGAACCATCTAGAATTACTTTTGTGCCTGGTGAAAGACGGTTGTCAAGATTCACTTGTTCCCTCTGGCTATCCAGCTGACCCAGCACCATTCACTGAAAACACTGTCCTTCCTCCATTTCTCACCAGGGCCATTTTGTCATAAATCAAGTATCCAAATGTGTGTGGATCTGTTTCTGAACTCAGTATCATTCTGATATTCTTTTATAATTTGTTTTCTCTTCATGTTACTTTCTCTTTTTTCCTATTCCTAATCTTGAGTGTTTTATCCGTCTGTCTCTTTTTCTCTTTCTCGTCTTCAAACAGATTTACAAAATGTTATTAGTGTCATTTACATTGTGGTAGTTTTGAAAGAACCAGGTTTTAGTTTTAGTTTTCCTTTCCTCTGATTGTTTACCTGTTTAATTAATTTTGGCTTTTATCTTTACTAATGTCCCTCTTTCTGCTTTGTTTTCCTACTTTTATATGCTTTGTATATCTTAAAACAAGCACTTCACAAAATACTATGTCCAGAAAGCCAATAAACAGCTTTTAAGTAGGTACTGCCCTTTAGCTTCCCAAAGTGATTTACCAGTTTGCTCTTTACCAGAAGTGTGTGAGACGTCCAGGGCCCCATTTCCTCACCAACACCAGCTATGGTGGAATGTTGCTGTGATTTTCATTTCTATTTCCTGGTGACTGAGTACATTTTCATATGAGAAAGATAATATTGAGTGACAGAGCCAGACACAAAACACTTCAATCTCTATAATTCCATGTATGTGAAGACAGGCAAATGACGCTGGTGTGAGAAGGTGCCACATGGCTACGACTGTGGGAAGAGTGAGAGGGTAGCCAGAAGAGGGGGTTGGAGGGCATTTCCAGGGGGTAGGGAAGTTCTAGTTCTTGGTGGTTCGTGGGATGAAGTTGTGATAATTCCTCAGACTACCCAGTTATAATGTGTACACTTTTATGCATGTATGTAATACTTCAATACACACATATTATAAGTGCACTGGAAATAAAATATTGACTGGTAAAGCACATACTTTGGACTGACTTTTAAAAATACCACTGCGTACATTTTGGTACCTTTCTTGCTAAAGCTTAACGCTTCCTTAGTTGTAATTGACCCTATTGTTGATCTTATTTACCACCTTGAATTAAAATCCTAGCGTTTGTCTTTCACTCTAAATCTCGGTGACTAGGCTTCTTTGGGCTTAGGGCTAAATGGTTTGACATCAGAGCCCTTATGGAGTTATCTTTTGGTCGTTAGTGGCTTTAACTACCCTAGCAAGAATTTTCCCATTGTCACAGATTCCCTGCGACAGTCAAACTTATGCTACTTACCGCTTCTCCTGTTGCATAGCTATAGCGACCTCAAGTGCTTTGGGTCAGCTCCTCCAATACAGAGGTGCCCCTTAAGTGCTTTTGGAATGGACAAGTGAATGAATGCACGCAGGGGTGACTACCTAGATAAAAGCTACAGTCTCCCCGGCCCAACAATGTGCCTCCAATAATATTAAAGCCCTACCAGCAATGAAGAGGTTTTCTGCCTCCTTCCTATGTCATGGGATGAAAGCTGGTTATTTGGATAAAACGGGCTATTTATTAGTTTAACGCTAGTTGGGTTTTTCTCCATTGCCTCTATTTAAAAGACAATAACCCTTCCCGGACAGAATCATAGTATCACACTTTAAATAAATTCAGTAAAATGTTAGCTGGTTTAACATACAAGATGGCGAAATTAAGCAAATGGCACTCGGCAGATGCTGATATCTTTTGAACCCTTTCTATGTACACCTCACTCTACTAAATAACTTCGCATGTATTACCTTATTTCCTGCTCACAACAAATAGGAGGTAAATATTATGACTCCGTCCCGATAAGAAATGTGCCTAAGGTGGCATGCAGCTAACAAGCGGCTACTGTTGGGTTTCACGCCCTGGCAGATTGTTCCAGAACCCACACTCCTTCCCGCCACCCTGTATGTATCCATTGGGATATAACTTAACTTTCCAGAAACAGTTTCCTCACTGGTGAAACAGTCAGAGTTGTGGGAATTAAATGACAAAGTGTTTGTAAAGTGCCTGACACACGTGTGCAATAAATGGCAGCCACTGCTATTTGTATTGATAACATCAGTGCTATGAATAATAATTTGCTATTATTAATGCGTTCATATAGCCCCTCCTAAAACTTGCCCAACTTCCTGGCCACACCAGGGCAGGCTTCCTCTGGAAGCCGCAGAACGCTGCCTCTTAATAAAGACTCCCGCTTCGGACACGGGATAAAAGTTACGGTCTGCTTACTATGCCAGTGAGGCACGTGCCGATGGCACCGACACAGGAGCACTGAACAGATGGGAAAGAATCTGATGTTTCCTTAACTGTAGTCATCTGACAAAATAAACAGCTCTTGGCCTTTCTTACACTTGTTTTAGGGTTTGTAATTGTTTTCACTTTTACACGAGGTGAGGAGCCCGTTGTAGAGGGCAGGCTCTCTACAGCAAAACATGGCAGAAGGAGCACAGGCTGCGAACCAGACGAGACTCCACGATCTGCCAGGCCCACGGCCTTCAGCGAGCCATTCAATCCCATGGAGTGTCTTCATCCTCATCCTGAAAATGGGTGGAATGATCATTTTCCCTCTCGTGGTTGTTACCAAGCTTACGAGTCACTATAAGTATTTAGCAAACTGTTCCTTTCCTCCTGGAGCTCTGATCTGCAATCTTTCCTAATGATTCCAGTGAATACTGGTTAGCGATATCACCAACTTAAGGTTTCATATGTGGCAAGTCCGGTACTATCTTCATCTCTTTGCCTGTGTTGTATCACTTAGCTCTTTCAGGGACCTGCTGAGGGAACTATGCTTATTAGCATCCCCAGTCTACTGGTGAAAAAGCTATGGCATAAGGAAGTTAGAAAATGTGCCCAAGGACACATACCCAATAAGCCGCGGGGTGGGGCAGGATTGATCCCTGACGGCCGATACCTGTGCCAGGTCCTCCACCCCACGGTCTGCTGCTGCTTCCCTACATTGGTCCTGGACCAGGATCCTTTCCCGTTTCTTCTCACAGGAGCCACAGCTACCACCAACCCCGCCCTCTTCTCTGGCAAGAGTGCCCTCACTGTCTGACCCCAGGCTCCATGGGTGCAGGCTTACGCATGTGTTTCCACCTTTACGCCATGCGCTGCGGTGCCCATCTGGGCAGCTGGGTTCCACTAGATACTGAGTGAGCACCTGCTTAAGACTTCCAGTATGTTCTCTATGCTCCTGGAATCTACACAACTTGTCTCACTGAGTCGTTTCAAAGGGAAGTCCACTTCCCAGGTTTTATCCAGTGGTGCGGGGCACCCCAAATCATAATTTTTGTAAAGAATCCTTGCCTTGTTACCTGTAACCCCACTCTCCAGGCGATTCCTGCCCCAGCTGAATACTGCTCACCCGTGTGACTGAGAATGGCTCGGGGTTAGCTGGCTCCCTTCCACAGCTAGCTCCTCCTTCCCCACGCAGACCAGAGCTGTGACAGTGATTAGCTCTCATGGGCTGGACAGTTCATTTTCAGTAAGTGACTGGGTCTTCCAACTCTAAAGAAGTTTGATGGAATCTTAGAGGCCACTGAAACCCTTAAAATGTGGGCCTGTTTAAATGACCAGGATTCTACATGGGCAGACGGCGGCCTCTGACCCATCTCCTAGAGCCCTGTGGCTCACCAGGTCACGCAGGAGCCCCTGGTGGGCCACAGGCCTGGCGAGCCTATCAGAGCAGACTGTTTCCCACAACACAGCTCCTTGAGCCAACATCTGTTTGCAAGTTTGTATACAGATTTCTTTTTTGTGTGTGAGAAGCAATATGTTTATGCTGTTGCTTGCAAATTAAATTTTATTTTAGCACTTTTAATCATCATTTGTTTACCTCACAAATAAGTACTGATTGATTGACTTCTGGGTGCCAAGCAATGGCTAGGTCCTCGGCAGTTTTTACGTCCTCACTTGCTTTTACGCCTCCTCTTGATTTGATATGGGGAGGGTGCTTTTACCCATTCCATCTGCCACCTCTTTAATACAAGCTGAAATTGGCTAGCGCCTGCAGCGGGGCCCTGGGGCACCCCACAGCTGCCTACTTCTAATCATTAAGTTCTAAAAGATAGATTTCCACAAATTCTCCACCTGTGGGCTCAAGGCCAACACATTAGAATTAATTCAGTAGCACAATTACCAAACTGAAATAAGTCATTACCATTTCATTCTCTCCATACCCTGTGCTAATTATATTTTTTTTTTCCGAAAAGTAATTTTTCAATTCAACTTTAATGGCTCTTCTAAACTCCAATCAAATTTACCCTTGCTCTCACACAGTTACATTTGCTCCATGACTTTACTGAGAATCTGTGTATGTTCAGTGCCTTCTTTTTCACTGGCTCACATTTCCCCCAAATTTAGAGGTGGTAATCCTGCCACATGTTCCTTACTCCTATAATAATTTCAAATAGAACCATTGTACCTTGATTTCTACTGAGTTCCATTCATTCATTCATTCATTCATTCATGCATTCATTCACTCATTCATTCATGCATTCATGCATTCATTCACTCATTCATTCAAGCATTCATTCACTCATTCATTCATTCATGCATGCATTCACTCACTCATTCATTCATTCATTCACTCAACAACTATTATTTTATTTTTCTCTGTAGAGATACAGCACTAGGCACTTGTCCTAGTTTGCTCAGGCTGCCATAACAAAACACCATAGACTGCGTGGCTTAAACACCAGAAATACACTTTCTCACAGTCCTAGAGGCTGGGAAGTCACTGCAGGTGCCAGATGGCCTCATCTCTAAAGCTTTCATCAAAGGTCCTCTGGCCTATTGAAGCAGAGGTGAGGGCCTCACCCTTGGAAGCCAAGCAGGCAGCCTGAATGACCTCTGAATCACCTTTAGCGTAGTTCTTCCCTTTTCTGGAAGAAGAGCACATGTTCACAGCTGAATAGCTCTACGGTCCCGTCCTGTAGGATCTAAGAAGCCTTTCTTAGTTTCTCGTTTTTTTCCTCTCCCCTTTACTCTCTTTCCCCAGCTGGCAGTGTTTCTGCTGGTGTGATCCCATCTCTATTCTTGGCTTCTGCTGCAGTGGCTGATGCAGCCTTTAGGTCACACTTGACGGTCTCCTGATCAGATGGCCATTCAGCCACACCCTTAGCGTTCTCTTCAGAACAACCTCCTCCGGTTCTGTAATATGGATGGTTCCTTTTCGCCTAACAATTCCTTCTTCAATTCATCTCTCTCCTCTCCCATGTCTTATTATATACAGTCAGGAGTAACCAAGCTGTCTTTTCAACACTTTGCTTATCAATCTCCTCGGCCAAATGGCCAATTTCATCACTCACAAGTTCAACCTTCCACAGAACCCTAAGACACAGTCCAGCCAAGTTCTTTGCCACTTTCTAACAATAAGGGCCTTTCCTCCAGTTCCCAATAACACATTCCTCATTCCCACCTGAAATCTCGCCAGAATAGTCCTTAACATCCGTATCTCTAGCATCTAGCATGCCTGTCAAAATTCTTCCAGCCTTTACCCACCACCCAGCTCCAAAGCTTCCTCCCCATGTTTAGACATTTATTACAGCAGTGCCCCCACTTCTTGGTACCAAAATTTGTATTAGGGTTCTCCAGAGAAACAGAACCAATTGTGTGTGTGTGTGTGTGTGTGTGTGTGTGTGTGTATAGAGAGAGAGGGATAGAACGAGATAGATTTAGAAAAAACTGTCTCACATGATGAGGGAGGCTGACAATTCCCACGGTCTGCAGTCAGCAGACTGGAGACCCAGATGGTTTAGTTCCAGTCTGAGTCCGAAGGCCTGAGAACCAGGACAGCCAATGATATAGTTCCAGTTCGAAAGCCAGAAGGCTCAAGACCCAAGAGACAATGTTTCCGTTTGAGTCCGAGGCAGACAAACACTGATATCCCAACTTAATGCTTCTAGTCAGGTCATACAACTGACTGGATGAGGCCCAACCATCTTAGGGAGTGAGACCTGCTTTACTCCATGTACTGATTCAAATATTAATCTCATCCAGAAACATCTTCACAGACACCCCCAAAATGTAGACAAAATGTCTGGGTACCCTGTGCCTCAGTAAAGCTGACACATAAAATTAATCATTGCAGCATTATAGGGATTACAAATATGATTTAAACCGTTTCTGCCCTTGAAAAGCTTACCAGTGAGGCCAGGCATAAACTCAAGACAAGGTAGAGGGAGGCAGCTGCTGTAATACAGTCAATGGCAAGTGTCAGGGAGAGTAAAGAGAGAGCCTGTTCATTGTGTCTTGGGAGAGTAGAAGAGTGTCTTGCAAGGACTGCCGCCTGCACGGCCTTGAGAATAAGCAGAATTTGGATAACTGGTGATAAAGGCGAGGAAGGAACTATACCCTGCAGGTGCGAGATGAACAGGGGTGTGAAAATGCATTGTGTAACTGTATAACCAGGACTAGCCTGGGATGTCTTAGATATCAATCTGCCAAGTAAAAATAACTGAAAAGCAGATTAAATGGTTAAAGGAGTGTTCAAAAAAAAAATGCGAGGGCAGGCTATGGGGTGTGTTGCATTCATATTACACAGCAAAACTGCATGCCGTCCTCTTTCATCTCTTCTTTCCCAACCTCCCACATGAATGGCCATGTGCGACAGCTGCTCCAGTCTCTCTTCTCCACACTCTAAAGCCCCCAAGCGTCTTCCCACCCGGTGCACATGTGTTCCTCTGCCTCTTCTGTACTTACGATTTTTCTCCCATCAGTAGCTCTCTGTTCTTTCTCATGTACATCTTTCTCGCTTAGCTTTTCCAGGTCTATCCCTCATCCACTACCTTCATCTACTTTATAAAGGCCTAGGAGCCAATTATACAATCCCAACCCCTTATGGGCTAGGAGAGGCCAGAGAGGACATCCGTATGTTCATAATGTTTACCTCTTACATCTGAAAAATACCAAGTATTCTTTGCTTATGTATTTTTCCACCGAAAGCAGAAAATCAACAAATCACTTGATTTGAATAAACAGTACAGACTCTAGAAGAATGTAGTGGGAAATAAGGCTATAATGGTAGAAATAAGGCATGAAGCAATACGAGCTACTATGTATGGGCATTTCCTCTGTGCCATGCAGTATTTAGGGTTGAAGCCTATGCTGGGTGGTCTGAACTTTACTCCACAGCCCTTGGGAGCCACAGAAGACTAGTGATTAGAAAACTAACATGTTCAGATGGAACTTTAAGACCTACCTGTAAGATTCATGCATGTAAAATAGATTGGATGGCAGCAAAGGTGAGAGGCAGGAATACCAATAGGAAGCTGAGAAACGCAGGTGAGAAGCGCTCAGCACCCACCAGGTTGGACTTCTGGGGCTGGAAGGAAGAGAAGTTCGTGTAGACCATTGTAACCTAAGGTCTTTGTAAAGGTTCCTCTTAGACTGGGATGGGAACTGGACCTGAAAACCCTCAGGATCCAAGACAGCTCTGGGGATGGGGGACTCTCTTCATCTTTCTCTCATAGTGTCTGTCCAGTCTGCTTTTAGTCTTTGACCCATCCTCTCCTTAGCTTCACATCCAAACCTCAGGAGCCTCTCAAGAAGATTCAGTGATTTGATTAAATCACTCCTACAGGCGTCCCCAGTCAGCAGCCCCCGGTGCAGAAAGAACAGCTGGTCAACCCTTCACAGACTGAGTGGGCTATCAGCTGGACTAGTGGGAATGAGGCCGTGCACAGGGCTGGCACCATAATTAATATTGTACTGGTGGTGTGATTGGAGAGGAGGGAGGGAGTGTCTTCTCTCTTAGGCCAAGAAACAATTTAATTAAGTACCATTCTTCATCATGCCATAGCTAGCCAGCACTGTAACCTTGACCAACAAACTTGTCTTCTCTGTGCCTTAGTTCCCTCATCATTCAAATGGAGATAAAAGTAAGAGCACATTAGCATTCTTCAGAATTACTAGTCAGTTAACATGAAGTTTCACTTCTGAGCCACTTCTAGGTAACTGAAAATAACAATACCTCTTATGTCTAATTATAATTTGCAAATCAAGGTCACATCCATTTGATTGGATCCCCACAAGAACTCTTTAAGGTAGGTAAGACAGATATTTTCACCTCCCTTTTTCCGAGATGCAGAGAGGTTACACGATTCACTCAAGGTCACACACATATTCAGTGACAAAGCCAGGACCTGAATTCTCATCTTCAGACCCCAAGTCCAGTGTGTTTTCCTCTTGTTGCCCCTCACAGTTTGGATTGGTTGGGCTCAAAAAGCTACTGTTTGTGGCACATCTGCTGTAGGTATCAAAACTATTGCCTTCCTGCTCTTTCTATTGTCCTTACGTCTTTCTTTATGTCTCTCCTGTGCTCGTATATTTCTCGTTTACTACAGGAGTCTCTGTTTGGCTCTTAGGAGTGAAGGTTTTGGTTGTACAAGCTCCTTGGCACTAACCGTTCCTTCCTGAATTTCAGGCACACATTCCATCACAGTCACAACTCTCACCTCAGCGGGGAACCTCGGGGAGGACGGAATCCTGAGCTGCACCTTTGAACCTGACATCAAGCTGTCTGATATCGTGATACAGTGGCTAAAGGAAGGCGTCATGGGCTTGGTCCATGAGTTTAAAGAAGGCAAAGATGACCTGTCAGACCAGAATGAAATGTTCCGAGGCCGGACAGCAGTGTTTGCTGATCAAGTGAGAGTTGGCAACGCCTCCCTGAGGTTGAAAAATGTGCAACTCACAGATGCTGGCACCTACAAATGTTACATTGTCACTTCCAAAGGCAAGGGGAATGCGAACCTTGAGTACAAAACTGGAGGTAAGTCACGTTTGCAGAGAGGGAGAGGAAGTGCCAAAAGATACTGGTGGCTAAAGAACATGGGTTACTAATGAAATGTGATGTCGTTATGCTCATGAGTGACTCATCTCAGACAAGACCCTCGAATTCTGCGAGCAGCCGTCCACGCTGTCCAAGACCATTATCATAGCAGGTCTTGAAATCTTGCTTTTCAGGACTCTAAAGGCTCTTCTGAATTTTCACGTGTATTCCCTGAAATATTTTGCCACAATAAATATAGTCTCTGTTATTGGAGCCTCTGGTACCATTAGTAAGAGAAGCCTAGAATCGGCCTGAGACTTTTCTCTACAAAGCAGGCCCCAGCCCAAGTCTGGAATCCGTACCTTCAGGGACTTACAACAGTAGAGCTCATTAGAGGAGAAGTTCACAGGTAATTAAATAAAACAGTTTTGTCCCATAAACTCACTAATCCTCCCCCAATGAAACCCGCCCTTCCTTACCAACTAAATTTCACGTGTCTTCTGAATGTATGCTGGAGGGACTCAGACAGATACTGGAAAGAATAAAAAGATGATTAAGAAAACAGAGATGGTTGCTCCTCCACTTGCAGAGCTCATAGTGTAGCGCTTACAGAGAGGAGGGTTGGGGCAGAAAGACAAATATGTAAATATCTACAATAATTGGTAGAGTGTGTCAGATGCTCTAAGAGAAGTATAAATGGTCTGATTTTGGGATTCAGATGAAGAGAGAGATCATATCCAAATGCACAGGGAGGGAGGGGACAGGAAAGCCCCATGGAGAGAGGGTGGCGTTGAAGGGGAGCCTAGAAGGAGAGGCAGACAGTAGCCTGAGGTCTCCCAGCCTGAGCTTGTCTGCACAGGCCTTTCTTGGACACCTCATAACATGTATATGGAATGGTTTGAAGCACAGAGCTAGCGCCAGGCCTGGGCCAGTACAGTGGCCTGGGCAAGGCAACCCCGCTGAGTCTGTTTCTTTATCTTCAAATGGGGATTCATACGGTCACGTCAAAGGGACACTGGAGCCAACTGAAAGGGCTTCCACTGGAGACATGAGCAGCAAAAGAAACAATACAGTATTCAATTATAACTCTAAGTATAAAATGAATACAGAGGAGTCCACACTGACATAAACACGAGAGCGATGCAACAAATCTTTACAGATAAATTCCAGACAATGTATGTAGGTCTCTCCTCCTCCAGGAGGTGGAACCTAGTACTTCCCCCTCTCCCTGCACCAGATCCAGCGTGTGTCCGACCTAGTAAAGTCCAGCTTCCACATAAACCTGGCACACGTAGCCTCAGCCATCACAGTGGACATCCTCAGTGACAAGTCACGTTGACAGCATGCACTGTCTGACATGACACGATGCGAAGGGCACGTTACTTCCTGTAGCCTTCCTCTCCAAAACCCACAGCTTCAGTCTAATCATGAGGAAAACAGTAGAGAAGTTCCAGTCGAGGGGAGGGAAGCCTGCGAAACACCTGAGCAGCACTGCTCAGAACTGTCACGGTGATCCAAAACACGGAAAGACTGAGAAACTGTCACAGACCAGAGGAGCCCGACAGGACGTGACAAATAAATGCAATGTGGTATTCCGGATGGGATCCTGGGACAGAAAGAGGGCATTGGTGGAAAACCTGGTAGGATCCAAACAGTCTGGAGCTTAGCTAACAGTAATGCACCAGCCGTGGTTCTCAGTTTTGACAAGTGGGCCGCTGGGAGAAACTGGGTGAGGAGTATGCAAGAACTCGGTGCTATCTTTGCAACTTTTCTGTAAATCTGAAATTACTCCAAAATCAAACGCTTATTTTTTAAAAAATGGGGACGATAACAGGTATCTGTAGGACTGTTGTGGAGACCAAACGAGAGAATGTCTGGAATTTGGCACCTAGCACAGGGCACCCCCTGAATAAATGATGTCTGTTTTGCGCGCTCTAGGGGCAAAGCAAGGCCTTTCCTTTCACTGCTCACGCAGCACTAGCACAGTCCTGGGCAAAAGCAGCTGCTAAATAAATTAATAAATTGTGTCTTGCCTATGGGCATCACAAGCATTTTACAGTCAAAAGTCCAGGCCTTAACATTTTCCACAAGTGTCTCTCTGCCTAGACAGAGGAGGGAGCTAGTCTTACTGTCACAATGCAGTTATCTCCCCAGTGAGGAGAATTATCTTAGTAGAAAACAAGAGCCTGTCTCCACACCTGGATTCCACAGCATGACAGTCTCGGCCCAAGAAAACTCCAAACCCCATGAGCACAGGGCTTGTGTACGGGATTTCTTTGGGTGCCAGGTCGAAGCTGTTTTTCCTTCCTCTCCCTCCCCGCCCTATTTTCTCCAGGCAGGAAAATACATGCAGTCCAGGTGCCTGGGAAACCACCCAGTCTCCCTAACGGGTAGGCTTTTCTGAGATCACCGGAACTCCTCTTACACGCAGAAATGTATCTATGGTAACAGTTATACCTAGGACTTAGGTCCCTGGCGTCTATGCTATTGGCAAGAGTTGTGATGGAGAGCAACACTAGAAATAATCGTTCTTTGCACCCACAGCACAGCGGGCCATCCCCACACTGCTCACCGGGGAAGTACAGAGTCACTTCACTGGCGGAAACCACTGTGTTGTTAAGACCTAGCATTTCCAAGGCTATCTTGTCTTATCTGCCTGACCTTGACATCTGTCCTTTCTGACCTTCAACCCTGCAGCCTTCAGCATCCCCAAGATGGACGTGGACTACAACGCCAGCTCAGAGAGCTTTCGGTGTGAGGCTCCCCGGTGGTTCCCCCAGCCCACAGTGGTCTGGACATCCCAAGTGGACCAGAGAGCCAACTTCTCAGAAGTCTCCAACACCAGCTTTGAGCTGAACTCTGAGAACGTGACCATGAAGGTTGTATCCGTCCTCTACAACGTCACGGTCAACAACACATACTCCTGTATGATCGAGAACAGCATTGCCAAAGCCACGGGGGATATCAAAGTGACAGGTGGGTTCCTTCACACTTTCATATGGGTTTATCGGGTAAGCAAGAATCAAACCTAAATTAAACTCTACAACAGAGATGTTATGTACCAGGGCACAGAAAGCTCGAGAGTTCTCTTCACTGAGATCTTGATCACAACTCCCGTTGAGATTGCATTATATAAGAAGACGACTACAAAACAGCATTTATGGCATAGAGGTCAAAGCTGTTGTGGAAGGAACACATCAGGAGAATCGCTGTCTTATATTTAACATAATACCCGGCAGAATACTTTGCATACTACAAGTTCCCTATAAATGTTTGCTGAATTTAACTGAATAAACCATTTTCTCATCAGCTTAATTTTTTAACTTTTATTTAAAATTATATATGAAACTTATGGAGTAGGAGAAAATACAAATCATATATCTGGTCAATGGTTAATATCCAGAATACAAAAAGAACTCCTACAACTCAACAAAAAAAATTCAAATAATCAGATTAAAAAATGGGCAAAGGACTTGAACAGACAATTCCCCAAAGAAGACATACAAATGACCAACAAGCACATGAAACGATGCTCAACATCACTAACCATCAGAGAAATGTAAATGGAAACCATAATATCACCTCAAACCCATTAGGATGGCTACTGTTTGGAAAAAACAACAACAGAAAATAACAAGTGTTGGTGAGGAGAGGAGAAATTGGAACCCTTGTGCATGTTGGTGAGATTGCAAAATGGTGCAACCAGTATAGAAAACAGTATAAAGGTTCCTTACAGTATTAAAAATAGAACCTACCATATGATCCAGCAATCCCATTTCTATGTGTATATCCAAAAGAATTGAAAGTAGGGGCTCGAAGAGAGATTTAAACACCCATGTTCACAGCAGTGTTATTCACAATAGGCAAGAGAAAGAAACAATCGAAAATGTCCATCAACATATGAACAGATAAACAGAATGTAGTATATACATACAAATGAATATTATTCAGCCTTAAAAAAAGAAGGAAATCCTTTCATATGCTAAAATATGGATGAATTGTCAGGATATTATGCTAAGTGAAATAATCCCACCACAGAAAGACAAATACTGTGCAATTCCATTTATATAAGGTATCTAAAGTAGTCAAATTCATAGAAACAGAAAGTAGATGGTGGTTACCAGCAGCTGAGGGTAAGGAGGAAGGAAAGAGAGTTACTATTTCATGGATATAGAGTTTTCCATTCCAAGATGTAAAAGTTTAGGAGCTCTGTTTCACAACAGTGTGAATATGCTTAACACTAATGAACAGCACACTTAAAAATGGCAAGATAGCAAATTTTATGTTATGTGTTTACCACACATAAAAAAGCCTCCGACAAAAACTGTATATATGAGAGAGAGCTCTTCCACTGTCCTGTGGAACAAACTGGTGCCTGCCATGGTTAGAACGCTTTTAGTTACCTGCAAGAGGAAACCACCCCAAATAAGCCTAAGCTAAAAGGGTAATGGGATGTCCTGTGGAACTAAGGACAGTACTGCAATATGGCTTCAGGCACTTAAATTCCACTGGGATTCTTCCTCTCTCATTTCTACTTGATTCTTTCTTTACCCTCTAATTTACTCTCTCGTTTCGTCTATAGAGCAGAATGTGATTGGCGAGAGCTGCTAGCTTTTAAAGTCTCTTTCACTCAGAGTAACCAGACTGAACCTCAATCCTTTGGTCCTATTCTGCATTCCCAGAGAAGCTCACCGTGGGCCAGCTGCCCTCACCTAGACAACGAGGCAGTACCTGAGGAAAGGCTTTACCAAAAGAGAACGGGGGATGAAGCATTGGGCATTCAAAACAATGGGTGTGAACAACAGCATCTCAGTTTAGATCTCAATAAAAAGCTCCAAACTGTATAACTGATGCCTTCTAATAGAAAGGGCAGTAACTGAACAAACCACAGAAATTGAGCACAGCTTTTATTCAGTGAGCAGATTTTTTTCCCCCATACGTGCTCATTGGATACATCAGAATAAGTGTTCCATGTATCAGTACTATGACTAAATACAACTTTTGGTAACATGGCATAGCTCAAAGTTAAGAAAATAACATAATCCCTTCTTGCCACGCACAGAGGAGGTATTCCATACATGCTTTTAAACAACTGAATGAGGCCATGGGGTTTACATCTTCTGTTCTCTGACTCTACTGCTAACTCAAGTCATTCATTCAACAACTATCAATTGTGTGCTGGATATATACAGAGCAATATGTAAGTCCCAATAAATACAGAGAAATCAATCAATGTAGCTGTGCGTAGGGGAAAGAGTTGTTAATTAAGACTATATGAGGTCGGTAGATGAGGCAGAGTTTAAGCCGGGTTTTAAGGAAGAAGAACAGATTCGCTAGATAGGAAAGCATGAAGTCAGGAGCCTACATCCATGTCCAGGGGAGAGATCCTGGGGATGGCGGACACAGGAAGGGAAGGGGAAGAATGAAAAGTTCACGAAGGGCTTAGTGACACCAATGTGAAGGACTAGAGAAAGAGCAAGTCAGATGGGTCTGCCATGTCTAACCAGGTTGCTAAGAAGCTTGGCTTAGGAATGCTACCAACAAAAAGTTAAAACACAGGAGCACCAACATGCTTGGCAAAAAGATGAGGGATTTAGAGATGCTGAGTTGCAAGTGCCCATTGTTTACCTGGGTACAGATGTCCGATGCTTAGCACGTTACCCAGCATAAGACAGGTGTGGGGGAGAATGCTTCACCCCGACCCCACATAGTTGCTTCCATGAGGAGAGAGCCCCACCAATGTAACCCTTCTAGCCTGTCTCCTCTCCCCTCTTTCACTCCTCACCAGAGAAGGAAGAATTACTAATTTATCTGATTGGGGAGTTTATTCAAAGAAGCTGGACATAAAAGTACATAGTTCAGTTCCTCCTTTTGCCTTTTCTCTCTAGCTAACCCTCAGGAAGTATAATTTCTACTCTGCTCCCCCAGAGCCATCAGGTTTTCAAGGGCAGATCTGCCCTTGGAGGAGGAAGCCTGCCCCGGTGTGGTGCTGCCTGCAACTGGAGAAGCCTGGTCTGCAGCTCACGTCCCTGCAGACAAAGCCTCATCCTTTATCAGATTTATCAGTAATAAAGGGGATGCTTTTCCTTCCAGTTGCCTCACTCTTTTTGTCCGACTCGTGAATTGATCCAGAACTCAGGTGGGAAGGGGGTGTTATTTTTTGGACTCCTTTGAACCCCAACAGTAGGTACTCAAAAATATTTACTGAACAATTATGTTTATGACTGACATACACAATAGCAACTGTAAATCCAGCTGTGGAACTCAGGACAGGGTTCAGGCTGAGGAGGTGAATTTGGAAATAAATGATCAGCTTAATGAAAGTAATGCTCATTAGGCTTAAGTGGGGTTACTGTTATTGTTGTTTTTATAGCTAATACTTATAGAGTGCTTACTATGTGCCAGGCACTGTGCTAAGGGCTTTGCATGTATTAACTCATTAATCCTCCTAAGAACTCTACAAAGTACGTGATTATTATTATTATTATTTTAGTCCTATTTTGTAGATGGAGAAACTGGAACACGTATAGATTGAGTAAATTGCCTGAAGTCACACAGCTAGTAAGTGTCAGAGCTGAAATGAACTAAATGAGATTGGACTGTCTAGGGAGAAAATGGAGTAAAGAGTAATTTCTTCGCTTCTACCTTTCTCTCCTTCAAAATGAGAACAATACTTTCTCATCACTTTGTGGTGGTGTGCAGGAAGCGAATAACACAGAACCTGTAACGGTCACTACCTAGAGGAAACAAATGTGTCTGAAACCAAGGACTGGTCACGGCTGTTTGTTTAGCTTGTTCTTTATTTGGTAACCGATAATGATCTCTTTATTGGTGTAGTTTTTCATTTCTCTGAGTGCTAGCCAGAGTGGACCACAGAACAGAATTTCCTCTGAAGAAAGGGAAAGCTCTGCTTTGAAGCCCATTACAGAAAACTAGAGAATGGGGTACAACATTGCCCTCAAATTTGGGGTACAACTTGTATTAGGAACAAGTTGTTCTGTTTTTCGGGTATTTTCTTTGCTGACCAGCCATGTGAAGAAGATACCCAGCGTTTCCACTATGACCCTGAACTTTTTCTCTCCCTTCACAGACTCTGAGATTAAAAGGCGGAGTCACCTAGAGCTGCTGGACTCAAAGGCTTCCCGGTGTGTCTCTTCTTCCTTTGCCATCAGCTGGATACTCCTGCCTCTCTCCTCTTGCCTGATGCTAAAATAATGTGCCTTAGCCACCCAGAAACCTGCACAGCCATCGGTATGACAGGTGAGATGAATCCTGAATGGCGTGGAGGATCGGTTGTGTATGTGTTTGTGTTCCTAACGAGAGTCAAGCAGCCCCCCAGCATCTGCTCTGAGGCGACCCCTGCCCTTAAGGAAAGACTCAAGCTGTCTCCTTTCCCCAGCAGCCCATGTACCATGCAGTCTCGCTAGAACATCATCAAAATACAGACAAACAAGGCCACTTCTGAATAAGACAGACACCAGACACAGACAGGGAGATTTCCAGTTCTCAACAGGTATTTGCCAAATGGTTGTAATGGTATCTTATTGCTGTTATTTTCAGACTCCCAGGATTCCGCAGAACTATTTCACCACAAGATATGACCTAGTTTTATACTCCTTGGGGGAAATGAATTCATGTCTAGAAGTCTGGAGTGAACATATAAGATCAAGAAGCAAAAAGAAGCCAAAAGGGACCCGTGGACGACTCCAATATGAACAAGATATATCCATCTTCAAAGACATATATTAAAAGTTGGGAAAATAATTCATCTGAACTGGAGAAGTGTGTTAAGACTGCTAAGTAAAATGCTCGTGGAGACAAGTGTATCCCCATATCTTAGGGACCTCCCCTTACCCATCCCCATTTGGGGAGTGAGAGGATGGGATAATGCATCTCCTTTGTCTCTGAATCTTTAGTTATATTGCTGTAATATTGCTCTGAGCAAAGTCCTAGAAAGTTTTGATGGCAACATATCCACGTTTTATAATCCACAAATTAAGCCATAGTGGACACAGTAAAAAGCTGCTAATCAGCTGCCACGTCACAATTCAGAGGTGGCTGCATTTTAGTGATGGCTCAAATGAGTCATTATTCCTTACGATGCTTCCGAAAGTGCCTTCGCATCTCCTCGCACTGACCCATGCTAGAGACATGTGGGAAATGATCATGATTGTAACATAGAAAAACATAGTTGGGGGACAGTGATTTTCTAAATGTTCTGAGCACCTTGTTTTTTTAACAAACAAAAGCCATTTCATTTCTCAGATGATGTTCACCCTTGAGTGGTCAGGGAAAGAGCTGTCACCTTGACTGCACGTGGCATTAGGTCATCACAAGGTTTGAGGCTTCTGCTTTCTATCCTGCATGGACAGCGATGACCTTGGCTTTCAACAGCATCTAGAGTAGTGGGGCTCACTCAGCCGGGGCCATTTTGCAACCTCCTGGGGACATTTAGAAATGTTCGCAAACGATTTTAGTTGTCACAGTTTGGAGTGGTGGGTGCTACTGGCACCTATAGAGCCCAGGGGTGCTGTTCAATGCCCTGCAATGTCCAGGACACCAACCCACAACAAAGAATTATCCAGCCGAAAAGGTCTGTCACGCTGAGGTTAAGAAACCCTGATGTAGAGTAGGAAAAGGTCTAAAAAAGAGAGCCAGAACTCAGTTTGGGGCGACCTGACAGGATTATGTGCAGCCAGTTGAGCTTCTAAGTTCCTTTCCCTTCATTTTTCTCTACATGGCAAGTTCTGTGAGAGAGCCGCTGGAGTCCATCTCAAGTTCTCTCACTCGGAACTTAGACCTCAGAACCCCGGCTAGTCAAAACTCAAATCAAGGCAACAGAGACGTGTATCTTCCGGAAACACAGACACTTCTGAAAGCAGGGACAATAGAGCTTGGGGACGAGGCCGTGAGGAATGAAGCTGTGATGGGAAAGAATGTTTGCTTTGCAGCCCTCTCCCAACACTTTAACGTGGGTGGACACTGCGTCCCTAGCACTTTGGACCTGCCATGACTGTATGACATTTTGTGATAGAAAACTTGATTTTAGAGTTCTGACCATTCAAGAGAATGATTAAATACATATTTCCTATACTGTCATCTGCCTGGTTTGTCACAGAAAGTGAGTGTACGGGAAGATGGATAAAAAGCCACCGGTCACATTTTAAAGGTTAGTGCCTAGCACATAACAGGCCTTCAATAAATGTTGAATGAATGGATAAATGAATGGGAAAGAATGAGAGGAGGCTGTGAGCATGGGCCAGGCAGCTGGGTCTAGTGTGTTAAGAAAATTCCACTTGGCTGTACCAACCTGGCATGTTTCCATCTGGGAAAATAAGTGGTGACAGTGGACTTGAATACATATAGGTGGACAAACCCATGGCTCTAGTGTCAAAAAACATCTGACTTTTCCTTCTCAGGAATCATCGAATTCTCAAATCTTAGAGGTGGAAGAAGCTCAAAGTCACCTTTCCTAGTCCTTTCACTTTTCAGATGAAGACCCAGAGCTGAAGTGTGGGTAACTGGCTGTCTACAGGTTGTATCACTCGCCAAAAATCACGCTGGTAGTCAACGGGAGGATGACACCTATAGAAATTTTAATTTTCAAATTCCCAGGGGACTTTTGGAAGGACTCTTGGCTGCATTCCCAGCTTGTTCTCACTGGGCCTTTTGCAAGAAGAGAACAACACGGAACCAAACCAAGAAAGGGAGCTGTGAAAACATGGACACTCCTACCCCAGGTCAATTCTTTGGCCTTGTCCATGAGCGCAGAGCAGGTGCATTGAACCACAGACGCATTACGTCAGCTCAAGTGCAAGGACCGGAATATCATGTATACCATAAACATCTGGGGACGGTCAAATCTAGATCTAACGGCTGAAGCATTTCAGACGAATTAATACATTTGAGGGAACAAACAAGTCAGACTTCAAGGTAAAGTGTAGGCTACCCACTGCACCCAGGTTGTATGAGGATTTGTTGTAACTGCATTGTTAATTGGGGGACAGGGTGTGCAGGGGGTATAATGCATACCTTGTTTCCCCGAAAATAAGACGTAGCCGGACAATCAGCTCTAATGCGTCTTTTGGAGCAAAAATTAATATAAGACCCGGTCTTATTTTACTATAATATAAGACCAGGTACAATACAACACAACACAACACAACACAACACAACACAACACAATACAATACCAGGTCTTATATTAATTTTTGCTCCAAAAGACGCATTAGAGCTGATGGTCCGGCCAGGTCTGATTTTTGCGGAAACACGGTAAGAAGGCTTCTGCCCCACGGCACATGTGCTGTGCTTTGGTTCTACTGATGAAACTTACAATTCCTACCCTCCCTCTAGCTGGTGAAGTCTCCACACATCCGACTGGCTGCTCTAACTCAGACTGTCTTACAATGTGCCCGAGCTCCTTGCTCCCTTTAACCTTGTCTTACGTCCTCTTTCACATCAGTCATCTCCAGGAGTTTCAGTATGGCTGCCATGAGTGAAAATTAAGTCACAAAAACAGAACCGTAGCTATGCTATCTCTTTTCTACCTAGCCTCAAAAAAATTCTTCTTTCCCCATGAAGCTGCCTCTGAGTGGTCCTATGCACCAGCATTTTACTCTCCGCTTTCATGTGTACATGCAGTTTGCACAAAATCACATGCTGTTTTGTCTATTGTCCTTCACTGCTGTGCAGTTGGACTCCCTTGAAGGTGATGACAAAATAAGGATGGGGTCTCAGGCAGCCCTTAGAAGTTTGCTCTTAACAGATGGCTCAGTTGGTTGGAGCGCGTCCTCTCAACCACAAGGTTGCCGGTTGGACTCCCGCAAGGGATGGTGGGCTGTGCCCCCTGCAACTAGCAACAGCAACTGGACCTGGAGCTGAGCTGCACCCTCCACAACCAAGACTGAAAGGACAACAACTTGACTTGGAAAAAAAGCCTGGAAGTACACACTGTTCCCCAATAAAGTCCTGTTCCCCTTCCCCAATAAAATATTTAAAAAAAAAAAAAAAAGTGGGATCAAGCAGATACTCCCAGCAAGTCTTGCTTACTGACGGTGTCTGTGGGCCAAAGCGGTTCAGTCACAGCCTAGAAGAAAGCACCTGGGTCTCCTGAAAGGCATGGCTCCCCCAGATAATGATATGCCTGTGTTTTCTCAAATCATAACTTGCCCTTCAGCATTATTTTATCTCTTAAATTCAAACCGAATTGCCTGGCTAAGAAGTATTTTTAGCATTTTCAATTATAAGGTCTCTTACCCAAACCTCTAAACAATACTTCAAGTAAGAACTTTATGGCCACGTTGGTCCCATATCCTTCTTTAGAACAAGACAAAAGTGGTGCTCAGTTAAGCTAGCCTGCGAGAGGTTCATGGCACACTGAGACCACGTCCTTTCTCTTTGCCTTCCATATTTGCAGTTACCAAACTTTTTTTTTTTTTGATAAGCAATCAGTACCATTATAAGGAGAATTATTTAGATTTTGACAGATAAAATTCCAGGGGCTTATGGCTTTTACGACTTTGTTGAGATGGATCAGGTAGCCATTTATGACTCCAGTGGTGGGTCCAGGTCTCATACCTAGGGTGTGAGACTAGAAGTGTGACGGGATGACAGCATAAAGATAGCAGTGTCTATTGAGAGGCAGTAGGTGCCCCCAGACGAAGCGCAGGGACAGCCTGCTAAATGAGATCCATGAGGAAAATCACTATTGTCCTCAGCTCCTCTCAGCTTTCCTTTTATCCACTTTTTCCCATTTGACCTAATCCACCCAAATCTAGGCCCTGAGTACTCTCAGTCTTTCCACCATTCTTTCCATCAAACTCCACCCACCTACCCACCCCACACCCAGCCAAGAAAAAAATGCTCTGTGGCATCCAGCTACACATACGAAGGTAATTAATTGACAGCCATCCCATGGAAGCAAATCCTTACTTCATTGAAATGAAGTTATAAGGAAAACTATCAAAGAAAAATATCAACCTAGTGAGAGATACTTGGATCATCAAAGTATAGACCAGTGATGGTCAGTGAGGGAGACCAAAATAGAAGAAAAAATGAGAAGCAAAGAATGAATGATTCGAAGGGGCTTATCAGTTCAATAACTAAACCCTTGTAAGAATGTGCACTGGTGAATGTTAGGGAGAATATTATCATTCTCCCTTAATGTCATGAACAGTTAGACACAATCAGGATAGAGATACATGTGTCAGTAAAATGCGTGGCTCCATTTAATTCCTCTCCCACCTCACCCAATTATGAGCCAGAGTATTCTACTTACGTATGTTCAGGGTCAGGTTTGAGCATACTCTGAACAGAGTTCCTGCTGTGGGCAAAAAAAACATAGGGAGTCCCTGCCACCATAATATCTGCCTCATTTGTAACTATGACCGTTACAGAGACAGCTCAGAGAAAGCAGTTATGACATTGCCTGGCTGTAATAATTTGCTAGGACTGCCATAACGAAATAGCCTTGTTTGGTTGGCTTAAACAACAGAAAGTTATGTTCTCACAGTTCTGGGGCTGGACATCCAAGACCAAAGTGTCAGCAGTTTTGGTTTCTCCTGAGGCCTCACTGCTTGCCTTGCAGACGGCCACCTTCTTGCTGTGTCCTCACGTGGCCTTTCCTCTGTGCACATGCATCCTTGGTAGCCCTCTTCTTACGAGGACACCAGCCACATTGGATTAGGGCCCCCCCACATTACTCCACCTAACCTTAATCACCTCTTTAATGGCTCTGTCTCCAAATACAGTCACATTCTGAGGTATCCCGGAGGTTAGGCCTGCAACATATGACTTTGGGGGAACACGATTCAGTCCATAACACGGGCATACATGAAGGAACTAATAAAAATTAGCTATTATTAAGTCCATGTGTTGGGCAGAGCAAATGCATATCAAGGCAACCAGACAGAAAAGATGAACAACTTTGCTTTTTTGTCCCACCAATTTGACCAAAATTGTTTAACGTTTCAACAGTTGGGGCAGCACTGAAAGCCTTGTCCAAACAGCGACTGCTTCAAAACAGGTCAGAGGACACTTGAAAACTAGAGCACAGTGGCTCAGCGGGTGGATGCTGTCACGGGAACTGAACTGGCTAATGGCCTCCCCAAACTGCAGGTTCCTATTTTAAATGTTACAAAAGACCATAGAGCATGAAAAGATGAAAAAATGCAGCCACTGTGAGTCCAATCTTCAAAGGAGGAGAACTGAGTGATAGGGGCAGCTGGGCCCGATGTGACTAAACTAAATTGCCAAGTACTAAGCTGCCTCTGGGCTAAAGGTAGGTTATTATCTGTTCTGTCCTGGGGCTTTCAGGATAGAAAATAGCTTTTTCCTTTTTTCTCTGCTTCTCACTAAAATCCTTTTGCCGTCCTTGAAGACTGAAAACATCTATGTGTTGGCCAAAGTCATGCAAAAGGGACACGGACAAGCACATTCACCCCTAGTGCTAAGATAACGTCAACATAAAAGAGAGCTTATTTGGGGAGAAACTTCCGAGCAGACCTGAAGAAGGGGCAGGGCAAGCCCCTGAGCTCCTGTTAAGAGTCGTGCGGTGAGGACAGGCAGAGCTGCCCTGGACTCATTCGGGCCAAGCGTCTGGGTAGGGCGTGATCACCGGCCCCCAGTACAGTAGGAGTGACCCTTCCCCACAGGAATGCTGTGTATATGCTGTGTATTTGTAGGAAAAGAAGAGCAGGGAGCTGGGAGGCTGTGAAAGCCTCCCGTTGAGGAAATGGCCTTGTTAGAAAGAGGATCTCCCAAAGCTCAGGAGCTGGTATTAGGTTATTCTCCCCTCGAGGATTCCAGGGCCCTTCAGATGTGCATCTCAAGGGAAAGGAATCATCACACTACGACCTACCAGCCATCGTAGGGAGGGCAGAGCTGCATACAAATGTCATCGCACTATCGGTGGGTTGAAATGGCAGCACAGAGGGTGACCGTTTCTTTAAGGGTTTTCACGTGGGTAAGACCACACTGACCAGCTCCCTGCCGGGGTGGAAGGCAGACACCTGCAAGAGTCTGTTCCGATCTGCATTAGGGCCCAAGTTGTGATTCAAAAACACCAACCAACCCCTCCCCACTACCACAGGTCTCTGGAGTTACACTGCCAAAAAGGGCTGCAAAAGTGGCTCTCTAAGTTCTTTTTTGTCATTTGAAGACTACACGGTCTCTTATACCCGGAGCACAGAAAGGTTCTCAGGCCACTAAATGATCGAACCCTTCCCTTTGACTTTCCTCTCTGCTTCAGGTATGCAGTTGCTCCCTAGGCAAATGGTGGTCCAGAATCCTATCGTGAACAGTATTAAAACAGTCGAAATGTCTCAAACACGTATTATGGAGCAGATGTAATTTACACCCAAGGAAGAGGGACACTTTCACTGAAAGAACGCACACATTTTTTGTAGTTATCACAACAACAAAAATCTGATGATGATAATGATGAATTATTATTATTATTTATGTCCAGCTTTCATCACTCTCTCCTGATCCAGACATGTTCCCACCTACTGACCAGGCAGCACCTCCACCCAAAGTTACCTCACTCTAAACTCGTCCAAAACAAACTCATTTTTATGAGTTGCAATCTCTACTTAAGTCATCCAAGCTCTCGGGGTCATCTTTGACCCCTAACATGTCCTAATCAATTGGTCATCGATTCTCATCAGTTCTACTGCCAAAATGCCTCCATAATCTATCCACTCCTCTTCATCCTTATTGTTCCTGCCTTAATTCAGCATCTTCTCTCAAGAGAACAATTGCCCAGCCTCGACACTCATCTTCCTGCCTCCAGTTTCCTTTTGATTTTTGATTTTTGATCCAAGAACCACCCCTTTGAGGCAATATAAATTTGAGCTCTTCTGAACACAGTAGTTTGCTTCAGTAAGGGAGAAGCAAGAACTCACCGAGCCCGATTCACAACAGAGGAGTGACAAAGTTGAGAAACAGAGGACCAAGTCTTTCCCAGTCTGTGTGGCATGGTGCTATCGTTTGAGCGAATGATTCTGACAGAGTTTTATGCATGTTTTTGAGAGGAAATGGGAAGATGTTCTTGATGGGAAAACAGAAGGAAAATGGCTATTCAACTAGTGGGTTAAATTAACCAAGAACCTCTTAGGACTCAAGATAGGTGACCCTTAGCTTTCCTTAACTGAAAAAGAACTTGGGTACGTAATACTCTAAACATAACAAACAACTTTTTTGACTCGAGAGAAAAACGTTTCTCCTAAACCCACCAGCCTAATAATGATTACCATGTCTGTACGTGCCTTCCCAGTCTTTAGCCACGGCACACACGTGTCATATAGCTGCAATCATAGCCTTTGGTTGGGTAACTACCTAAAGATTTACTAAGTTAGAAAAACAATTGACCTTACCTCATCTCATGCATTTCACCTGAGGGTTTTCAGTCTGGAGGACTTTCTTCGTTAGACAGTGGTTCCTGCTGGTGAACGGTGACGCTGCGGCCTGAGTGGTACCTGCACAATTTAAATAAAGGAAAGGTGTGAAATCGGGTAAGGGGCTGTACATTTTAAATTGGTGGAACCCAGATATGGGGAAAATGCCTAAAGTCTAGAAAATGAAAAAGAGACCCCCTTCCCTTCATAGCACCTTCTGATTTTTATTAGCAGGATCCTTAAAATGCGGTTAATAATACCATGTTTCCCCGAAAATAAGACCTACCCCGAAAATAAGCCCCAGTTAAGACCATCAGCCAGACGGACGCATTTAGTACATTATGACGATGTTCCAGAAGAAGATGACATGACTGTATTTGAATAAATGTAGATTGCTGTACATGAAAAAAATAAGACATCCCCTGAACATAAGCCCTAAATGCGTCTTTTGGAGCAAAAATTAATATAAGACTCAGTCTTATTTTCGGGGAAATACCGTATAAGACCCGGTTTTATTTGGGGGGAACACGGTATCTACTTCACAGGGCTTTTGTGAGGAATAAATTATGTGAAATTGCATTGTAAACTATTAAAAAATGATACAATTGTTAAGGAAAAACTATTAGTATCACTCATGAATTTGTATTGCTCACTAAACGCCACACTCCTGAATAACGACACTCTTGCTTCCTCTCTTTCTATCTCCCACTCCACTCCCCAGAATGCTCTAATACAGAGGCAAAAACAGAGCTTTGTTGGAACTGAGAGAAACAACCAACCAACCAATTTTTCCTGGGATTGTCAGGGACAGTTCATCAAGAATTTTACAGGGCTAATAATAGCGATCTGGGACTTACTTTTAATATTTATAAAAGTCTATCCTGAAATTATACTGTTATCAGCAATAAAGCTTTCCAAGCTAAATAAAACATCAAGGTTTTTTTTTTCCTTTTAAATGGAATTACGTAAAACAAATACGCATCTCATAGAAAAACGTATTGTTGCTTTATTTCATAAATATTGTGTGAGGCCCTGTGGTGACCACAGAGGACAATAAAGATGAACAACTCATAATCCTTGCCTTTGAGGAACTCATAGTCCAGTGAAGATAGACCAGTTTAATGTGCAAGTATATTATATGGCAAGGGCAAGAATAAGAACAATCACAATAAAAGGAATATATGCAGGATTCTTAACTTAGAGTTGAGTGGGGCTGGGTGTTCATGGAGGGCTTCCTGGAGGAAGTGAAACCTTAAAAGACTTCTAGGAGTTGTCCAGGCAAAGGCTGTGCATGAAGGAAGAAGGGGAAGCCAGACGATATATCCAGGCAGAGGGAGCAATATATGCAAAAGGTCAAAGGTGAGAGAAAACATGCTACCAAGAAATTGTGGTTCAATAGGGGGTACATGAGTGGGTAGAAATAGGCTGTGGAGAACAATGGCATTTTACCCCAACTTTAATTTTGCAAATATTCACACCTAGAAAACACAGCAAAAATAGAGCAGTAAATATCTATATATTCTTCATCTCAATAATGGCAAGGAGAGAGAATATTAATTAATTGATCAGTCAATTAACTTGGCAAAATGTTAACAATTGGTGGTAGAGATTTCTAACTCTCTTCAGATGCTCCCTCTTCCCAACCTGTAGTAAAATCTTTCTATGTCTTTCCTCCTCTCCATCCTTGAGAAACTTGGAGACTAATTGGTTGTAAAAACATGCTGGTGTTATGTGCACACTCTAGAAATATCTAGTCCAGATAAACCAGAGTTTCTCAACCTATTTTTTCATGACCAACCCCCTAAGGAACATTTTCAGACCTTTTTTTTCTATTTGTCTCCCTCAGGAAACTTTAATATACTGATATACTGTGTATCAGGTTTGTACTGTACACACACACACACACACACACACCCTATAAAGAGTAAGATTTTTTTCACACCCAAGACTAAATGTTTGCCCGTAACAGGCACTATCACTCCCACTGAGAATGCATGAGAAGATAAACAGATCTAACACAAAACTGAAATAAATCAGATTGAAACAGAATGAACTCTTATTCCAATTTAATTTTAGAAGCAACATTAATATACTAACCAATTATACAAATGTAAAGTGAGATAAATTCTAAGATCTCTAACACAAATGTTTAACTCCTAACGTTTTGCTTCAGCTAAGAATGCTTTGTTTCTAAGAAAACCCTTTTATTGTGAGCCACTTGGCCACAGATACCGCATGTTTCCACGCTCCGGAGAACCTAGCGCAGTGAGGACCTAGTCAGTCAGTTGTCACCTGGTCCTGACGAAATGCACCAAATAACGTTAAGTTTCCGTTGGGTAGGGGGAGGCAATCCCAAGTAGTTTAGGGGCAGCAAAGATGGGGCAAACCAAGACAGGCAAGACCTGGAGAAGGAGAATGTTCCTTGCAGGAGGCAGTGAAACTTAGGCAGGTGCTGAAATGAGCAGTTTGTACTGAAGATAAACTCTCCTGATAATACTGTTTTACCACGATCTACAGCAGTGTTACCTGTAGAAATGTAATGTGAGCAGTTTGTGTAATTTTAATGTAGACGCCACATTAAAAAAATAAAAAGGAACAAGTGAAAATAATTTTAATCATAGATGTTATTTTTATTTAATGGATTATCACTTATATAAATAAACTGCGGTCCATCTATACATGGGAATATTATTCAGTGCTAAAAAGCAATGAGCTATCGAGCCCCCAAAAGATATGGAGGACCCTTAAATGCATATTACTAAGTGAAAGAAGCCAGTCTCCAAAGGCTACCTACTGTATGATTCCAACTCTATGACGTTCTAGAAAGGGTGAGACCTTGGACAGTAAAAAGATCAGGGGCTACCAAGGGTTTGGGGAGGAAGAAATGAATAGGTGAAGCGCCGGGGATTTTCAGGGCAGTAAAACCACTGTTTGACACCATGCTGTAATGCATTAGACATTAGTCCAAGTGCATGGAATGTGCAAGACCAAGGGTGAACCCTAATGTAAAGTACGGACTTTGCGTGATACTTATGTGTCCATGTTGGCTCACTGATGGTAACAGACGCCACTCCCTGGAGCAGGATATTGATGGTGGGAGAGGCTGTGCAGTGTGGAGAGAGGAGACAGGTGAGAATTCTACAATTTCTGCTCAGTTGTACTGTGAATCAAAAACTACTCAGAATAATCAAGTCTATGTGTTAAAATATATATATTTGTAACATATATGATATCAATATGCAATCAATAGAAAACATTATTAATGAGATATTTTACAGTCATTTTTCATAATAAATCTTTGAAAACCAGCATACATTTTACACGTACACCATTTCTAATTCGGATTGACCACATTTCAAGTGCTCAAAAGCCACATATGGCTGGTGGCTCCCAGAGAGGACAGCACCAGGCTAGAGCAGAGGCAGCACCAAGCCACCCTGGACATATATTTGAGAAAAACGTGTTTTCTGCGCAAGCAAACGCAGCTTCCAGACAAGTGCTTGACTCTCCTTTCCACCCCGGCCGCTGCCTCTCGGCTCCTCTCGTACAGGTAGATACTCAGTCCCACGCTTCCTGCAAGCCCCTCCCTAGCCCAGCCCCCCACATGGTATCACTCCAAAGATTCTCTTGATGGGACACTGTCTAAAACAGAGGCCTGGAACACTGGCGAACAGAAGGGATTTATCACAGCAGAGTTCCCTGAAAACACCATGTACTCCTCACTAATAACAGGAGACAAAGCTTTGAGGTTCTGCACACTGTGCGGAAAAAAAAATGAATTTATTAAAATGCAGTGCAGATTTAAATGCTACCTAGAAAATAGGTACTTAGGAAAAAGACAGTTGGTGTCAATAGAGAAATAAATCATTAGGCTTGCCTCAGTTGGTGAGATAATTTATATTTCCTTGCCACTGGCAACGTTGTTTATTTATAATATATTTCCTAGCAACAATCCTGGAACTAATGCATAGACTTCTCTACATGCCATGATATAGTATAATCTATTCATGCTCTAAATGCTGTTACCAAGCTGTGGGTGCACTTTAGCTCAGACAAGTTAGCTGTCATTTGAATCAGAAAAGGCTCTACGTTGAATCATAGTCTGCCTTTTATATTCATCATTTCCAGGTTCTAGCACTCAGAGAAGTGAGGGGAAAAGAAGGCATTAATTTGCTTACCATTTCCAACAGCTCTTCCAAAAGAAGGGAAAGGAAAAAATAGAAAGTGGACTGACTATAGCAAAAAAAACCACAAAAAACAGTCCCACAGAATCTTACAAAGAAAACAGCACGACATAAAGCAGAATGCATACATGTAAGTTTCATTTATAGTCAGAAAAATCATTATTAAATGCTTAACTCTCATCTGAGTCCTCTTTGAAATAAAGGAGAAAATTAAAAACTAAAATAAATAAAATTTGTATTAACTGTACATGGCATTTTAAAAATTAAGATATCTACATGAAAAGTCAAAATATTTTCCATCATTAATTTAAACCTTTCAAATAAGTATTTTAATATAATCCTGGTATAATTTAATAAAATGACATATCTAGGATTCAGTTTAAAATACCCCAACAAAGAAAAAATGATACTAAAGGTAAAAGTTATGTAAATACATGAAACAAAAATGACAGAATGCTGCTAACTGGTGAAGCTGGGTGATGGGTACTTGGGGGTTCATTACACTTTTCTCTCCACGTGTGTATGGCTTCTATCTAAAGTTTTCCAAAAAAAAAAAGTTCAAAAATTGTTGGTGGCAAGTTGTAAAATATATGGGTATCCTCAACAAAAAAATTGACTGGCTTTTCCTGACTCAGAGCGTGGCATGGCAAATTTACTATTTACTTACACTATTTTAAATTGTTCTCATTTTTTTATCAAACATTATTCATCTCAATGAAAAAATATGTATATACACACATATATATGTACACACACACACACACACACACACTAGTGTTATGATAAGTGAGAGCACTTAACACTTCCTGATACTGGGTATTGCATTCAGCTCTGCACCTTATTAGTTGTGGGTCCTGAGGCAAGTTACTTCTGAGCCTTTCTACGTAAGGATAACATTTAAATCACAGTGCCTGGCACAATACAGGTATCCATGTAGCGCTGGGTTAAATGATATTTAATACGTGGGGAGAGCCAGGGTGATTGTGGAGGTAGGCCCACCCTACTATGTTATGTTAGGGGCCATGAACAAGAGAACCAGAGGCATCCAGTCCAGGGTCCGCTCTCCCTCCAAATGGAAGGGCCTCTCACCAAAGGTTCCCCACCAAACTTGACCGGGCTCCACCACCCCCAACAGCTACCGTTTGACCACTGAGCCCTAGGTGTGCACACACTTATTCTGTCTACACCCGGAGAAGAGCCTGCAGGCCCTGGCAGGGGGCTTCGGGCTATTTGTCAGGAAGTTCAAGCGTCCCTGGCAACTAGAACCTAGTCTGGAATGTGTGTGTGTTGGGGAGTGGGTTGAGGGTGGGGGGAGATGTACTCTTAGAATTCCTTAGCCCCCAGGAAAGAATGTGACAGGAAAAGGGCCAGGGGAGGTCCTTTCAAAGCCAAGGGCGCAGGGCAGGAGACCCAAGGGCCTGGACTAGAAGCAGGACTTCTTAGAGACAGCGTGTTATGTGAAAACCGCTGGAGTAGGAGGCAGAAGCATGGATTCTTGCCCCAGTTCTGCCAGTAACTTCCAGTGCAACCTTAGACCCAAGGCTTAACCTGGCTGTGTCTCAATTTTCTCATACAACCATTTAACAAATATTTACTGCGCTCCAATTATGGGCCAGGCATACATACTGTGACTACAGAGAGAATTCAACAGACAGTCGTTCTTGCCCTCAGAGACTTACAAGCCGTGAAGCTGTCTGGGGCAAGCATACTCCAGACAAAGGGTCTCTTCCAAGTCAAAATCTTCATGATTGATCTTGCAGGGTGACATGTTCATTAAATATAAATACCGGAAGAATCCTAAGGGGACAAAAATAGAATATGTAAATTGCAATGCAATATTATAAAAAGTGCAAAATGCCTTTTATGATCCATTCTCTAGCCAGACGGCATGAGCGCTGCAAACTGCTGCTCTAATTTTAATCATGAGAATTATCACCACAGGCAGCACAAAACCTCATCTCTAATGGTGCCATTTTCTTTATATTATTGCCCATTTTATTTATGTATATTTTCTATGGAAGATAAAATTTATATAAAAGACCGTGTAACCCCAAAGCACTTATCCACATTAATTTTTAAAAATAAATACATGAATATGTCAGGTGCTTCTTAAAACATTTATCTCAAAAAAGGTTAATAATGAGCTTTATTACTTGATAAACATACAAAAAGGAATTCACAGAAAGGGGTGAAAAGAGTGTACAGTAAGTGTAAATAGTCTAATAGCTTATATTTATGCCAAACCAATTAGGGTTGGGAGCAGCTTCCTGCCTACATCAGCTGCAGGGTGTCTGGGGTCCTGGCAGTGCATTTGGTCAGACAATTAGGAGTCTAGTGAGAAGAGCTAGAGGATCCTGGGTAAGATGATGGAGAAGTTTCTTCAGAAAGGGTAGGTAATAATGGACCTTACATCTTGTTTCATGCCAGTCCGACCTAAAAGCAGTTACACAAGGAGAGCTCCAAAGTTTGGGTCATTCTAGCCATTTCATCCTACATCTCAAAGCTGAAGAGTCGCCCAGTTGTCACAAAATATCAGTTAGAAGGGACTATTTATACTTGTGAGACCTCACAGTTAGAATCATCTCAGGGTAGTGAGGTTTCAGATAAAAATCAAAGCATCCCTATTGTAATGTGACCAACTTCTCCCTCTCTGTCTCAGTTCAAAAAAAAAAATAGAACAGGAACGTGCACTGTTCAAACTTTACCAGTAACATAGCTTTTTATTACAGCTACTTCCACTAGATGGCACTAAAGCCTGTGTTTTAGGAATCAGACTCAAAATCTGAAGGCAAACATCTATCTGAAATGAACAATACATTTCTCTGGTCATGTGTCTGGTCCTTAGGACCCATTTCTTAGAAATTTAACATACCTCTTGATTTATTCACTCATCAAACATTTATTAAACTATGCCACATTTCAGACACCGTGCCCAGGGTTAGAGATCCAGACATACAACGTGGTTTCTTGTCCTTAACACGTTGCGTACAGCGGGGTTTAAATCCCTCATAAAAATCCACTCAGAAAAAACGAAGATTCTTGTGATCCGTTCGCAACGCGTTAAGAGTTGTCAGGGTAGGAGGGGAGGGGTGCTGGGAGGGCAGGGGGCAGACTCAGACAAGCAAGTATAAAATGAAATGCAGAATGGTAAAGACTCAATAGCGGTCATCACAGAGTGCCATCGGTACCACACACAGGGGCACCTAATGAAGACTTGGGTCGGTGGAGTGATGCCTGCACACTGAGCTTTGAAGATGGGTAGAGACTAATTAGGCAAAAGAGAGAGGGGCTGGGATGTCCTAAGCAAAGTGAATGTCTTATACAATCGTAAGAGAGGCTGAAGGTCAAAGTGCACCGGGTCAGGGTGGGGCAGTACAAGAAATGAGGTTGGCAGGGTTGGCAGAGGCAGAGTCAAGGCAAGCCCCTACAAAAGATAATTACTATGAGAACAAGGATTTGTGCTTGTTCTACACAATGACATATCCTGGCACAGGGCTAGAAGTCCCTGCCCTCATGGAACCTACTATTCTAGTGGGGAGCAAGCCAGGAAGACATTTGGGGAAACATATTCCAGGAGCTTAAAGGATATTTGATGGATAAATGAAGGTACTACCGTGTTTCCCCAAAAATGAGTCCTAGCCGGACAATCAGCTCTAATGCGTCTTTTGAAGCAAAAATTAATATAAGACCCAGTCTTATTTTACTGTAAGACCGGGTCTAATATAATATAATATAATAATAATATAATATAATATAATATAATATAATATAATATAATATATAATACCAGGTCTTATCTAATCTAATCTAATACCCGGTCTTATATAAGACCCGGTCATATCATATCATATCATATATCATATCATATCATATCATATCATATCGTATCATAATATAATATAATATTATAATATAATACCAGGTCTTATATTAAGTTTTGCTCCAAAAGATGCATTAGAGCTGATTGTCCAACTAGGTCTTATTTTCAGGGAAACACGGTAAGAACCCACTGAAGATCACAACCAAATTGGAATTTCAGAAAGATTTCTAACAGGATTATAGAGAATGGATTGGACATTGAGACGTTCATTAGCAATGCAAACAAAGTATAAGAACTTGAGCAAAAGCAGGAATAGCGTGGATGGAAGAGAGGGAGTAAATTCAGGGATACGATGTGGGTAATAACAGTAAAAGCAGCTCCCATATAAAAAAAGCAGATGTTTTGTATACATCACCTCCAAATCCTACAACAACCAAGAAGGACGAAGAGGTTTTTTAAAGAAGTAGTGCCCTGCAGGGAGAAAAGAAAGGAGTGGTTAGAGAGGCAGGAAGTGGAAGAAAAATCAAGAAGAGTGTTATGGCAACCAAGGGAGAATCAAGTTTTAAGAAGAAACTTGTCAATGGCAAAACTATAGCAAATTCTGTTAGATTGTAACTGAAAAGCATCCACCGGATTTAGCAAGTAGGAAGTTATTAGAGACTTTGGCAAAAGCAATTTCAGAAGAATTGGCCACAGCAAAAGCCAAATTGTTCTGTTTGGGAGTGAAATGTGAGGGGAATTGGAGAATCAAGTGCAGACTATTCTTTTTAAGGGGTGGACAAACCAAGAGCTAGAGAAGAGCATAGGATAGGAGAGACTTCAGCGTGGGTGTGAGCTAAAAGAAAGATCCACCAGACAGGAAAGGATGAAGACAGAGGAAGAGGCAGGTGAGGCTGGGCTTCAGAGCATAGATCTTGGGAGACACGATACTCCTGCCTTTGAAATTAGGAAGGACGGTGAGTGGAGTAATGCTGAGAGATAAATCGGACATAGCTCTCTGGTTCACTTTCTATATATTGCGTCAGTCCCTGATGGTGTAGATTAAGCACAATGTCCAATCCAGACATTTTCCTTCGTTTCCTATTTCCTTCCTAGCCTCCTTGCTGTTGGTCCTTTTCCTGCCTTGGGCTGCAGGAGTGGGTTGAAATTCTCCAGACACCTTGATGGACGTGATCATTTTCATCAGTCCTGTTCCTCTGATCCCATGACTTCTGTACCGCCTCCCTGCAACTATTTGCTGCCTGGGGTCCGCGGGAAGACGAAGGGGCATGTGAAGCATGGACTAAAACCCTGAACTATTTCTGGGAAAGGAGAATCTCTAATCCTCTCCCGTCGTCTCACCCCGTATCACTTACGGTCCCCCTTCCTTCAAAGGCATGATACACAAAACCCTGGGTTGCATGTACTCTTGATGTTCTCCTTTATTTGAAATCATCATTCCCTGCCTCATCGATAATGTCTTTATTAGATGTCTACTGTGTCAGCGCTGGGTTAGTTGCCAAGGATGTCTCATCTTAACAGAGAAATAAAGAATATACATGTGTGTGTGCACGAGTGCGTATGTGTAAATACATTTACACATGCACACATGTATACATACATAGTAAAAACACTTACTACCACAATGGAACACAAACTGAAAAATGAAAAGTGTAGGCAAAAGAGCTATTGGCACTCAAATCTGGAGCCTGGAAGGAGCAGGGAAAGTTTCAAGGAGGTAGTGTGAAGCAGGCCTGACATAAAAAGACAGGTAGGTTTACATAATAAAGGTGAACGAATTCTGCAGACAAAATTGGCAAAGACTAAGAAATGTGGTTGGCAATATTTAGGGAATAATTAAAAGGCCAGTTTTATGGACCTATTAAGAAATCCAGATTTTATCCTATAGCGTCAGGGAGCTTACTGAAGCTTTTAGAATGAAGACTGACTTGTACCATGTTTTTACAATTAATTTGAAGAGATTGAAAAAACAGGGAGGGCAGGGATCATTCAGACATTACTGTAATACTGGAGGTGAGGCTGATAAAGACCTGGTATCATCCTAAAATTCTACACAGTGAGGTGTTGGCAGCAGGGATGGAAAGAAATCGGTACCTGCCTAGATATGGAAAAAGAGAAAGGAGGCCAGGAACACTATAAGGTTTCAGGCTGGAGGGGGGGAGGAAATCCTTGAGAGAATAAAATTCAGAGAGCACAAAACGTAGTGAGCGAAAAAGTTCAACAGTTTCAGATACATGGGGCTTAAAGTGATGGGAACACATTTATAATAGATGGTTGTGCCCAAAGCTCAGGGGATTGGTCAATACTGAAAGTGCGGACCTGGAAATCGTCTGCATAAAAGGAAATGGAGAGAGAAAAGGGATAAGTGGAGGAAGGGGAACGAGTGAGGAAAGAGAGTGTGTGAGGCAGCCCAAGAGATTAGAAATTAGATGGCCAGGAGAATAGAGAATTTCAGAAGTCAAGAAGGAAGCACGTTTTCAGGAAGAAGAAGTACGTAAGAATCATAAATACTAAAGAGTGTACTGGGAAAAGGCTAGTGACCACATCACTTGTGATCTACAAAAAGTTTCCATAGGAAAAAGGAGTCAAAAGTTAGTTTATTTGGGGGAGGAAACAAATGGGTGGTGATGGTGATAGTGGGAACGATGAAACCTCTAGAGAGCGAGACTACTCTTTAGAGCATGTAGTGCTGAGAGTCACACAAGGAATTTGCCCCCTTTAGGACTCGATCATAATTCTTGGCAGAACAACATACTAGGAAAGGACTGATTGAAAATGTAAAAGCAGCAAGGTTTTGAGGAGGCCGGAAAGGTTGGGATTAAAGAGCAATGGTCTTGAGGTAAGGTTAACCTTGGAACAGAAGAAAGGCAGTCAGGAGAGGGATGAGAGGAGATGTAATGAATCAGATTTTTCAGTAGAAAGTGAGGGAGTTTTCCAGATAGCCTTGCTTTTCTCACTCAGTTAAAGGCGGAGATGCTTTATCTCAAAACACATTAAAAAAAAAAAGCCTACTGAGATGCTTAAGAAACTGGGAGGGGAAAGGGTAGAGGTTCTCAGATGTTACCTAAGCCTGGCCACCGGACTTCCTTGGGGCGATCCTCATGGAATTGGTAAGATTAAATGAGATAATGCACGTGTAAATTATAAAGCACTTTTTAAACAAGAGAAGCCTGGAACGGCTACCATGGGAAATGTGAGAACATGAATAAGAGATGAAACAAAGCACCAGGGACAGTTGCGATCAAGTGCAGAGCAAGAATATATAGCAAGCCCAAGTCTGCACCGCTTTTGTGACTTGCTCCAGCACCTGGAGTGGAGAAAGCAGGTTCTGCATCAGGGCCCATGTGCAGAGAACCAGCTGAAGAAATCGAGGTAAGGACTATTGTAAGACCTTTGCAGGCATCCTTACTTTTGGAAACCCCGTGTCATTTTTATATAAAAGTGGCATTTTGACTCATTGGCATCTATATTTTGGAAATGGCTAAACATGTCCGTGTCTTTTGGAAATGGCTAAACATGTTTGTAACTAGTTTTGAAATACTGGAGTCGACAAGTTTTGGTTTTGTTTGTTTTTTCCCCCCAGATTTTCTTATTTTTTAAAGCTTAGGCTGGTAGGCACCGGGCCTATGGTATGAAATGGGTAAGGACGACATCGATGAAACAGCTGTTCGTTGGGTGCAAATCACGTAGGGAAGGTCAGGAACGAAGCAAACGGTGAGAAAAGCGTACTAGACAGGCGTCAGCAGCTGCAGATGATGAGAACAGCGGAGGGCAAGGGGCTAAGTGCTACCATTTCTGAAATGTTGGCTCCCAGGCCGAACCCGGAGGCTCCGGGTAAACACACTTTAAAAAGAAGACAGACATGACACAGGGGGCCCAATATGTTCCCTCTTTGGCATCTTCCACTACCCCATTGTGACCAGTCACGGGACCCTCCTTGACTGACTGATAAAAACAGCGGGACAAACCTGCTTCGCTTCTGTTACGTGTACCTGCAGAATTCTGGGTGACGACCCTTGAGGTCATCTGCACCCCTTGCCCCGTCGGGTGCAACAGCGGTTTCTCCAGCCCCAAGGGAGTCGGGGCCTCCCCGGTTCTGGCCACACGAAGGCCTCCATGCCGGCCCTCAATTCCACGGGTCCCAGAAACAAGGCCTCAGGGACCCGTAACCCCGGAAAACGCCAGGAGCCGACGAGCCGCCTAACCCCTCGCAGCCAGCACGCTACGCCCGCCGGCTTCCAGAACTAAAATAAGCGGGGAGAGAACTCCCAGCATGCCGTGGGCTGAGCGCCGGCCAACTGACAGCGCCACCCACCAATGGGAGAGCCCGGTCTGGGTTCGTGGGCCCAATCCGAGGCCGGAAAGGAGGCCGTCCCCCGACGCCTCAGCGCGGCTTTAAAAGTGGTCCTCTGGCCTCTCTGGTCGCCACAGAGATGAGGAGAGAGACAGTCCCCGTGACATGGTGACGTTGGCTATACTATGCCGCTCACTCCCCGCCTGGCTCTTTTCCTCCCAGCGAGGCCCGAGCCCTCCTGCCGCCCCACGTCTAGCCCTTAGCTTGGCCCCGCCCCTCCCAGCCTGAGTGGACGGGCGAAGATGTGGGATTTCCAGAGCTTATTGGATGCTGGTGGTGTCACCAGCCGCGAGGGCCGCCCCTCTCGGACGGTGATTGGACTCGCCTGAGTAGACCTGGGCAGCTGGGCTGGGATTGGTGCGAGCAGGGGCCAGAGTCTTTAGGCTTTTAGGGCTGAGGCCTGGGGAGGCGCTGGCAACCGAGGCGGACTCGGCGGGGACTCGCAGCATCCTCGCCTGCCGTGTACCCTCCCCGAAGGGCCGGGTCGAGGGAAGGAGCGGGAGGCCCCCCTACCTCATCACGCGGGGGCGAGGGTGGCACTTGTCGCGTGTCGGGCGCCGGCCCAATGGGGCGGGCGGCGGGAGGGGGGGGATGGTAGTGGAGGGCGCGAGAGGTGCAGGGGTCCAGGCGGTGGCCACGGGAATAGCTGGCACCTGGACCTGGAAACGCTTCCGGGAGGACTTGGGGGGCAGGGGAGGGCGTGGGCGTGTCTGGTATGGGATGCGGTGGAAAGGAGCGGGCGCTCCTGAGCGGATCTCTGGGCGGTCCCTTTGGGGAATCCTCTTCGTCCCCTTTGCCCTTTGATTTGCGGACGAGAGAGTCCCCATGGTCTCTGTTCAAGTTCTGGAAACTTTCTCTTTGGGTGGCCTTAATCACCTACCACTTCGTTATAGAACTGCCCAGGGCCTCTTCTGATACTGGGCACAAACGTGGGGAATATGTCCGAAAAGAGAAAACCGCTGCTGGGCTTCGTGGGCAAACTCCCCAGTGGGACTGCCCTTGGGAACGCAGGCAAGACTCACTGCCCTCTGTGCATGGGGCTTTTCAAAGCCCCCAGGCTCTTGCCATGTTTGCACACAGTTTGCACCACGTGTCTGGAGCAGCTGGAACCCTTCTCAGTAGTGGACATCCGAGGGGGAGACTCTGACACAAGTTCTGAGGGGCCGATATTCCAGGAACTCGAGGCGCACAGCCTGCAGCCCCAGATCGGCATTCTCTGTCCGGTATGTGACGCTCAGGTGGACCTGCCCAGGGGTGGAGTGAAGGCTTTAACCGTAGACCACCTGGCCATGAATGATGTGATGCTGGAGAGTCTGCGTGGGGAAGGCCAGGGCCTGGTGTGTGACCTGTGCAGCGACAGGGAAGTGGAGAAGAGGTGTCAGACCTGCAAAGCCAATCTCTGCCACTTCTGCTGCCAGGCTCATAGGTAAAGATGGGATACCCCCACCTGGTGTGGCGTATGAGCAGCGTTCAAAGGGTCAAGACAGAGAAACCCCTTGGTGAACAGATGGAAAGCAAAGTTTTCTCAAATGCCACGGGAGGTCAAAGACTAAACTAGGATGTGATAGCAAATACTCTAGAATGGTAGTTAACTCCTGAAGCCTGTTATTACCCATACTAAAAACAGCATCAAAGGTTTGCATAGTCCTTTCCGGTTTGCAAAGCACACTCAGTGATCTTGGATCATCAGTCGATTGTATAGTGAAAAATTGGACGAGGTGCTGGAGAAGCAGAAGGAATAGAAGAGCATAGCCCCTGCCTCGATCTCGTTTGATCCTTGCACCTTTTATAGGAAAGCACACACTGTTTTCACCCCTATTTATTATTCGAGGAAATAAGCACAGTAACATGTAATTTGCCGAAGTCCCACACCTGGTAAGTAGCGTGTAACAGAACCGAATTTTGAATCCAGATCTGAACGCATTCTGTGCTCTTTCTAATCCATGCTGCCTTCCCAGCATAAGGCGCTGATTGGGCCCCACCTCAGCCTTTGCCTTGTGTCCTACTTACTTGGGGACTTGGGGAGGTGGGCTGTTAGGTGCTCACTGGGGTGCAGATGGTCTTTTATGGCATTTGGTGAAGTTTGTCATCTGAAGCTCTTTGTCCCTTCTCAACCCTTTTCCCCATTCCAGAGCATCAGAATATAAAACGGCCAAGGTTTTAGGATTAGCCTAAAGTAGTTTTTAAGTTCTGCCTTCCATTTTTCTCTGGCCTCACCAACAGAACAAGTTAGTAGTCTCCAGTCTATTTTTAACTGATAATTGTCACTGCCTCGCTGCCAGCTAAACAGCTGGCCCTGTTTTCTTACCAGCCACTGTTTTAGTGCCAGAACAGGCATATAAGCTTCAAGTTGTTACAGCAGTCACCGGGGTTTCCTAGAGATTTCCCTGAATCTTTAAAGGGCTACAGAAAAGGAATTAAAAGAACTTTGAGTCTACTGACCATATCCCTCTTTCTAATAATGTTGATGACTTTTGTTGAGGAAATTTCTAGCTTGCCGCTCTGGGTGATGTAGACACTGGTCAAAGGAAATGCTCTACCCAAATCTTAAATGAAAGCTGAGACTTGTTGGGGCCAGCTAGCTGCTTTTCAATTCCCTGGGGTTTACTGCCATGCTATGTGGCACAGTTTGTCTCTTGGTGCTGGGTTTTCACCTTGCTCTCACCTGTAGCTCGCTGGAGTAGGCTGCGGCGCTTGTCTAAACTTGCCAAATTAATTCATTGGGGAAAGTTCTAGGAGGTAGCCTTAGTGTCGCAACTTTTGGAAAGTCATGTCCTAAGCCAGGGAGCCCTCATCTACTATCATTTATTCTGTACAACAGCCTCTGCAGGTGGTATTGTCCCCACTACACAGACGAGGAACTGGAATCAGAGGGGATCATGTACTTAGTAAGACGTTAGTTACCACAAGGAGAACTGAACTCAGGTTTGACTTCAGAGCCCATGCTCTGAAAAGTTGGGACGTTTCCCAGCTAGAATGGTTCCCTCATTTCCTGTCCCTGACTCTGCTTGCCCCTAGGCGACAGAAGAAAACGGCTCACCACACCATGGTGGACCTGAAAGGCTACAGCCGGGTAGGGAAAGCCATCCTGTGTCCTGCTCACCCTGCAGAGGAGCTGAGGCTGTTCTGTGAGCTGTGTGACCGGCCCGTGTGCAGGGATTGTGTGGTGGGGGAGCATCGGGAGCACCCCTGTGACTTCACGGGCAACGTGATCCACAAGCACGGGGACTCCGTGCGGGAGCTGCTCAGGGGCACCCAGCCCCACGTGGAGGCCCTGGAGGCAGCCCTGGCCCAGATCCCACAGACACACAGGGCCCTCCAGGAGCGAGTGGAGGCCGTGGCGGCCGATGTCCGCACCTTCTCAGAGGGCTACATCAGGGCCATCGAGGAGCATCGGGACAAGCTGCTGAAGCAGCTGGAAGACATCCGGGGCCAGAAGGAGAATGCCCTGCAGCTGCAGAAGGCGCAGCTGGAGCAGCTGCTGGCCGACATGAGGACGGGAGTAGAGTTCACCGAGCACCTGCTCACCAGTGGCTCGGACCTGGAGATCCTCATCACCAAGGGGGTGGTGGTGGAGCGGCTCACCAAGCTGAACCAGGTCGAATACAGCACCCGCCCCGGCGTGGATGGCAGGATACGCTTCTCTCCTCATGAGAAAGCAGGCCGGTGCCGTGGCTATGAAGTCTACGGGGCCATCAGCACCCAGGAGGTCGACCCGGCCAAGTGTGTCCTTCAAGGAGAAGGTAGGAAGGCACTGCCTGCTGGCGGTGTGGGGACGGTGGCCAGGGGCACGATGTGTAGAGATGCGTGGCTTTTTCAGCTAGGAAGAGCTCCCACGGACCAGCTTACCCAAGGAGACACACAGCGATCTCACGTAAAGGACAGGGACCCCCCCCCCCCCCCGGCCCTTTTCTGATTTCTCTGGTGAGGCTACAGTTCCTGTCCCTTCCCGGGCGTGGCTTGATCCTTTTCCAGCTGAGAAGTGTAGTAATTACCAAGGAGCTGTTTCTCAGATGGCAGAGCAGAGACAGTGCCCGGAGACGCCAACAGCAGACTACAGGGCAGGGCGAAAGCCGGAGTGCTCAGAGCCTGGCAGGCCCCAGTCGGCCTGGACCAAGTTCTGAAGAGGAGATTGTGCTTTCCCTTCTTCTGTGTCCATTTTGGCTCATGCAGGCCACGTATCATTCGCATTTAAAAGAATATGGTAGACGTGTCATTCAGTAAGGGGAAAAACAATTTCTTTTGACCACAGTGTTCTATTCCTAAAGGAAGCAATTGTGCAAACATGTATTTCATCGATCAGTCCTGACAGGAAAATTGTATCCTAGTCCTCCTGACTCTGGCACAGGAATTGGTAACTGGAGGTCACAGATCCCTCTGAGAATGACTCCCCAAGGAACACCCACTGTCTTTGGCATACATTTCTGTTCCTTAGACCATAAACCTCTCCGGAGACCTCCCAGTAGTTCATGAGCCCCCGTACAGGCTAAGACGCCCTGTTTCATAGGACTGCTGGACTGGGCTGTAGCTATTGAGAACCCCCATCCTGGCATGAGCTAGCACACTGAGGAGATCCTCACAGATGAAGGGTCCGAGCTAGTCAGCTGTACCCCCCATCTATCCAGCAGGATCTGCGCTCAGAGAGGGTAGCGTGGGGTTTCCCAACCTCTCACAGGGTCTAGAGGTTTTCTTCTCTAAATACTTAGGTCAGTCCTGAGTATTCTCAAAGCTTCCTTAGGGCTGCAGTTAAGGCCCAGGATCCTATGTGATCCAAGAGTAGCTGCTGGCTGAGACCACCAGGCTCATGAAGAGGGACTCCCAGAGGTATGCTTGGGGAGACAGACGGGAGGAGAAAAGAAAGGGAGCGGGGCGTTTAGTCAACAGGAAGCACAACCTCTTGTTCCAAAGAGCAAAAGCAAGATGGTGTCCGCTCTGGGGCACAGCCCCTGCAGTTGGCCTTCGAGGTGAGGGCTGAGTGTTTATCTTCGGCAGATCTCCACAGAGCCCGGGAGAAACAGACCGCCTCTTTCACCCTGTTCTGTAAGGATGCCGCGGGAGAGAGCATGGGCAGGGGAGGAGACGACATTCGGGTCACAGTGGTCCCCAACGATAAGAAAGACAGGTTAGTACTACACAGTCAGGTGTCACGGGTCAAAAGCACTGACGAAACGGGAAACTTGAGGTCCTTTGCAATCGGGGGGATGTTAATTGCTGTAGTTACCTCCTACCTCCCCACGATGCTATTAAAGAACGTGATTGGACCAGCTTGACCAGATGTATTTTCTTGCATGGGTTTTGGCCTATATTCAATTTTTTCCCAAAGGTCTGATCTGCCCCTCAGATTGTCTTCACCCCAAGCTTTGAATAGACTGAAAAATATTTTATATTAGATTGAATGGGGCCCTTCTCAAAATTCAGCCCCACTCGGCCACTAAACTGTGCTGGGCACAGAGTTCTGACTCTGGAATTAGAGGAGAGAGGAGGGAGGTACAGCGGAAGCCAATCGAAGAACACAGGAATGTTTTTGAGGAAGTCGTCTGTACATCAGGTTAAATTAGCATTTATGTTGCTTCCCTTCTGCTGTGACATTAATTTCCAAGACAAGTAGAAGAAGCATCCGCTTGAGATGGAACTTAATGGTGTAGAGTTTACATCCTAAGACAGTGGGCAGCTGCAGCCGGCTTGGGACAGTGCGCGGCTTCTTACAACTCTTATCTCCATGCAGTCCAGTGAGAACGGTCGTGCAAGACAACAAGGACGGGACATACTCCATTTCCTACACCCCCAAGGAGCCTGGCGTCTACACTGTTCTGGTCTGCATCAAAGAGCAGCATGTGCAGGTAAGAAATGTGCTTCCCTGAGCCCTTTTCACCTGGCGCCCCGGGTTCTGTCACCTTAGGATGTGGAGACATTTCTCCTGGGATCAGCCGTAGACGGGGACTGAATAGGATTCTCTTCTTTCTTACTTCCCTTCACTTTAGAAATGGGCGAGGTTTTGGGACTCTGATTCTTACTAGAGGAAGCTGGTGGCCACAAGAGCTCTCTAGCCCTATTTCACCTCCCAGCAATTACGCTTGCAGTTTATCGTTCTCCCAGGTGGCTTGTTGGAATGCTTAATTTGGGAAAGATACTTGAATCACAGGGGGCGATCTACCAGCAGACAAGAGTACAAGTTCAAAAAACATAAATCTAGCTCAGGATTTCCCTTTGTTCAGACTATGACCCGGCGTGGACGTCCTAGGACACAATTGGGAGAGGGATGCCCTCTTCTCTCACCTGCCCAGGCACCTACCTGCCTAACCATCTGCCCGTGTAATCCCCTACTGTTTACAGACCTGCATGTGTATCTGTTACCATGCTTACTGCCCCACCTCCACAGACAACTGTAACTTTCTGGTTAGAGATTGCGATTTTTTTTAAAATCAGGTCATACTCAACATGTTCAGCAGAATCTCTGTGACATTTGTACTCAAATGTCAGAGGCTTCCCCCAACAAGAAATCAACACCGACAGGGCCAACAAAACACCCCGTGTCGGGATGTTAGGCTGGCTTAGTCAGTGCTCTAGGAAGATGCAGGTTCCTGGCCACTTGCTTGCCTCATTGCAGCCCTGGAGTGGGCGAGGTGTTTGCATACGTTGTTTCAATTTTCTGCCAGACCATTTAGGTATAGGGATGCTCATGCAATTAGACTGAGAAACCAAACTTGCCAGAATACGTAGTACCTGCAGGGCAAAACCAGAACCTGACCCCACTTCTGTGAACTCCAAGTTGCTTTTAAAATAGTTTGTAAACTCTTTAAAAGAAGAGAGATTTAACATTTGGAAGGTTACTAAGGTGCCAAACTCAGCTTTCGCAGACCGCATGGTTCTCACATAGGGACACGTAGTATTTATTCTTTAACAAAGAAACTAGAGAATGGATGCTATACTTGAAGGAAAGGGGGCAAGTAGAGTTTCTAATTGGAGAATTATTAGCACACACCCTTGACCTTTCTCCCTTGCACATCCCTGCACCGTCCCAGAGTAAGTGGCTGGGTAAACAGGTACGGCCAGGATGCAGGGGTGGAAGGGAAGGAGGTAGCTCAGTGTGAGGGGTGGTGAGTGTCTGAGAAATTGGAGTAAGGAACACAGGACACAGGACGTCCTAGCCTTGTGGTTAAGACGCTCTACTAATTACCCGAGATGCCTCAAGAATGGAGAAGACAGACGGAAGTCAGTGATATGAAAGCCGGTGGGTTTACTGTGTATCAGGGGGCCGACGTACCAGAGGCGCAGGCCACACGCCTTGACTGTCCCTGCATTTGTGTCTGGCCCATCCAGCCGAGCACCCAGCGAGGCAGTTATTAGCCCCCAGCCGCCGGCCCCCTCCTGCTAGCCGTGTCCCTCTGACTTACACACCTGGGATGCTCAGCTCGTCCCTGACTCATACCCTGCTGTTCTTTGCTCTTGGTCCGAACACCAAAGGGCTCGCCGTTCACGGTGACCGTGAGGAAAAGGCACCGCTCGCACACAGGCGTGTTTCACTGCTGCACATTCTGCTCCAGCGGAGGCCAGAAAACTGCTCGCTGCGCCTGTGGAGGCACCATGCCAGGTGAGGGGACCAGGCGCTCTCCAAAGTCCCTCCCCTCCGGGCCCATCTCCTGGCAGCACACAGCCACTAGGTTTGCGGTAGTCGGACTCAGGCTTTGTTTCGAGACTACAATCTGTGCACATAAACGCCACAGTTCTAAAAGTCCCATTTCTAGCTTCGTTGTTCTGAAAATTGAAAGCAAACTTCAAAGTTCTGGGCTCTTGCTGTTTTGATACAGGTCACCAGTCCCATCAGCCCTGTGCTTCTCCCCAGATGCTCAGTTTGTTACTGCCTTTTCAAGCCTCCTGGCAGTATAACAAAACGTTACCCCACCTAGTTCCTTTGAGCAGGTTAAAGACATTCCAAACAAGGCAGGGATGGGGGAGTAGATGCTTAAAGCAACTGAACCAGGTCTGGCTCTTTTCTCAGCTCAGGCAAGAGATGTCATTTTTTTCAAGTATTCTGCCGTCTCCTTGCTCTAATGGTGGCCTTAAGACAGGCTCTCGCACCCTGTGGTGTAAACCTTCTAGGATCTACCTTCTTTATTTCCACTTCTCTACCCTCCTCTTTTATTCCAGTTCAAATCCAAACCAGTTCATCTCCTTGAGTTAGCACAATGTTAAAATAACACTCTTCTCAGACCTGCAGCTAAACCTTAATTGATTTGCTCTCATCAGTCCTGGGAGTCCTGACTGGAGAGGGGTCCGGTAGCCCGTTCTCGCCAGGTTTTTATTAGAGGTTCTCACATCGGTGAGTCAAAATGTTGCCAGGTGCTGTTTCCATGACAACTGCTGACGGTGCTCTTCCCTCTCCTCTGTGTACCACGCAGGTGGGTACCTGGGCTGTGGCCATGGCCACAAAGGCCACCCAGGTCGTCCCCACTGGTCATGCTGTGGGAAGTTCACCGAGAAGTCAGAATGTACGTGGGCAAGTGGGCCGAGCTCAGCAAGGAGTCTGCTCAGGACCGTGGCGCTCTGACGTTGCCTGCGTCAGCCTGTGAAGCTGCAGCCAGCACGACCTCAGATGCCCAGAAGACCCCCAGGCCCCGATGAAGTCTCAAGAAACTGACAGAATTAAAAACAAAGTGCCTTAGCTATACTCTCGAGTTCAAGTACTTTTTGTGAGTCACTCACTGATTGTATGTATGGACGGTTGAGCACAAGAGACCCCCACTGTACTCTTTGTCTTAACGATGGGTTGGCAGTGTCTTCTCCACCCGAGGAGGCTGCCTCTGTCTTGTACAGGTATGGAGGTACCTGTGCTGCTGAAACTTAGAGATCACGGGGGTAGTCTGGCTCCTCAATGTTTGATAAATAACCTTTCTTTATTTCTCCCAGAGCTGTTAGATATTTCCTTCAGAAATAAAACCTCCTTTCAGCATATCCACTTTTCGCTAGCACACACTCTTTAAATGGATTATACTGTGATCTTCCTGTTTAGGTAGAGGTCCCCCTCTTCCACCTCCGTGCCATGTTCATCTTGTACCCCCCACCCCCACCAAAGACTAGAAGATTGCTATTTGGTAAGGGCACACAAGTGGTAAGCCAATGAAGGGGAATGGTGCTGACATAGAAGCTCAGACATTGACTGCAGTTCATCTCCTGCCAGGGGGTCGAGGGACCCTCGTCCGCCTCACCTCTCTCAGCGCTTTGTTTTCTAGAGTACTCTTCACTTTTGTCTGTTACTAGGAAGTTAACTAGAAGCTTTGACTCCTAGAGCACAGCCGCTTTGCTGGTAGACTCGAAAGAGAATTCTTGGGGGAGGAAGGACACAGCAGATCACATTCGCCTTCCATGAAACATCTTCTGGTGTTTGTGGCGTCACTCTCTTAAGTCTCCTATGTCACTGACTTTTCCTTCTCAGTCTTCTGTGCCAGTTCCTCCTGATTTCTCTCTCCAGTCTCTACACATTGCAGAGCCCGAAGGGTCAGTTCTTGCATTCCTATTTCTTCCCACTCCATAGATGATCCCATCCTCTTGTGACTTTAAATACCATTTTTATACTGATGCCCCCAAATTTATCTCCAGCTCCAAATCCCAAAGGAACACACCCAACACCTGACTTAACATCTCCACTTGGGTATATCACAGGCATCTCAAATTTAAAATGTTCAAACGGAACTTGCAATTTCCAACTCTTTCCACCTGCCTCTACCACCAAACTATTTCTCCTGCAGGCCTCTCCATCTCTTTCCAAGGGAAGTCCAAATCCGCCCTGACAGGTGCTGGAGTCAAGTCTTGGGAACATCACGCACCACATCCAGTCCAGTGGCGGATCCGACCAGCCATCCCTTCAAAGCGCGTCTGCTGAGCTCTGCTCTCCTCCGCTGCCACCATCCCGGCCTCAGAAACCAGGACTTCTCACCTGGAGTCTGCCTTCTAACTTGTCTCTCTGCTTCCACCCTTCCCCTCCTGTGCTCCCTTCTCCACTCACCAGTCAGAGAGGTCCTTTGAAAACACCACAGCAAAGGAAGAAGACAAACAAATAAACAAAAAACTCATAGACACAGACAACAATTTAGTGGTTACCAGAGGGTAAGGGGGGAGGGGGTAGTAGATGATGGTAAAGGGGACCAAATATACGTGATAAAAAGAGAACTGAGTCTGGGTGGTGAGCACACAATGTGATATGTAGATGATGTATTAGAGAATTGTACATTTGAAACCTATGTAATTTTACTAAGCAATGTCACCCCAATAAATTTAAAGGAAAAATACACCTCAGATCACGTCACTCTTCTGCTTAACACCTTCCAATGGCCTCCCATCTTACTCAGAACAAAGCCAGTCTTTATACCTGTATGACCTGGATCCCTGCTCTTCTCTCATTTCCTACCCATCCCCCCACCACGCTATTCTAGCCAAACTGACTGCCTGGGGCTCCTCAGAATCCCCAAAGTCCTCTGTTTTGTGGCCTTAACACCCCTCCAACTACAATGGTCTTCTCAGATACCGACACTCATTTTCCCCAGGTATCTGCTCCCACGTCAAATATCTCACTGGAGAGAGCCCTAACTAAGCACCCTGTGTAAACAGCAACACCCCCCACCCCAGGCGTCCTTAGCAGGCTTCATCGCCATCTACCATATTATTCTGTGTGTTTATTGTCTGTCCTCTGATACTAAACTAAGCTCTAGGAAGGCAGAGATTTGACACTTATTAACTATATTGTTCCCGTGTAGGAACATTCCTGGCACACATACTAGAGGCTTAATCAACATTTTGTTGAATGAATAAAGATCTAATTGGTAGAATTTTTAGTTTGGATCTCCTTAGTATCTTTCTACAAGCCAGACTTCCCTTCCCTCAAACTCCAATATTTGTCGTTCAACCAAATGCCACTTGGAAAAAAATCTTGGCCTTCTCTCAAATGTGTTGGATAAATTAAATGCACCTTAGGGACCAGCCTTGAATTTTCCAGTTAACCTCAGACATCGCGAGAGTCACTTGGCATGAAGCTTGTTGTATTACATCATTCCCCTCCACACACGTCTTTTAATGAATCAGATTTCAGAACTCAGGATAAAAAGCTTATCATTTATTTCAGTTGGAAAAAGCCTTTGGTAATTGGATAACACTATTGTAGATGGAATTATACTGCAACAGAAATGTCTATAAGACATCTAGGTTTTGGCAAATGCTTTGACTTCAAACAATATTAATGGTAACAATTCCATTACAAACATTAAGAAAGTCTGTGCAGGTGGGGGTGGTGGTGGGGGCAGGGGAGGGGATGGCCCTGTTCCTTGGCCTGCCCTATAGTGCACTCTAAATTCAATTTAATTTAACTGTCCTGCCAGCTGAAAGACCTGGCAAAGTCAGAGTAATCTGCAGAGCCCAAGACACCAAGGTGAGGAAGAAAAGAAGTCTGAGGATTTACAAGTTGCCCAGTGTCACAAAGTGCTTCAGAAATCACCTTTGAGTCGCGAGCACTGGAGCGTCAGCACGAGGTAGTGTTATGAGGTAAGTTACAGCTCGGGAGTTCACAGGGAAGAAAAACGAACCCCAATTACAGCCTCCGTCCTCTGGGATGTTGTAAGAGGATAAACACCGTGGCTTCTTGGATAACAAACACACGCGTGTACCTGTCAGCCCACCCATTCTCTAAGCTCTAGAGTGCAAGTCACTCAGCTTTATTAGAGGACGTACACCCATGTTAGGTTTGCGTCAGCTAACAGGTGATGGGCGCAGCTGAATGCTCTGGCAATTAAAAGCAGGCTGTAGGAAGAGGCACATCCCTCGTGGCCTTGTTGGCTTCTACATACTGATTTCAATGCCCTCATCAATTCTTCCCAGAAGTCTGCCCTGACTAGGTCAAATCCCTGTTCTCTGCCGGCAGAGCTACACGTACCTCTCCACTGCTGCACTCATGACAGACACACACGCTGATGCAATTAATACCTGTGGCCCTCCCTCCTAGACTATAAGCCTTAGGAGGTCAGGAATCGGTCTTGGTTTTGCTTACCCTTATATCTTCGGTACCCAGCAATGCCTGGCACATTTCATACAGTTTTTTGAATTAATGTATAAATAATTAAGCAGTAAACGTATTCTCCCCATCTTCACTTTCATACATAATCCCTTCCTTCACGAAGATTCAGCTAAGGATTCTGGGAGAAAGGACTCCAGCTGGTAAAGACCCTGTGTAGCTGCATGTCTGTCTCCCTGTTCCTTCCCTAGGAGTTAGGCTGTTCTTTCACCCCCATATCCATCCCCTAGCTACTGATCATAATTGGCCCTAATTTCATTTTCATTTACGAACACACTTTAATCTAGGTTATATGTCTAGGAATTCCAAAATCCTATTATAATTTTCTTTGGGCCTGCAGGTATGCTTTTCAATTGTTTCTGCCTTTTCCTAGGGCTAGAAGCTACATAGTAAATAGCAGCCCAATATCCCATTTTGTAAACCCAGTTCTCTCAAAGCATCAAGGTTTCAGACAAGCAGAGGCCACGCTGAGCTCCGGAGTATCCATGGTTATCCTATGAGCACAGGACAATCGGCGTCCATGTTGAGCCCTGCTGAAAGCCACTTCTTGGGTAAGAGACAGTGAGAGAGAGGTAACAGCCGGGATTCCTACACAGCCACTGCAAATCACGACTGCTGGAGAAAAGGGCCATGTCCCACAAAGGTGTCCTTCTGCCGACTGCTGTTCATACTGGCTGCATGACCACAGGCGTCCTGGGTGGGGCTTTTAGAGGACCCAGGATGCCATCCAGCCGTGGCATGCACAGGAAGCCCTTTTTGGATCAACACTTCTAAAGAGCAGTCAAACTAGAAACCTTCCATGAAGACCATTCTGCCACATCAGAAATGCCTTGTAAACTGGCTGCTCAGCAACGTTGCGCTTTGGTGACAGATGTTCCCCATCTGGTTCTTTCAGCTGCACCCATGCGGCTGTTGTATTCTCATCCCCAGACCTGGTCCCACAGCAATAACACTCGCATCTGTATGGCCCTCCACGGCTTCTAAAGCATTTATTACCTCATTGCGTCCTTGCCCAGGTCTGCTGAGGTAGGCAGGAGGCTCTGAAAAGGAAACCTCGCAGTGCTGCTGTCACATGGAAGGCTGGCTGACACGGGCAGAACTCACACGCCAGCACCTCAATTAGATCACCACTTTGTGGGGTGTCGCCCATTGCTAGAGGGGCCAAGGACCCACCGTGTCATGTCCAGACCTTAAGAAACTGACTCACTGTAACTAAAATGAACATGAGCCTGAGATAGTCACCAGAATGCTACTTCCATGAATCCAGGAGAAATTCCCACCCCAGGGCTGGGGTTTAGGATGCGTGTTTGATACATTCCATCCCATCAGGACAGTGTTCCAACTTTTGTTGCACCCACCTCACATCCAAAGCATCTCACGGTTATAGGACACCTACTCAAGACATAATTAGGTGGCTCTGCTGGGCTTAGACTCAGAAACAAAAAACACTAGAGAAACTGTTGAAGCTACAGAGGGAATCTTATAGTAGGTGACACTTGTCACTGGGCTCTGAATATCTGAAGACTAGGTTACCCATATCCCTGCACCCATATCCAAACTAAAAGCAAGAACACTTGGACTTCAAAGTTCACACTGCCTCTATCCCAAACAGTGCTTGGAATGGGCAGTGACAGTGTCACCTAACTAATAAGCCTTCTGACTGACATACCCGATCTGTCTATCTAGTCAAACAGTTTCCAGCATGTGTATTTGTTACTGAATTCCCGGCGGAGCACAACGAGATATATGCCAATCAACACATCTTACAGATAAAAGAATCGAGATGCTCAGGGAATCTGAAACTAGCCTAATATCAGACAATCAGCAAATGGCAGAGGTAGGGTTTGTACATTCTTGCTGTCCTGGGAGCTACCGCTTCTCAGGTGACACCTATCTTTGCCCTGGTATGTTGATCTTATAGCATAACTCCCATAGGGTAATCTTACATCTTTCTTTTCCTGATTTTATCGGGGACCTCACTGTAGCTGCTGAGTTCTGAAAACAATGCCCACCTTACAAATGTGGAAACCATGTGTAAAGAAATTGGTATTTTCAAGGTTACGTCCCCAGCTACAGTGAAGCTGGACTAAGGTTAAGTCTAAGTTCCACACCAGAACTCTTCCCACCAGGCCAGACTGTCGTTACCTTTGTAAGCCTTGGCCTTAGGGGGCATCTCTGCTTAAACAGGCGCCAGTGCCTCAGTCCACAACTGTGACTGAGGTAACACAGGGTTTCATCTCCTAATCCTAACTCAAAGGAGGGCGACAATTCCATCTAGAAAGAACTACAATTCTTTCTAGCAAAAATTAGCAGAGTAAGCATTCTAGAAATGATTGCTAATGGGAAGAAGGAAATCTGAAGTTTCCTAAAGTACAAAAGCCTCAAGAGTTTGTATTAGTCAGGGTACTAACTGTTACATAAACAACCCCCAAATCTCAGTGGCTCAAGAAAATATATTCTTTCTTGATCATGTCATAGTCCAATGTGGGTGAGCTGGGGTGAGAAGGGAGATACATGTGGGGAGGGCTTTTCCAACAGTCATTCAGGAACCAAGGCTTCCTAGTCTACCTAGAGGGACCATGGCCAAAAAATAGGTTAAGAATCCCTGATCTAGAGGCTTGACAATTCTCTGGGGCCTTGTGGTCTTCCATCAGTAACTTTGCATCCAATGGACCAATGAGCGAAGAAACAGCATGAAGAATCACATGCAAAGTTTTAGAGCAGATAAAAAAAAACTTACATCACTTCTCTCCTCATTCCATTGACCAGAACTCAGTAATATGACCCAGGTAACTGCAGTGACGACTGGGAAATGTAGGCTGGGTGCCCAGGAGGAAAAGGAAATGGGGTTTAGTGAGCACATAGCATGATCTGTTACAGTGTCAAACACATATTTATTAGGTTATACCTATGATACCAATGCTAAAAGATACAACTGTACACCTACTAAATGATACAACACTAAATGGAAATACTGTGCATTTGTAAAAATGCAAATACTGTAATAATGATACAAATATCAAATTATATGATACAAATACTACATAATTTGATAGCAGTACGAAATTATACAGTAATACTAAATGATACCATACCAACTACTGAATGACACACTGATAGAAACGCTAAACAGCTGTTTATGTACAAAGCACCTCCTTGATCTGACGCCTGAGAGGAAGAACCTCCTGGATGGAGACAACTGTAGAGCAATGGCCATAGGGGTCCACTCTCTGCTCGGCCCACAAAGAGTTTACAGGAGTAACCTCACTGGCAGGAGAGACAAAGAGATAGGCTCTTTGTTAGAGACGGTAATAATGCTGGGTCCCCCATCAGCTGAGAAGAGAAAGGGCTTTTTGAGCTTTTACTGAAGCGTATGTACAACTCTCCCACAGTTGTTTTCCAAAATTATCTAACATGAAAGCATTTTCTTTTATCTGAAATAATTCATTGGCTTGTATGTCACGCACTAAATAAGTTGATTAACATGATTGATTAACCAATGGTTGACATGATAACTGGTCCTCCATTCTGGGAACTGAGTACGCCTCATTGTGTGGCAGGCACAAGGCTTGACGGTGACAGGAGAGCCCAAAGGACCATGGTTAGGTCGTTCTCTCCAGGTCCTAATACAAACCAACAGTGGCACAATACTGAGCCCTAGAAACAGGAAGTTAGATGCCAAAAAGGACTTTGAGGTCAGCCAAGGTGAGCTTAGTGACAGATTCTCCAGATCCTGACAGAATCTGTTTGGCCAAATCTTTCTTTTTTTCTTGGAGCTGCAAGATCTTCGTTTCCACTGTTCCCTCACAAACAAATCTACAAAATAGACAAGCAAACAATCAGAAACCGAAAGCCACGTATCTAATAACATGTTCATACTTCTGTTTATGCTTCAGTTTTTAAGTGAGATTTATTCCTTTATTTAGCTTTCTTAGGTTTGGTTAGGAACTCTGTGTATAGGTGATCTAAACAACCTGCACTAAATATGTGTCTATTTAAAATGATGTGACTCAAATTGACTTCATTTCTTTCTGAAGCTAAGGTAATTGAGAAATGCAAAATAAGCAAAAGATATCCCTCTCCAAAGAAGTGTAGAGATCCAGCTTTCACACAAAAAAGCTCATCCTGATAAGGCCAGAAGACCCTGAAACTAGCAAGTTTCTGCTAGGTATATTCACGCCAGTGTAAGCACAGAATGTCTTCTTTCTTGGCGAATTCACACTGAAAACGGGTTTTACAAACTGAGGAAACGCCACTGTTGTCACGCACTCACTCATTCCCCACGTGCTGCTTAAGCATTCACTATGTGCCATGTACTGTGCCAGGTAGAGGTATGGAGAGATGAAGACAGTCTTGCTCTCAAAGAGAACACAAGAGGGAGACGTAAAAATAAATAGCAACAGTAAGACTATGACCTAGAAAGTGCTACAGTGGAAATGTGTCCAATGTGCAAAAGGAGTAAAAAGAAATCAGTCTGGGAGACTCCGGGACGGCTCCATTGCAGACTGAACTCAACGTGGGAACTGGAGGGTAAGCAAGCATTGGCCAGATGGAAGGGTGAGGAGGGCCCCCCATGGACTGGGCACGTGTGTAAAACCATGGCTGATTGTAGAACATGGTATGCTGAAGGAAGATCAACTCAACCAGTGCAGCCAGGGCAAAAGGCAAACGGAGTCGACCACGGTGTCCTGCAATGGCAGAGCTGGGGACGCTGACGGAGGCCAGATCACCAGCGGCTTTGCTAAGAAATTTAGATCTGAAAGAGGGACGTGGCAGCAGGACTGGGAAGGAAGGGACAGTTGTAAGAAACATTTAGAAAATAAAATGAATGGACTTGGTATGTGAAAAGTGAGAAAGAAGGAAGAATCTTGTTTCTGGCTCTGATTAGATATTTACAAAGACAAGGAATACAGAAGAGTAAATAGACATGAGGTGGTAGGAGAAAATAACTTCAACTTGTGACATTTTGAGTCCCTGGAAAAGGTAACAGTACCTGATACGCAGTGAGTGCTCAATAGGTATCAGTTTTAGTTGAACGAGATGAGTGAGTGAAAAACGGTGAGTACGTGGCCACCTGATCCAGGGGTTTGAGTATCTAGGTCTGAAGTTTAGGGGACCTGGGAACTGAAGATACAGACTTTGGACTTACCTGAGGATTCTTAAGGGAAGTGCATACAAAGTGAGCTACAGACAGGAAAACGAACGTAATCTCTGTATTTGACAAATTTTGGAATTCCTTGGTGCCCTTTACCAAGAACAGTTTCAGTGGAGCAACAGAGGTGAGAGCCAGTTAGTAAAGGCTGAGGAATGAATGGGAGGTAAGCAAGTCAAGACAGTCAGTGATTTCTAGTTCTCCAGGAAACCTGGCCCTGAAAAGGAAGGAGAGAAAGAGGCCCACAGCTAGAGTGGACTGTAACATTAAGGCAGGGTTTGTTTTTAAAGACAGGAGGGTCGCAAACAGAGGGACATTCTACAAAATTATTTACTGGCTTCCAGGGTCATAAAACACAAAGAAAGACTGAGGTATTGTTCCAGGTAAAAGGAGGAAAGTCATGACAACTGAATGCTACACAGGATCCAGGATTTTCTTTTGCTGTGAAGGACATCACTGAGACAAGTGGCAGAATAGAATAGGGTCCATTGCTCAGACACAGTACTGTGTCATTGTTAACACCCTGATTTCAATCATTTTGTTGTGGTTATGTCCTTAAGAGAGTGTCCTTATGGTTATGGAAATGCACGTTTAAGTATTTAGGGGTAAAGAAGCATCATGTCTGTAACTTACTCTCAAATGGCCCAGAAAAAAGTGTACACACACATGCACAGCATACGGGAATGTTCTGGTATTATTCTTGTAAGAATTCTTACATTCTTTCCTATATGTCTGAAATTATGTCAAAATAAAAGTTAAAAGCAAAAAGAGAGAGAGAGGGAGAGAGGAGGGCCCTTTCATGGGCTGTCTGGACTGAGAGGAAGCTCACTGTGACAACAGGTTGCTCTTCTTTTGCAGGGGCCAACTGCAGGTTACCCCCAAACGCCTGTGTTCCCTTCCAGACTGTCAGTCCCAAGGGGACGTGTCCCGGGAGCATCACTAGTAAGGTGATCACCCCATACTCTACATTCGATTAGAACACAGCCAAGAAAGACTTGCCCAAAAGCAGAACTTGGGGAGGGTCCTAGGTCGGGGAGGACTTTACTTACCTGTGTATGACGACATCTTTCTCCTGCCCTACGCGGTAAATTCGGTCACAAGCTTGATCTTCAAGGGATGGATTCCTGGTGGAAGAGAGGTCAAGCTCAAAGTACTGACATCCTAGGCCTGGGGTACCAAAATCCCCCAGGCAAATCCAGCCCACGCCTGGTTTTTCATGGCTTGTGAGTTAAAAATGGTTGTTACCTTTGTAAAGGGATGTAAAAACAAGCATACAAAACCCCACCACGAAGAATATGACAGAAACTCATGTAGCCTGCGAAGCCTAAAATATTTACTACCTGCACTAAAACGTTTACAGAAAAAGTTTGGAGATCTCTGTCCTAGGCGATATTGGCCTCAGAAAGGTCAGTCAGATACCTTCTTGCCATCTCATGAGAAAAAGGGGTCAGACTGCTAATATTAATAACAGCAACTCAGCACTATCACTAGTTGACAACTATCGGTAACAGGTGAAACCAACACTCAAGTGTGGTCACTAACTAGCTGGATGACCTTGGACAAGACATTTAATATTCACCCCCTACGCTTCAGATTGTTACTTGGAAATGTTAGAGCTGGCTAATGATCTCAAGTACCTTTTTCAACTTTCATATGCTGTGATCCAACTAAGGAGACAATTTGTTTCCTTCTTCGTATTCTCATTAGCAACTTGAAACTCGTTTCTCTTCTTACCTTGTTAAAATCTTGGATTACATTTCTCCATTTCAGAAAACAGTGTAATTCCCAGTCAGCTTTCCTCACTGCCACATATAGGGGTGTCCCAAGTAAGACCTACACCCATTCTCCCAGGAGATAACAACAGGTTGGCCTGTTTGTGACCATCTGGGCTGCCTGGAGCATTAGAACAACACGTAGCAATTCCTAATTGGCTGAATTTGAAAACCAAAAACTGGGACTATTTATGTGTCTCTTAACACACTAACTCATTTATCTTATTTCCAGAAAGGATGCTGTTATGCTTCTAGTGTTGACACATGTGAAGCTATATGTTAAGTATATGCCAAACATAATCAGTAAAGTCCTTTGCCTTTGCTTCTTCCTGTTTTCTGCAGTTGAGATTTCTCAACGAATATGGTATTTTGAAGAGGCAGGACTGAGTGATGTAGCTCTCAGCCAGGAAGAAAGCCCTGTTCCCAGTCTCCATGGAAACAGATGTTAGATTAACAATGAAGTGAATGGACTATTTTAAGCAGTCACTTGAAGCCTTGCTTGTTCAGGAATTTGGGGCTGTCAACTAGCCCTACCCCATTTAGATCTGTATCTACACACGTGAGCACAGAGGCAGCTCTGTAATACAAAGAGCACAGTCTGCTGGTCTCCCTGCTGTGCTGTGACAAGTCAAGAAAAATCCAGAATCTTTACCAGTGCATATCCAGAAGAAAAAGATGGTTTCCTCCAATCAGGTTTAGACCAACACCTCCAGCCAACAGAGAGATTAGCATAACCTTCAGAAGGAAAAACACCATTAACTTTATCCTGATTTGGTCTCATAACACATTTCTCCTTCTGTCTCAGGTTCAAGTCCAAGATCAGTACAGATAAGCAACGTGTTCCTGTCAAATCTTCCTCTGCTGTCATAAACGCACTGTTTTGAAACTTTCAGATGCTATCTCTGTTGCCTCACCTCTGAGGAAATTCTCACTTCACAGTTTCACGTGTGGGTGTCAACCATAAGACATGATTGTGTGCCTGCCAAAATACAGGAACGCTATCACAGAGCACCGGGAGTGGTTAGCTCGGTGAACTCTCCTTTAACCAGTATGTCTGTTCCATCAGCCTCTGCACCTGCACCCCCGCCCCCTCTGCTGTGATTCTCCTATCACTCAACTACCGCTTTCCAAATATTTATTATCTATAATTAGATGCCTTTGTTCTTCCACATCCCTCCGTATTTCCTCTTATCAAAATCCCTCCTCGTCTCAAAGCCTGCCTCCTCCACAAAGATTTCCTTGATCCTCACCAGTTCTGCTCTTCCTCTTTCAGCCCTCATAGTTTATTCTCTTTCGAGTATCTGCATACTTTGATAGGTACCCCATAAATGTCTAATAAATTAAAAACACCTGCAGGAATCAAAGCCATGAATATACTTAAATTGAGCTGCCATATTAGAATTCTCTCTGTATAACTAAGAACAATTTGCTCTTAATTCTATAACTCTGATGTGACCAACTCGTACCTGAGGGCCCCCGGAGTGATTAAATGCCTCTACCAAGTCCATTCTCTGTTTGGGGTTGACAGAGCCATCGATGGTGGCGAACGTCAGTCTGTGCCTCTTCAGGTGCAATGCTACGACTTTCAGCATGCTGGTCCACTGAGAGACAATGACACTGGAAGGAAGAAACAGACAACCAACCACCTCACGCAGGTTAAACAAACTCATCCACAGATGACCGGCAGAATGCTACTGCTATTCTTAAGATTCCGTTATCAAATGTGAATGAGGAAAGGCCTTCTGTTACCTGAGATGGAAAGGTACACTCTTAGGTCTCGCTTTAAGATAATAATATGGATAAATAAATCGTGACATTTAAAAAGAAGATGATAATGCTTCTCATTGTTTCCAGATCCATTCTACAATTTATCTTTTGCTAAATGAAGTCCGGATAAAGTGGTGGCTAGACTAAAGTAAGGACTGCAGCCTCCTATTATTTGGGGACCAGGGGTTCACCCAGAGATCTGTGGTCCGGCAGAAAAGGGACACACCCTCCCTTAGCCAGTCAGAACAAGCTGCTAGGACTTCTCTACCCCTCCAACCCCAACAAACCCCCAAGCTACTTTTCAATTAGAGCTTTAAGTTTCTAGATTAAAATATTTCATATATACAAGTACCAATTTATAACATACATGTAACTGGTAACAAACAACAAACGGACCTCCTTAGATCCAGGCCCCCCTTGCACTGTGGGGCTCGCTATCTGTTCACTCTCCTCTGTTTTGCATGTTACATCCTTGCATTTCTTTAGATACTTCTCTTTTAAATGTTTCTTTCGATGCTTAGCTTACTCTGATCCTCTAGGGATTTCCTTTTCAACCAGTGCCACAAATATTTTAATTAGAAATCACAGGGAATTTGTGCTATAACAAAAAACTCAGCAGTGCTTTCTGCTGAGCGTGACTTAAGGTCCTTGATATAAAAAGCTAAGATTTACAGTTATCAGCAATATCAAATTTTCTTGCTTCACCAATTACAAGCAATACTTAGATAATGAAATAACACATTTACCTCTTTTGGGACCCCGAATTTCTTCGGATTGCCTCCAATTCTGCCAACAGAGATGAAATCTGGAAAAAGGTCACATTAATACAGGCAGGTGTAAGCACTTTTTCTGCATTATGCCTCACCTGAATTACTGAGTAGTCTCCAGTCTGGCCTCTCTGCTCCTGGTCTTATCCTTCTCTGCTGCACTCTTGTCTCTGCAGCCAGAACTATTTCTAAACTGTCAGTGTGTCACTTTCCTCCGCTGGCTAAAGCCCTTGCATGGCTTCCCACTGAGGTAAAGCCCAAGGTCCATGCACTGATCCCTGCTGCTCTGGTTTCTGCTTACTCTCCAGCCTCACCTCTCACTATGCCCTCCCAATAACACGCTAGTCCATCCAATTCCTCCCTCCACTAAGCCATGCTTTGCCTCAGCTTGGTCCATTCTGTTCCCTCTGCCTAGAACACCCTTCCAGGTCAGCTTAACGACACTTCCTCCAGGAAGTCCTCCTAGCCCCCTAAGTACGAGTTAGGTGCCCACTGCCTATGTGCTGCTACAGATGCCTTTTGTTTCAAGTACCATGGTCTTTTTTGTATTGTGTATTAACTGCTTATTTAATCATCTCTTGCTTTCGTGACTCGATGCTCCAAGGAGGCACACCAGCACACGTCTGGTTCATTTCTGTACCCCTAGCAAGTAGCACATGACTAGCAGACAAGGTACTAGCCTAACCATTGTGGAAGGAGAAAGTGAAAGCGCTTTACCCAGTTTAAGGCCTGCTCCAAATGCTGCTGAAGAAGAGGACGTGTTCAGACTGAAGAACACTTGCTGAAGCTTCCAAACAAGCTCTCTGGGTATTTATGCAAACCCCTCAGGGCATCCCTGAGTCCACATGGGACCAGTCAGTAAGAACGCAGGGACACTCTGGACAGCAGCTGAGTTCCTTCTGCCCGACTGCTAATGCGAACGACCTTTCCAAAGCCTCCAAGGGCCCTAGAGCTCATCCCCAGAATGGTGGAGGAAGAAGAAAACTGGATCAGGAAGCAGGAGATGAAGAAAGTGCTTCCTCTGTCATCACGTGACTGTATCACTCCGACACCCCCAGGTAAGAGCGCAGATTCCTCATCAGTGAAAAAGGGCTGAGCCAGAAAAAACGCAGAGGTGCCCTTAGCCCTTCCATTGCAGGCTGCAACGGCGGTAACCTATAGAGGCCCCCACATGGGGCTGCTTTCCGATCTGAACAAACATGCTGACGCCTGGGCAGGAAGTGAGTCACAAAACTGTACCATTTTGAATACAGTCGGAAGAAAAACAGCAGGTATGTGAAGTGCGTGGTGTCTTGGCAACTGGAGGTTGTGGGAAGTGCTTTGATTGGCACATGAAAAAATTTAAAAAGAAAGGAAGGGAAGGGAAGGGAAGGGAAGGGAAGGGAAGGGAAGGGAAGGAAGGAAGGAAGGAAGGAAGGAAGGAAGGAAGGAAGGAAGGAAGGGAGGGAAAAAGCAAAAGCTGGTGATGGGTGTTTTGAGAAAACTGTAGTGGGGGAGCAGGCTCCACGATGCCTGAGCCGGGGCCAAATTCCAGCAACACTCTGCATGAGCTTAGGTCTCTGTTACCCACGAAAATCCTTTCTCCACATGAATCAACTTAAATGGTGTGAACTGCTCTGAATGGGCTTACATTAAGAAGCTCTGTGAGTAAATATTACCCAAGTATTAGACAAGGAACACGAACTATGAGGAATATAAGTTTTAACCCGACAGCTATCTTTGGAGGCGCTAGAACAGGAAGTCTGGCCACATATGGTGCTCTTATGTTTCTCTCAGTTATTAGTACCTGAGTAATACTTTAAAAACGTAATTGAAAGTAATTCTTAAGTAACACCATTCCCTTGGCAGTGACCTCCTTTCTAGTTCCTTTCTTGTTTAAAAAAACCCTTTGAAGAGAGAGGTTGAGGCTAGGAACAGGCTTAAGATGAAAGGCAGGACTCAAGTTACAACGTATCTCGGCTTTCTTCTAATAGAGCTCTTCAGCCTTAAAAAGCTTTAATGAAAGTAGAACAGAATGACTAATGAAGACGGAAGGCCACGTAGGAAACAATACTCACAGATGGAAGCCTTTCAACACGTCCAAGCAATCAGTGCCCAGATGTATTACATGGTCTCCAGGGTCCAGCTTTTGTTGTTTTCCTTTCAAGCTTTCCTGGGACAAATTGCTCTCCCTGAGGCCCTGTCACTAGCATGAACCCGACAGGCTCCTTTCCCAGTAATCCGTGACAGGAAATGTGCCTTGATGCCAGGACTGGCCCACATCACTCCCTAAAAGCCCACTATGAAACTTTAGTTTTATTCATGAAATGAAAGAAGAATTTAAGACTGGAGAGAGAATCTGACCAGCTAAAATCGAATAGTTCGAGCTCTGCCATCCAACACCCGGCTGTCGCCACCTGGACAAATGTGCTCTCACACAGAAAAACATGTGAGGAGTCCCAGCCTTTCTACTAGGATAGAGGTGACAAAAGTACCTTAGTGCTCTCTCGCGTGTCTTCAAAAAGCTCCACCGGGAAGCACTGGCCATTCAGAGAAACCGTGGAGGACGGCTCTGTGTTCTGGAGTTCGGTCAAGGTCAAGGCACCGAGCTCCTCCTCCAGGGAAAGGAGCAGGCCTTCGCTCTTCAGTTCTGCTGGGTCCAAGGCCTGAGCAGAAGACAGGAAGGGGACAACAGCGGGCACCTGAGGCTTCCGGCCATGTTACCTACCAATGACGTGCTGACTGTTTAACACTCCACACAGCAAAATATCTTCTAATGTATCATCAGTATCTCCTCAGAGAAGCCCTGATTAAAATGTAATCTTGCAAATTTTTTTTACCAGATTAAAGATGAATCAAATGATAGAACTTTTTAGAGACTTGCCCGACAGATTATATGATCATTCTTTGTCCCCAGCTGGGACAGTACAGTTAATTAAGCTACTGATAATCAAGACATATTATTACGACTCCTCAAAAGATACATTATTACGACTCCTCAAAAGAATAACACACTCCCCTTAATTATGATGTGCCTCGCTCCAATGTAAAGGCAGCTTTTCCAATTGTATAAATACTTGAGTTTTCACAACTAGACTTTAAAGCCCCAATACTGCCTGAAGGCAGGAAAAAAGGTAACTAAATTAGTTTTGTGATATCCCAAAATACCAACGTATGCATAAATAGTTTCCTTTTTAATAAAATGCCATTTCCACTCTAAAATTAAAAAGCTTATTTAAAACAAAAGAAAACAAACAATAAAAACTGTTCAACACCATGGGAATTATCAAGGTCAATAAAGATTAATGTAAAATAAAGTAAAACAAACGAGTCCCCTCTTTTCTGGCTCACCATAAACCAAAACAACCCCAAACCCCATTTGCCTTCATCCAGCAGACCAGATCCCAGTTGCAGGAGACTGAAATGGACTCCCCAGCAGCCCTCCTGAGGACCAAGCGAAAAGCTTTTCTTACCGACTTTAGTAAAGAAAGGTGACAGCAACACTGGCGGAGTCTCAGCAACTGTGACAATATGTGGGCGGTGCTGGATCTCTTTGAGTCTGCCACCACGGAGTGCCCAGGCCCAGTGGCCCCAAACTCCTGTGCCACTTCCAGGAAGGAAAACAAACCACAGGAAATAGTACAGGGTGTAAAACAGAGAAACATGGGGACGCATCGGGAACTGAGTGAGGCTCTTTTAAACTTCTTTGATCAGAGCGTCAATCATATAGTTACAACTCACTTCTCTCTGCCAACTAAGCCAAATGAAATACCGGTTTTCTTTATAGACCCACTTGCATTTAATAGAGCAGATTTTGAAAATAATTAAAAAGAAGTTTAGACCAGCATGTCTGGCGCTTACAGATCAGTCTATTTTACTGTGGTTTGAGGTTCCTGGCGAACGTCAAGTCTCTACCAAGAATTCACAACCTCCCACTGCTGTAACTTTCTGACTCTGAGAGCACGTTTCCCTTAGTTACATGTACTTAGGGGTGTCCCACTGCTCACCTCTACTGAACGGATTATCGGGGCTTCGTCCAGATTCGTTACCCACACTTGTCTGTCTTTGCAGATAGGACTGCAGAGCTAACCTGCCTCAGATCAGAAAAGAGAATATACATACAATGTTTGCTAAAACCAAACAGGTTTAAATGGTCACTGCTTGACTGTGCTTGCCGTAGGACCTTGAAACATTATAAAAGTGGACTTTTAAATGCTATTAGGTTCACAGTCAGCGCTGGCCAAAGACAATGAAAAACAGTTGTTTAAAAAAACAATTATTTTTAAATGATTCATGTATTAATATAAAATACAACATTTAATATTAATATATAATATACTGGTATGCCAACATTATTGCTTAGTGTAACATTATTGATAAGTGTTAATATATATAAGGTACATACAAGGAGAAAAAAGCATATTCCTGTTAGAAATGAGAGGTATCCAGCGGGAGAGAGTTAAATCTAGAATTCAGGGAAGGAGAAGTTTTTCAGAGAAAGAGCAAAGAACAGTGACAAGAAGGATTACAGAGCAATTTTTTTAAGTTCCAATGAGATGCTGGATGAGGTTCAAAGGTCAAAGAGATGTAATTTCCCAATATGGCCCCATGGGGACGAGACAGAATGGTGGTGACCACACCCAGCACTTCTGTGCAAGGAAGCGAATGAAGAACAGGTTCAAAAGCCTTCGATGTGTATATGAGACAAAGCTGAGCCAGGGAGCGGGTAAGGAGTGAAAGAGGGGGCTTATAATAAACGGAACACGGATATCCAACTTATCCATAATTACCGTTGGAGAAAACCTGACCCCCAACTCCCTCCCTAGTAACGACAGGCATACTATACAGCTGAGAAAGTGCTTCTTCATTGCACACACCTTGATGTTGCAAAAAGGACACTGTAAACAGTCTCTTCATCTTCAGAAAGCTTTAAACGATGCAACTGATAAGAACGCTGGGGCAGCACCACCTGGAAGAGTAAAAGAAAAGACCGGCTGGGATGGACTGAATATTAGAGTCAATGACCCCGAGGTGACACTGGAAACCTAGTCAAGCCCCGGACAGCAGCTCCCACCCTCCCCTAAAACACGACCGCTCGCTCCAACACGACACAACAGGACCGCTGAGCCACAGGGCAGGACAGCAAGCCCAGGGCCTCCTCAGGAAAACGGGAGACTCAGAGCCTCCCGAAGCATATCTGAGAGCTGTTCTACCCCAGAAGGGACACGGTCATCCACCTTCCCTGGCCTGCCCCCCGCCACGGACGCGTATAAATGAGATTACCAAGGGCTTGCCAGTGCAGTCCAGCTGGTCCTTTGTTCTCCTCAGCAAAAGGCTCTTGGTTAAAATAGTTAACCGTTCTCCTCCTTTCTTTGAACCGTTGTCAACCTGGCTCTTCCACAGATTGAACTCATCAAATGGAGAACAACGGAGAAATCTTTTTTGTTGGGGAAGAAGGACAGAGAGTCAGAAAGAAGTATGGGAGGACGGAGTAAAGGTTCAAAGAAAAACATTAGATGAAAAACAAATCAGATTATCTGTTACATCTGTCATCCAATCATTTTTTAAAGTGAATTTCATAGCAAAGCTCTGCAAGACAGATCAAAAAGATCCGAGTCAGTAACGAAAACCACATTATAAAAATGTGAATTTTCCCATTAACAATGTCAGTATCATCACAACAGGACATATAACCAATAGCTAGAATTTATTCCAAAAGCTTCAAAGGCGAGCAAAGAGATTCCATATCTTCTTATGGGCTGACTTTAATAAAAACAAGTATTTTGAAATTCAGCATTCTTTTCTGTTTGCTTCAAATAAATTGTAGTCCTGACCCTAGGCCATATGTTTTAAAGCAGAAGTAGCCCAAAACATTCACTGGGTGGCAGAAAGATGACTTCAATTGTTTCCTTTAATTTAATCTGCTCTATATTTTTCCATATATAGTGGCTGAATGTAATCAAAGTGCTGTATCAGCCAGTCAATCAACAGATTATTTTTCTCATAAATGGTAATTCTTTTGCCCTTGAAAGGTTGACAGGCTTGCCATCTGCCACAGGAGATAATGTGGCATACACCGGAGCGTTATCAAGAGATGAAATACTGATGGAGGTCACTGATGGGATTCACACTCGTGTCACCTCAAAGAGTTGACTCACTTCAGCAGGGAGTACATGTCCAGCAAGTTATTCTGAATGGGGGTTCCAGTGACAGCCCAGCGGGCACGGGCTTGGAGCTTACACACAGCAATGGAAGTCTGGACGCGGGGGTTCTTCACATTGTGAGCTTCATCCAGTATGATCCGAGCCCACGTGATTCGAAGCAAAGGGGTCAAGATACCCTGGAAGAAACACCAGTGAAATCCAACAACAGGACGGGAAAACGTCTTCAAGAAGATAAGGGGAAACAGCAAACAAGTATTGAGGACCCAATCTTTAAGTTTGAGGGTCCACTGAAATAAGCATTAAGCTTAAGAAACCAAGACTGGAAACCTCAGTGTGAACAAGTAAACTAGTCACTTGCGAGTCCCAATCCTTGAGCTTAAGCTGCTTAAGAATAAAATGTTTTCTGACTTGAGTTTTCATTTATTCTTTCAACCCACTTTCACGCGATGGCTATGCATCAGGACCACTGTAGGTGCTGAGCCTGCTAATTTCACTCATTCAATAAAAAGGATTTACTAAATTTACAAGAAGTCACTAAAAATTTACTAAGAGTCTACTTTTACATGTAAGATACTAAGCCAGACATAAAGGACAGTTCTACCCTCAAGAGGCTCACCATCTAATGGGAAAAAAACAAGATAACTGCAACACCGTGTAGACGAGGATGTAGTAAGTCCCACCGGATAATTCCACAGATGGCACTAGGAATCTAGTCAGTCACGTTCAAGGCTGTATCCCTAATCCCTGAAATAACATCTGGCATGTAGTAGGCACTCAGCATTTGCTGAATAAATGGAGTGCTGTGACGTAACTAAGCACAAGGTGCGAGAAGACACATTTAATCAAACAGGGAGGCAAAGCATTCCAGTTAGAGGGAGAACATGGCAGAGCAGTACACGTCCTGTGGTGCGGCTGCCTGTCAGGGGCCACATGGAGGGGTGGGGTGTAGGTGATGAGGGACACACAAGCAGGGCAAGGTCGTAAAAAGCCTAAGACATCACGTAAAGGAATTAAGGTTTTATCCGTGAAGCAATGAGGAACCATTGAGGAATCTGCAGTTAATCATTGAAAAGGAATCAGAGTTGGCCAAGCTGGAGAAGTGTTCTAGAGATCTCCCCAGATACAGAAATCTGTGCACATTCTGTTGTACTGAAGATAAAAACACATGCAGAAGATGAGTTCCTGGAACAACACTATCTTTTCAGGAGAACAAAGGCCCACAATACTGTGCAATAAAGCGTCAGCCCCGGACAAGTGAGCCTCCCCGCGTGCACAGCAAACATTCAGAGATCTTCTCAGGTTAGCATTTAGCCCATCATCTGCAGCCTTATTGTTTCAACCCCGTTTCCTGGAAGGTGAAGGGAGGCAGGCAGAGATGACTTAATACCAAAATACTAGACTTCACACTAAACATAAAACATATCCTGAGACTATACCACAAAGACTAAAATAAAAATTGCAACAGGTGAGGCCTTCCTACAGTCATGTAATGATTACCAACAAAATTGCAATGTAGTTACTCGTTCTAAGAAACAGCTAAGTACTGTGCCAAGCCTCAACCTCAGTCACTGAGGAGGTTATGGAATAAAAGAGAAGGGACAGAGGAGAGACTGCTTCGTTTTCACCAGTGAAACGTTTAGGACCTTTAAGGGTACTGCTGCTATTTCTGGTGCTGTGACAAGAATCTGGTTAAGAGGTGTGGCCTCCCCTCCTTCCCTGGCGGCCCCAGCCTCACCTTCTCACTGACGTTTGTGCCCGGGACCTCTCCCTCTTGCTTCTTCTTTGTGGGGATCTCCTTGGCCAGAAGGCTATAGGTGGTGATCACAATGTCATACGTAGAGAGGCTGCGTAGAGAGAACACAAAGCAAATGGTAAACGCTCCCTCTGTGACTCTGACAAGAAGAGGTAAAGTGGGTCCCTTTATCAGAATGACTGGCTGGAAGGACAGAATTCATTAACCTATGTCCTTAATCCACACACACAACTTTGGAATGGTAAACTTCACTCATTTGGCTGCCTTCTCTCTTAACTCTGATAAGTGTTAGTCTGTTCACCACAGCCAGAACAGCCTCCTTCTTTCCATCCAATTGAGTCAGAAAGGAAAATCCGCTGGGGTCATATTAACCTTGATATGATGTGGCCAGAACAGAACTGACATTTAGGAATTGATTTGACACAGATGACGCTGAAGGCCCAGGAAGTCGCAAAGCACTGTCCTCCTTTGGTCAATGATGCTGTCTCCTCTAGGTTCCATAATGGACTTGTAAAAACCCAGTAGTCTAGCTCTGACATTTGGGTATAATCATGCTGGAAATTTTCAGTTTACTTTGCCTACACTCTTTACATGTAAAGATTCTCAATGAAAGGCACAAATCTTTTCCCAACAAAAGCTTAATATTGTGCACTTGAGAGAACTTCAAATAAACACCTTTGATAAAAATGAGATGCCTAACTCATAGAGACAGCGACGTCTACATGTGGCCTTTATATCACAGAACGGGCATAACTGAGAATGACTCCAGTCAACTAGTGCATTCTGCACACCACACCCGGTACGATCAAAGGGCACATCAAGTGAGATGCGAATTACTTCTAATAAAAATCCAGAAAGAAGGCATGCTCCTCAAAGAACTCTACGCCGGAGAAGCACGAGGCTGTGGTGCTGCCCGGCTGCCTCAGTCTGCTGAAGTGACTCTCAGTCATGAGAGCTGCTGTGCCGTAAGTCACCTACCCTGTTCTTCAGGAGATAAAATACCCGGTGTCAGAGGTTGGGGAGAGATGACTCAGAAGCAGAAACAACTCTGTTCTTAACACGTTGCGTACGGCGGGGTTTAAATCCCTCGTGAAGATTCTCGTGATCCGTACGCAACGTGTTAACTAATCAGCAAGTATTCAATCCAGACCATCCTATCGCAGTTAGGAACAAAAAACAATTCCTTTAAAACCAAGACAAACACGAGGACTAAAATTACCATCTGGGGAAATATTTCCGTTCATCCTTCCTGATCATCCCTCTTCAGGAATTCAGTGAGGCCTAATCGTAAACTCTTGATTCTAAAACTTCTTCGATTGTTCATAAATGAAAACCACAGTCATGAAAAGATAAACAGCCTATATCAACTAATCATTAGTATTACATCAAAATGCTCTGTTAACACTGAGCTGGTTCCATTCACAGTAACAGAAAAAGAATGTGAATTTGGATTCAGAAATTCAGCAATCATGAAATAACTGTGACATATCCTCTTTCACCAGGGGAATGCTGCTGTTGTTATCTGGGTGACAACTCAGGCATCCCAGACCTCCTCACACAGCAGCTTTTGGGGACAGTGACAAGGATATAGCAAAAGCATTCCATTTTCTCTCAAGAGGTGTCTCCTGTACAGCTGAGGGCTGTTTAGTGATGAGAGAGCCTTTGGTCATCTTATTAATATAACATAATATAACATAATGTATATAAGTCCTGATTAAATGAAAACCCAGGGAAAGCAGGTACAGTCCTGTGGCCTCTGGGGACAGTGAGGACCCCTACTGATCGCAGTGTTTCTGCACTTACACTTTTGCACGCTGATCTCGGTTGGACCCATGATAGAGATAGACTGTTAGTTTGTTGCTGCTCACACGTTTCTCCACCTCCTTTTTCCAATGATGGATCAGGGAAGCAGGACAGATGATAAGTGTTCCATTGGAAGTAAACTCAGTGGAGTCTTTGGAGGAAGGAAAAAAAAAATCAACACCTATTTATACTCATTAAATAGACTTTAGCTTCCTAAAGACAGTAACTTTCTCTTACAGACTTATTTCTCCAAGCAATATTTTTAACAACTGCTGCTCTAATTTCTACGTAGCTTATAGAATAGGACATGGAAGAGATGGTCTTTTAACTCAAAACACTTAATGACTTCTTTATTTTCCCCTATAAAAGCATCAGATGGGCTAAAGAGGGAGAGGAAAGTAGGTAGTACATGACCTCAGTCTTAAAAAAAAAAAAAAAAATGCACTTTCACAGTGGCCAGAAAGTAGAAGCTGGATCATTTCCCAACTCGTCCTAAGCTGATTCATCAAAGGGAAGTATTATTTTTTTCCGAAAAACATAACAATTACATCCACGTTACAATGTAAGTATAAAAACCCCTAAGAAAACATTATTTTGGAAAAAGTTAGTGATGGAGTATTTGTACCACTGCACCCTCATCAGTGTGAGGCTGTCTGTGTGTGTGTGTGTGTGTGTGTGTGTGTGTGTGTGTGTGTGTGTGTGTGTACCAGGATCCAGCAGCAGTGGTCATCAGAGGCCCTGACAGCAGACAGTCACAGATTATTTTAACTCTGTTCAACTGAGAAATATACCTGTGTACATGGCAACGTACATGTAGTGTTAACCTTTAGGTACTTACACAATTATTACATTTTTAAAACAGAGAGTGAAAGAAGATACACATTGTCTAGAATCTGGAAACTTCTGGAATTTCAAAAACATGGAAAACAGTTTCTGCTATGGGGGTGGCTAAAATCTGAATTTGGGACAGATCTTCCTTAAAAAAACAATATATTAACTAATTTGGATCTACCCTGCAGTGTTACCTTCAATATTAATAAAAATAATCATTATTATGTTTAAGTCTTCCATAAAAATCTTCTAATCACAGGTCAAGCTAAGTTTATATTAAATGGAAAAAATGGTCACTTATAAGTAGCATATTCAGCATGAGAAATGACACTACAGGAAAGTAGTCTAATACCAGATTTCCAATAGATTAATTAAATATGACCAAAAATGTCCTTTTGTAGCTTAAAAGCTTCCCCTCTCTGCTGGCTCGAATGCTTTAGGAAACAGCAGGCTGTGAAGGCACGTGAATACCATCTTTGGAAAGCCAAGTCAAGGCCATGTTTTTGTCCTTTTCTTTGTTTTTCTCTTGATTTTTCTGGGCCAGGATAAGTGCAATCATTGTCAGGGTTTTTCCTAATCCCATGTCATCCGCTGGAAAATAAAAACAAAAACAGGAGAGTTAATTACTGAGGGCAAAGAGTCAGCTCAGCTTCAAGAGAGGAAACCACTGGCACTCTCTTTGCTGTGGGTGCCATTCAGGGCACAATGCTTTGCCAGCTCTAATGAAGCCTTCACTTTTCTTATTTAAATGAACCCTAGCTCTTGCTATTTATTTTGAGATCTACATAAAAGAAAATAACGGTAACTTTTGTAAAACTTGAAACTTACTATATTCTAGTCTCCATGTTACACTGTTACTTATCCAATGCATTCACTGATTTTCTATCTCAGTTTGAAGACGTGGCCTAGTCTTTTTGTTACCCCCACAAAAGCAAAAAGATGCAGTAGAAATATCCTACTACCTACTTGACTGGTGCTTCCCACATTTCTGGAGTTAACTCAAAACACCCCACCATTCCCTTAACTTACTCATCAGAGAGGAGCATAAGTGAACATTTCTTGGGTACTCTCATCGTACCAGTCACTGAACTTACCAATTTACTACTTATACCCTATAAAACATTATCCTCATTTTAACAGTCAATCCTTCTGACATAGCAGAAGTAAAATGTCACAGCATGGGTTCTGGTCCAAATTCTGGCTCTGCCCCTGTGCAGAGGAGTTAACACAGCAGGCCTGTCTACTATCCACTGAAAGACCTGCTTACAAGGTCGGCCCTTGGCTGACGTCTGGCAACTCGGATTTAAGGCGGCTTCCCACCACTCCCAGAACTGCTAAGAGTGGCTCACGGTGCCTCACCTATTTGTACAATACGGTTCATGCGAACACCTTCTAGAAGTGAGGAATTTAAGTACATAACATGCTGAAGCTGCCTATGTGACCAGCCCTGGATAAAAACCTTGGTTACCGAACCTCTCTCTAACAAGCTGCCCTGGTTGGCAATATTTTACGTGTGCTGTCATATCTCACTGCTGGGAGAAGTATGCCCTGTGTGACTCCACTGGGAAGGCCTCTGGAAGCTTGACCATGGCTTCCCCTGGACTATGCTCCATGTGCCTTTTCCCTTGACGGACTGTAATTTGCATCAACTCAAAATAATTTTATTATTAGTTTTTAATTTTGTATTAAGTTATAGCCATGAATATGACTACATGCTGTGCATCCTCCTAGCAAATCATCAAACCTGGAGGTGGTCTTAAGGACCCCCAACAAAGCCACTTACTAGCCATAGTGGACATTTGTCATGTTTTCTAGAAGTTGAGCACTTGAGAAAATTTCAGTTTGATGAGTGCCCAAAGCAGAGCCTGAAAAACTTGCTTTCTGGGCTCCCTTGCAGCTATGGCTCTGGCCGCACGCCCTGGCTCCACAGACCACATGTTCTCATACAAGACTTCGACTCAAATATAAGCAACTTGAGAAAAGAGGCTCCCTGAGAACCCCCTCCTACAGGCAGAAGGGTCTGAATCTGGGGTGGCACTGCTTTCCTCTAGTGCCTGATGGAGCAAAGCAGCGATGACACATTCCAGACATTCAGTTTATTACTTGGCTGTGGCCACTGGTCCTACAAGTCTGGCCTACAGCCGGGCTCTCCACATCTCCCAGACTCTGTGGGCCACTGCAGAATAAACTCTGTCTCTGCTTAATCAGCCAGTCAGCGTCTACTGCTTGCAACCAAGCCCTGACTGGTCCTACAGCTGCGTACTCATGAGCATGTTGCTTAACCATTCCTTACCTGAATTTCCCTATCTGTCAAAGGGGGCAACAACCCCACAGAGCTGTGGGCAGGACTGAAGGAAATAATGCCACAATGCATTTGCTGGCTCTCACCACAATACCACTTACCTAGAATTCCTCCTTGTGGCTTCTGACTTTCTCGCCAGTGTAACCAGGCTAATGCCTGCTTCTGGTGCCGTAGCAAAGGGACCTAACAAAAGCAATGACCAAAAGTTAAGTACAAATTCCTAATGAGAGAGAGGCTCTCCTGGATCCCGGCTACACGGACTCCACACTCTACTCTTTTATTTTCTGTATGTGATCCTCCCAGTATTCTCATTGTCATATAAGCTGCCTGTCTCACCTGGAAGTCCGTGGCTCCATCCTCTCACCTAGGATAAACCACACGTCCTGGCCTGCCCAGGGCGGTGGTGACTTATGCCTACTGTCCAGCATGTCTGTCAAAAGCCCCTTTTCTCACCCTCAAGTGACAGTCCTGGCTTGTCTGCTTAATCAGCCAAAGTCAGTTTCCACTGCTTGCAGCCAAGACCTCTAACTGGTCACCCTACTTTCACCAGCCATTCTGTTGGTTTTTCTTGTTATCTCTTAAATGTCACTCTCCTCTCTGTAGCCAGGGTCCAAGTCTGCAGTACTAGCCATCATTTTCAATAGCCCTTTAACTTGCATCCTTCTCCGTCTTTTCTTACTCCAGTTTATCTTCTACATACTCGGTGACAAAAATATCCTTCATAAAACACCCCCGCTCAAAATTCTACAGTGATTCCATAGTGTCTCTTGAGCTGGTCTAATCTATGTTCCTTCACCAATGCCAGGCTACGGCAAGGGAGTCCTCCTGCTCAGGAACGTCACCTGCGGCTCCCAGCTCAGGTACTGATGTCACCCTGTCCTTCCAATCTCTGTATCTTCCGGCTAACCACCACTCCCCCTAACTGGAGGGTCTGGGTTCTGTCCCCTCTGCTATCTTTAGGCCTATAACTGTAAGGCACCAAGTAGGCAGGCAACAAATAATTATTAATCTAGAGTGACTTTTCCTTTATTTTGAATCCCTTTTGTACTTTGTACACAATCTACAGTATATCACAAGGCACATTTTATCTCTGTCTTCAAGTCGCTTTCTAATTATTTTATGTATGTTGTATATGCACTTTTATCCCACCTACTTCATCAAGAGCAGCAATTCCTTTGTATCATGTGACACCTACTGAAGGTCAATAATTGGAACTGCTACTGCTCCAGACATATACACTTGACCCTTGAACCATGGGGGGTTAGGAGCACCGACACCTCTGCAGTCAAAAATTCACATGTAACTAACTAGTCGTCGGCCATCCATAAGATAGAGTCCCAAATGTGGATCAAAAATACAGTTGACCCTGAACAATGTGGATTTGAACTGAGTGGACCCACTTATATGCAAATTTTAAGTGGACTCATGCAATTCAAACCCATGCTGCTCAAGGTCAACTGTATAACTTTATGACTGTTAGAAAAAAAGTGGTGTTTTTTTCCTCAATGCTAAACAGAAAAGGACAAAATACAGCAAGGGAAGCTACTAAAGCATTATCTATAGGAATGACACACCAGAATGGCGCTCTGCCCAGCAATCTCACAGCGGTCGCCCTCTTTAGGGGCGCTGGGACACTGTTTTGGACACTCTGTACCATGACTCCTCCCTGGCTCACCTTCAACCCAGCTGGATCCTCTGCCACAGCTGTCTCAGCAGGACACGACTCTAGTGATCGATGCAGCTCAGCAATGGCTTCGCTTGTGATTTTCCACACAGCGTAAAGGGGATCGTGCTTCGTAGGGCCTGCAAACAGATAGGAGTTACCTAAAGGTGTCACACGTATTGTCCTGGCTATAGCTGCAAAAAGGCGTTTCGTTATTTGCTGACTGATGGCTCTGTATGGACTAAAAAGTCCTTTTTTTTTTAATTTATTTTTAATTATCGTTGATATATCATACTAGACTAAAATTTCTTGCCTCCCGATTCTCCTAGCCTCACAGGCTCCTCTATCCTCATTCTGTCTGCTTTTTTTAATCACATAAAAAACTGTTATAATAAAGGACAAAATAATAGAAAATCAAATGAAAAAGATTAGATAACCTATTAAATTTTTGGTAGGTTTTTCTCTTCTAGCTTTGAAGAGATGGCAGAGAAAAGGTCCCTGGGGCTGGATGCAAAGAAGTCAGCAACAGGAAAGGTCAAGCTGGGTGAAATTCAGGCAGAGAGGGACAGACCGCCCCTGGAGAGCGCGTCACCCGATGACTGCACTGCCCCGGGAAACACTGCAGTGCTGGGAGCTCTCGCATTCTACATGAAGGACCTCTACTCAAATGCAGGCATTTGGTTGCAATTTTAGGGATGAAGGAGCCAAATAACAGGTTACTAGACCAAAACCATGTTTCCCTGAAAATAAGACCTCGCCAGACCTTCAGCTCTAATGCGTCTTTTGCAGCAAAAATTAATATAAGACCGGGTATTATATTATATTATATTATATAAGACCCGGTCTTTTATTATGTTATGTTATGTTATACCCAGTATTATTATATTTGTTATATTTATTATAATTATGTTATATTATATTATATTATGTTGTGTTATATTATATTTTAGATCCGGTCTTATATTAATTTTTGCTCCAAAGGACACATTAGAGCTGATGATCTGACTAGGTCTTATTTTCGGGGAAACACAGTACACATTAACCATTAAAATGTTTTTAACTGAAAAATTATTTTAATGGAATTCTTTCCAACACCTAGCACATACTTGCTGACCTTAACCATCTAACAAAATTTAATTTCCCTCCAGGCGACTCAGTCGCTGTTACGATTACAGAATGAGGCTGTAACATAGCAACACTCTCCAAACAGCCCTGCGCACCCATCCCCACGCTGCTACTGTAACAGGCGCACCTTCTGTCCCCATGGAGACTGACCTTAGCTCCATCTGGCACCGAGTCTATTTCCTACCCCCTTGCTAACTGCTGCTCTTCAGCTTTCTCCCCTGCCTTTCTTTCTCCCTGTTTGCTTGCTTCTCTCCTTTTCTCTTTCTCTAGCTCTTGCAGTTCTCAACTGGGTGAAAACTAGCGTTAGTTTTGCTAGTCACTGCCAGCCGACCTGAGCTCCCATCTTATGTCAGCACACCGACCCATCGTATTACACATCTGAGGCTCTACCTGGCATCTTCATTCCGCAGTTACTTCTGAATTCATTATTTTCTAGAAAGTTCAGGATGGAAACACTCAGCTATGTAGGGTGTTACTGCTCTTGGTGGACCTATCAGCCATTGGTCTTCACTCATGGCATTCCTTTGCTCTGCCTTCACACACACACACAGACACTCACACACAATACAAATGTAACTGCTGGTCTACCTACCTTACCTCATCATGATGTGAGTTCAAGTTTCATCCACATTTTCTAGATGACGCCTACACACCAGCCACTGGGCAATGAACAAGGCAGACCCAGTCCTGCCCTCACGGAGATCTACAGAACACCGTGCAAAGCTCGGCTACACATCACAATCTTCCTTAGACGGGCGACTCAGAACTCAGGGATGGCGTCTCCCTTCACACGGCACAAAGACATCTACGGGCAGCACTGAGCTCACAGGTGGAGCTGCGCACCACAGGGCCAGGCCCTTGGGTCTTACCTCCAGAGCACTGCCTGGACTGTCCAGCAGCTTCCTGGCAGGCAGCCATTAGTCCTCGGGAGCCCAGGGGCTGGGGATCCTGAGCCTGCAGGGGTTTGGGCGGCACCAAGTGGGGAGGGTTACTTGTAGTTTTGGTGGAGTTACTCCGTTGCGGTACTTGGCTGTTATTCTTCTCATTAATACCTGCTGAACAACCAAGGGAAGAACATTTTAAAGTTCAGAAGAGTGAAGGAATTACATGTGCGAGGTGAGGGCCAGAGAGGGTGGGATGACCACCATTCCACTCAGCTGGGGAAGGCTTCCTGGAGAGCACAGGATTTAAACAGCTACACAAAACAATGGGAAAGAGAGTTGAGTCCACAGGAAATAAGAGAAAATTTTTATAAGTCACAGGTGTAATTTGAAAGAAAGCTCAGAACAGATAATAAAATGGAAAGGTGAATGAATGACCGTATTCTTTATCAAGATGGCGTCTCAAACGTCTCTTGTAAAGTTCATGCAAACCCCAAGTTCTGGGGCGTAAGTCACTTTACCTTGCTCTGGGGAGAGGGCGAGAGCACTGAGTGCTTCCTCCAACTCCTGAATTTGCTTGAACAACTTCTGACCCTTGTCTGGAAGCACCTGGACGTTCACCGATGCCAGGGTGCTCTGAAAAACAGGTGCAATAAGATGGATCTCTCCGCTCGAGTTGTGAGCAAGACAGCTTCAGATTAAAATACCTACAATGCTAGAACTCTGAAATTATGGTCTTTGAACGACTATGTGTGTGAAAACCAATACTTTTTTTTTAAGCTGAGCTGACCTATCCATCCTGAAAATATAAACACAGGAAAAGGCAGAAACTAAGCACCCACCTATAAAACCTTTCTCACACTAACATCTCTTAAGTCATCTGTGGGGTCCCATATCCACCCAGAGCAAGCAAACAATGCTCTGACCTGAAAGAAAAGACAGAAGTCAGCAGTTACCTTCTTTTGTTTCAGTTGTGTTGTGAGGTACACATGTTGGGCGGCTGGGTCTGAAGGTTCTACCTCCTTGGAAACCCCTGAGGCAGGAGACGTTTTCCTTTGTGCACTCTGACTAGGGAATTCACGGCTGTCCTTCTGTGAGTCCAGAGTCCTATCAAAGAGCAGGGGGCTTTCTGGCTGACAGGAAACAAAAGCATCGTCATCTTCCTCACTGTCACCACTGCTTGTGTCAGCTCCTCGCCTCTCCCCCAGGGAAGGCCCGGTGGCTGGCAGTGCAGACTGAGTGGCCAATCCTTTTGGCACAGGCACACCATGGGTCTCCGATGGCACCTGGAAATGCCCCTGGAGCCGCTTCTGGGTGGTCTGCATGCTTGGGTTGTCCTTTGCCTTTGTTTCTCCAGGCTCCCAGCTCTTGGGGGGCTCCTTGTTGAGGTGTTCCCCTTTCCGGGGCTTGCTTATCGGGTTCTGACTGTGAACAATTTGAGGCAAAGGCTTGGTTTCCTTTACTCTCAGAGGTTCTGATTCTTTGGACACACAATAACTCCTGCCATTTGATTTCTCCTGAAGAGACGCAGGAGGTTTTCTCAGCTCATTCCCATGGCACTGTTTGGATTTAATCTCAAAAAGGTTTCTATTGTGTGTCCCTTCAGTGTCCTTTGCTTCACACTGAAGCTCTGTTTTCTTCTCTTGCTTCTTCTCTTGAACTGCAGATTGTTTTTTCTTTACCACCAGGCCAGATGAGACATCTTTCTCCTTCCAGCAGTTAGATTCAGGCTTCTTTTCCTTCGTTTGATCCAAGAGTGGATCCCCCTTTTCCCTTTGCTTATCAGCCATCTTTTCCTCATCACCACCTTTGGTGAACTGACTCCAGAGAGATGGTTCTTGATTCTTGTCAAGTACCTTGAACGGGTTTCTCTGACTGGAAGGATAAAGAAACGGCTCCGATGCATGCTGCGACTTACTGGTTACAGACTGTTCTTTGGAATTAGGATCCTAAAAGAAAAAGAAAATAATCAATATAAACATTAATGCAACCCTCATATCTAGAATGCCTCTGTTCAGAGGAAATGGAAATGGAGTAAAAGCAGTCCAATGTTTCTGAACATGGCCGGGACCGTTTCTGCCTCTAGAGGAGACTGTGCTAAACTCACGACATATTACTTTCTTTACAGTGCTTTCAATCCTTGGTTCCTTCTCTACCCATGATCACCACTCTTCCAGGCCTCAATGAAACACAGTGACCAAATCAAAGTGCGTGTACAATAGCAACAAGCCACAATCATGTAGTTTTCATGAGAAACTATTCTCTCAAGATGAACTTTTCCCCAAACTTAAACAAGCTGCTTTGAATTTGGCTTTAGGAAGGTTTCACTGCAGGAGTCTAGAATCCTAAGTTTAGTAGAATCTATCCCTCTACCAAAACAAGTCTTGTCACCTCCTTAAGTCTAGTTCCTCACAGACTGGGTATCTGCAGGGTCTCTCCTCGTTCTCACATTCCAGGAGCTTAAGAATTGTATTCAGCTTATACCAATATCAAGGAGATATCAGTCTATAAAAGGATGCTGAAGCTAGTCAAGTAAATCTAAATTTCCCTAAGTAGGATAATATTGACTATAATTAAGACCTTGAAATGTATTTAAGTAAGTGAAATATGAAGCAAATACTTAACTCTTGAATATAACCAGTCCTTTGAATTACAAGTCCCAACAGGTTCTATCAACTGCCTTTCAGAGACAGGATGACAGAGACCAACCAGTTTATGGTGGACGTCAAGGTCTTTGCAGATGACGCCACAGATTGAACAGTCTTCACACAGCCGGTTTAAAAACAGGTGAATAATTCCTACCTGCCATGGGACAGTTCCACAACACTGCTTCCCCTCAGCCTTACTTCTACTGCATCGGAAGAACAATCTAATGAAGTATAAAACACAAATAATCAAGGCCATGAAAACCCATTAAAACAAGAGATAAACTTGCTTTATTTAAATCCAAGAAAACATTTTACAACTGTTTGATATTAGTTTTCAAAGGTCACTTGAAACCAATTACTCTCGTATATGTACCTTTAAAAATTCTCTACTTGCACAGGGTATTTATAAGGGCTGAGAAGTGAAAGAATAGAGATGTCATGGTAACCAGAAGGGATTCACTGGTTTATTCTTTTTCCTCTGTAAAGAATGACTGAAATGAAGACACTGATAAAGAGTGGCTGCAAAAATCAGAAAAAGAGACATAACCAGACATTCTGTTTCCCTGAATCTGGTCAAACCCCTAGATCCAATTACCAACTTACAGGAAATACAAACAGAGGAATACAAAACACTAGACCATGGGGATCTAATCTGCAAAATCCTGACAGTGGGAAATGATATATGACAAATAACTTGATTCCTTTAGCAGATAAATCACAAGGGAGAAAAAAAGATGAAGCAAACTTAGAGACTTAAAAGAAATATGTATCAATTGCAATTTGTAGACTTTATTTGTATCTTGATTTAAACAAATAAAAAACTACCAAAAATAAACTATTTATGGCATTCATGAATCTACTGGAAATTTATAATCCAACTGGTTTTATTTAATTTTTTTATTATTATTTTTTTAAATTAAAGTTTATTGGGTTGACAATTGTTAGTATCCAACTGGTTTTAAAAAACAAAAAAGAGTTTGTATCTTTTAGAGCTACAAAAATATTTATAGGAGAAATTATGTTTTCTAGGATTTGTTTCAAAATATGGCAGGAGTTGGGGCATGGAGCCGGTAGGGTACACACAAGTATGAAATAAGATTAGCGATGAGGTGGTAATTATTGAAGATCACGTGCCACATTAGTCTATCCTGTCTACTTCGGCAATCTTCCCTTAAAAAAAAAAAGAAGACTGAATACAGACTTATATATCCCAACACAAGTCAGTCCCTACACACCCAAACACAGCTTACATTCCAGTGACGCAGACGTGGCTACACTGCCGCATTCCCAAATTAAGCCCTACATTCTCCAGCCTCCCAGACTTTGTGTGTGTACCTCCCTCCATCCAAAGGATGCCCTCTTTAGCCCTTTACCTACCATCCTCCCCATCACCAGCTGTTAACACGTCCCTCAATGTCTAGTTCAAGCCCTATCTCCTTTGCAAGGTTTCCCCACATTCCCTTCCCTGTTCAGCCACTGTACTGCTTCTGTATGTGTTGTATTTAGTTGCATTACATTTGTACCTGTGTGTCTGCCTGACTGCCTGATTTTCAAAAACTGGAAGGCAATAATCGTATATGATCTCTTTATTCCCAACTATGCCTTGACTTTTATACATAATAAAGTATTAGTGAATTAAATAGAACCATTTGATTTTTTTCCTTACCTAAAATAACACCTCAAAGATTTTTTTCAAAAGAGCTTTTAAAATACGTATTTTATTTAATGTTTAAATAGGTAATATACTCACTCAACCAAAAACTATAAAGTGGCAGTGGTAAGTACCCCCTCAGCATGCTTTCTCTTATTTTTTATATATATATATTTTACAACTGCACAATTTCCCACTACATGAATGTTCCATTATTTATTTAACCAGACCCTTCTTGATGGACAGTTTGGTTGTTTCTAATCTTTTACCATTAAAAGCAATGTCACAACGAATACCTTATACACGTCATTTCACATGTGTTTTAATATACCTGTAGGGTAACTCCTTATTTCTCATATTGTGTATTAGTGCCTTCTCTGTTTTTCTTGATCTTTTAGCTTCTGAATTTTATTCCTTAGTTCTCTTTTTGCTGTTTTCTAACTCACTAAGTTTAATTTTTACCTACATTAATTTCTTTTCTGTTTCTTTCAGTTTAATTTCTTGTTCTTTTCCTAACTTCTTAAATGAGTCCCGTGATATACAACAGGAATCATAATAGTCTGAGTCCTAACTGAAAATGAATCCTGAGCAGGTTCCAATACCTCAAGGCCATTACTTCCCCTGGACATATAGGCAAAGCTAACAAGCCCCAAATGGACAAGTATTCCATAAAAATCAAGCCCCTCTCATACAAATTCACAATTTTTCCATTCAAGCTCACAATTTAAAAAAAATGTACTGGTCTCTTTCATTTTTCTCACTGCAATAGGCTATTATAATGAACTTAAGTTAATAAAATTTCTGAAATGCTTGAATGCATAAAAATTCAAAGTACTGGCTACTATTACGGAGAACTACTAACCAAAATAAATCAAGAACAAATTGCTGATGTTACTTAAAGTGTACCAAGTACTTCAAATTTACTGCAAGAACATTTCATATATACCATCTATTTTAAGGCCCAAGCCATGTATACTTCAGAAGGGCAAGGTTTGGAGAAAGAAGGAATAAAACAATGCACACCGAGTATCTATTAATACTACATGCAAATAATAAGCACAGCACTAAAAATGCTTTTACTTACATTTTTATTAAAATCAATGAGAATGATTTTGTTTTCAGGATAAAAAGCTTGTTATGTTTATTAAATTGTAAATTAACAAAAACAGCAATTGAACTATATTCTCATAGAGAAAGTAAATACTGATTCTACTAAGAAGAATGTAATTTCTGCAGTGTATTACTTATTTGTCAGGACATAGGTTATAAAGAGTAGTAAGAAACCAGCTAGGGGAAGCCAGACCTGAGCAATTCTATCTTCTTCACCAAAAGGCAAATCCTCCCTTCTAACCAAAGGCTGACTGTTCCGCCCAGCATCACACTGTCAAGTGCGTTTACTTCGGCCAGGCTGCGACTCTCAGGTTCCACAGGCGTCCTCTGCTGGGTCACATCCCAGCCCACCTACATAATTATCTCTAAAATGAAGACACTTTATTTGACTGGCCCCTGTGGCATTTTCCTTTTCTGTAAAATGGCTTAAAAAACAAAACAGAAAAGCACCTACCTCACATGGTCACTGTGAAGCTCAAATGTATTACTAACACATGTAAAATGAAAGAATCAGACCAAGGCCTGACCCATATTAAGGACTCAATAAGTAACAGCAATCATTGGTCCACTCCTGCTGACCACCTTGATTATTCCTATGTCCACGCTTCTGCTCGTGGCCCAGAACACGTCCTTGTCCTTTTCTCTATCCAAATGTTAAAGCTCATTCCAGGCCAAGTTCACTCCACTTCCTCAGTAACCTTCATCAGCCTTCATAATCCCTTACTGTAGGTCTTAGTCACAGAAGCACCTGGCATTTGAACACATCCGATTTAGCCTTCTGACATGTGCAGGTCGGACCGCTCACAACCTTCTGAGGTCCAATTCTTATTATCCCAGGTTTATCGCAGGGCCCTTACGAATATGGGTTCACTTCTTTGTATGCACCAGCAGTGGAAAAACATAAAGCTGGATTTCTACCTCATTCTTTCACCCTAAAATTCCAAGATGGAACAAAAATATAAATGTAAAGAATGAAACTTTAAATGTCCTAGGGGAAAAAACAACAACAGATGAGTATTTTTTTAATTCTAAAGTGAAGGCTTTACTAAGCATGACATAAAACTGGACAGCTGAGATAAAGAATCAGTAATTTCAACGACATAAATGTTTTGAACTTCTATATGGTAAGAATACTATACGTGAAACTCTAAGACAAAAAGCAAACTGGGCAAAGTAATTGCTCTACATATTACCAAGGGCTAACACCCCTCACACACAGGATGACGTCCACTGTACAGCACTGGGCACGCTCGCTGCTCTGCAGCATCTAAGAACTGGCTTTACTGAGGGGGTTCTTCAGGGGTTGGTGGGGCCTGTGGTCCTTCGGGCTCACGCCCAAATGCTTCTCTGTCATCAGCCCAGATAATCATCATTGGGCTAGAGACTCTGCATGCCACTTTTACCCAAGAACTAACCACACAAGTTTCTAGACATACAAAGACTCAAGTGTTATTCAAAAGGAAATACCTTGAACATTCCAATATAACCAGTTCCTTAAAGAACTAAAAGTTGTTTCACCTATTTATAGGCAAGAGTTGTTGCATCAATTTTGACCCCATACCCTTGAGAAGAAAAGGTACAAAGGCAGGGTGTAGGGTGAGAGGGAAGAAGAGAAGAACTTGAATTCAGGAGTTCGATGACAACGTACGACACTTGTAAACCAAGGTGTGCCACTTTTACTTAGTAAATCATTCACGCAAAGGCAAGAGTGCTGTCCTCTGATTCTGAGTGACTATCATAGCTTTCTAATGGCCCAGACACAGAGGGCCATGGCCAAAGGGCCCATCAAACGCTGGTGAGTGGCACCATCTGGTGTTTAATTTAGAGAACTGCACACAAATGCAGCTACACTCCAAGGTATAAAAATAGTGGACATTTCAGCCTCACCTTGGCTCACACCTCCCCTCCATACTCCATGGCACCTGGGTCCTAGCTAGGCTAAGCTTTAAATATAATGGCGTTAATTTGAGAATGAGAAGTACTTCAAGTTCTTAAAAAGAAAACCCAGTTTGGGGGAAGGAAAGACTGTATTCCTGAGGTCATTTTCCAGAGTCCAGTTCTGGCTCTCTTACTGTCTCAGAAGAAAGTCATCATGCATGCCTTCATCTATTTCTGCTTAAATTTCCAGCCTATACCACCTGATTTTTGCTGTTGTCTTCTGTTTTTAATTTACATGTTATTGAACTCTATTTTGTTTGTCCTAAAACAATCTTTTTAAAGCTCTAATACTTCCTAGTAATAGTGGTGGGCTAAAAGAATTCCGCTCAGCATACCTTTTCTTCCCATTTTAAAACAATGATCATTCTCAGCTTCCTCTACCTCGTCAGAAGAACGTTAAGTTCTCAAAGTTCTATGTTGAACCTAAACCTTCCTTCAGAGCTGCACTCACGTTTTCCAGCTGCTTTCACATATACGTAAGATATGAGTAGTTCAAAGCTCTGTGTTAGCCCCACATCTTAATCCTCCACTGTCACTTTTCCTTCCTTGTCTTGCCCCAAACCCCAGCTTAGCAACCAACCGTTCACTGAGCCCTGACACTGAGCCAAACGCCAGACTAAGTGCATCCCATACCTGACCTCACTGCATCTTCACAACCCGGGAAGTCAGGACTAGTCCTGATGAGAAAAGGGGGAAGGAACATGCTCTACCAGGAAATGCGTCTTTCCAATTCTCTTTCAGCAACTTTTCCTCAGGCTAGGAGCACCCAACTCCATTGCCATTGCCTCAATCCAAGGCCATCTTTCACTTAGGAAAGTGGGCGTATCTGGAATCAGTCAAACCTAGGTTTGAATCTTAGCAATGCCACTTACAACCATGGGTGCTCAGAGTCCTTTCCTAACCTCTCAGAATGCTTCCTTATGTCTGTAAAGCAGGCGTACTGAAACCTATCACAGCAGATTCTATGATCATAAGAGATAATGAATACGCCATGAAACAGGCATTCAATAGTAGCTATTATTTCAGTGGTCCTCTTGCCTCCACTGTCTTCACTTTCTAATCTACCCTCCATAGTTCTTTTTTTAATGCAAATTGGATTTAAAACTTTTCAGTGGTTTCCTACCATCTAGGAGAGTGTTTCTGTATGGTAGAGGCCACCAGTAGCATGCAAGTAATTTTAGATGGGAGGAGGGCATCCTGATTTCATGAACTAGAGGCCAGCCCGCCCCACTGTACCAGCAGAAAACAATCAATAAGTTAACTTTTTACAAATTCCATTTACAACAGTATCAAAAAAATTAACACCAAGGACTAAATTTAACAAAAAGGGTACAGAACTCCATAATGAAAATTATTCAACAATGCTACGAGAAAAATTTAGTCATAAATGAATATACCATACTCATGGATCAGAAGTTCAATATTAATGTCAGTTCTCCCCAAAATGATCTATATAGATTCAATGTAATCTCAATGGGGTTTTCTGAGGAAATTTTAAAAGTCGATTCTACATTTTATATGGAGATGCAAAGGACGCAGAAGAGCCAACCTTGGAAAAGGAGAAAGTTGGAAGACTCATAGTCTTATCTGATAGCATTAAGAATAGGCAAACGGATCAATGGAACAGATTAGCAAGTCCAGAAACACACAGGGGTCAATTGATTTGTTTTTTTACAAAGGTGCCAAGAATTTCCATGGAGAAAGAAAAAAACAGTGCTGAAACAACTGTACAACAGTCACTCTACATTACATGGAAAAACAAACTTCTCCTCCTAGCTCATAAGATACCCCAAACTAATCTTAGGTAGATCACAGACTGAACAAAAAAAGCCGTAAGAAAAACTATAAAACTTCAAGAAGAAACTGCCGGAGAAATTTGTGGTCTTAGATAAGCAAAGATTTCTCAGAGAGAAGACAAAAAGCACAAACCATTAAAAAAATTATAAATTGGAGCTTATGAAAATTTAAAATTTCTGCTTTTCAAAAGACAGTTAACACAATGAAAATTACAGACAGGAGAAAACATTCATAATACATATATCTGCCAGAGGACTTGTATAGAGAATATATAAAGAACTCTTCCATCTCAAAAATAAAAACACAACACAATTTTTAAAATATGCAAAAATCCCAAAAAGTTACACTGCATGATTCCATTCATACATTATTTTTGAAATGACAAATTTTTGAAAGGGAGAGCAGCACGTGGTTATATCAGGGCAACAGGAGGGAGAGATCCTACGGTGATGGAACTGTTCAATATTTTATGAGGTGGTGAATACACAAAACTCCACACGTGATAAAACTGCATAGAACTAAATGTACACACACACACACACACACACACACACACACAAACTAGTAAAATTATCTTTACAAATAAGATCGGTGGACTGTGTTAATATCAATATTCTAGCTGTGACATCATACTAAATTTTGCAGAATGTTACCATTAGGCAAAGTCCACAGGAGCTCTCTCTACACTAGTCCTTATAACTGCCATGGGAATCTACAATTATCTCAATTTCAATTAAAAAATTTCAATTACAAAAATTTCAATTAAAAAAAAATGGGCAAAAGACTTAAACAGATACTTCACCAAAGAAGATGTACAGATGGCAAATGAACACATGAAACAAACTATACTTATTCATAATAGAATTCAACTCTGTAATAAAGAATGAATTACTGATAACATACAGCCACTTGGATGAGTTTCAGCTATTGTTACATGAAAGCCAGACACAGAAGAATACATACAGTATAAATGAAAACAGTGGTTGCCTATATGGGGAGGGATTAACTAGAAGTGGTGGGTCCAATGACCCTTAATGGGGTAATAGAAATATTCTGTGTTTTCACTGGGTTCCTGGTTATTAAGGATGGTAATATACATATCTCAAAACTCAACCCGTTGAATACTTCAGATCTGTGCATCTTATTGCATGTATAGCTCAATTAAGAAAAACAGTAGTACAGACAGTACCCAGGCGTGTAAAAATTGTGAAGATGGTACTTGAATGCCTCTATCTTGGAGGGAAAAAAAAATCAATATGGAATATACAAATTCTGAACTGCACAGGATATCGTATAAAGACCATCCCATCTGCCCCCTGACTTTCTGGCCAGACTTATCTTCTGAAGTCTCTACTCAAATATATGCTGAACTGTTACCAAACCAAATACTTGCAATTCCCTGTTACTTCATGCCTCTACCTACCCAAAGCAGGGTATTAATCAGTCAAATATGACCCTTTTCTTGTCCCTAGTGAATTCGTACTTAGCTTTCAATACTCATGACAAATATCATCTGCCCTCTATATACTTTCCTGCCCTTCTGAGTTTCCATAAAAAGAAAGGGAAACTAACATGTATTGAGTACTTAACATATAGTAGACATTTTTATACATTACCACGTTCTACTAAAGAATAAGAAAGTTGACAAGTTAGTGCAAGTTAATGACTCTTGGTGGGCTGGTGTTATTGGCTACTAGAGAGTTGGAGAGAAACTAAGGTAAAGCAGTTTATCCTGCCATTAATCAGAGGTCAGGCTTCTCATTAACCAGTTGCTCAGCAGTGAAAGAGTGGCAGCTCAGAAGATATTCAATTCATATAGAAATACAGTTTGTTTTTTAATAATGAATTTTAAGAATTGTCAATCCTAGAAAAACACACCTGGCTCTAACTTTTCCAGGCACAGACAAAAAAGAGCAGATATACTTGGATGTTCCTTTTGGACACTTACTTATATTCTTTCGTGCCCTGCAGTGGAAGTAAACCCTGAAGCTCTACCACAAAGTCCGCATGCAATAAACAATGAGAAACAGGAATGCTGGAGGAAAAAAATTGAAATTTTAAGAGGCAAAGATCAAAAGACAACATCCTAAAATTAAATCCAAACTCTGGGATTTAAAGTCTATGTATGACCTCCATTGGGTCTGTAAATCCCACATTTTATGCCAATGTGCATTCCTCTGGGGAAAGGGTCCACAGCTTTCATTTTCTCCCCCCCCCACATAAAGCATGACAGTAAATGTTATCTTTTTCCTGATGACTCAGAAGTTTAAAACTACATTGTTTTATGCAACCTCTGCATTTTGGTACCTCCGGAATGACTAAGGCTAGCTGGGAATTTTCCTTTATTAACGTGTTTGCTGTCGGTATTACTCATATGCCTATTATAGTAGTGCACTCTACTAATTTATTCATGTTTAGCATAAGTCTTTTTAACTCCTCTCTTCCAACTGCTTATTATGAGAGAATTTATATATGACATTTGAGAGTAAACAGATTTGAGTGAAGATCAAAAATACTCTCGGATGACTTGTGGCACATTTTTAGTTTGCTTATATTTTGGTTACCAGACATATTCCAAATAGATCAAGTTTATCAAATTACTGTCTTCAAGTTAAATATTATTGTACTAGTTTGTAGAGCAGTACATTTGTGTAAATGGGACTCTACATAAGGCTATGTTTCTTCTAATGTGAGTCTTACGCTACCATTAGTGCTTAATTCCTGAGTCTGAACATGCTTTCATGTTTCAGGAAACTTGAGTTAGGTACAAAACCTAAGCTCAGTATAAAAATTAGAAATAAATAGTAAACTTTAACATAATATTGTTCATCGCTTATTTTTGGTTGGTCTCTTCTATCTTTAGATTTGACACTGTTTCACTCAAAATCATTTTGTACTGTATTAAAGCGGATTCCAGTAATTTCTTTCAAATAAAAAACACAACTTAGAAGTATAAGAAAATATATTCTCTAAAAACTTTTTTAAATCTTAAAGTCTTTTACTTAATTTCAAAGCACAACAGACACAAATGATCTAAATCACCTAGAGAAACAAAAGAAGTTAATATACATGTTGAAAAAATACTTTATTTTCTAGTGTTATCTACTGCGTGCCTTACATGAGATGGAGAAAAGTAATTTTTCTCTACCAATTTCAGTAGAGAGCAGGAAAAATGTTTAATGATGTGACAGTTTTAAAGTTCGTGAAGAGACTGGACAGCTGGTACTACGATAACATCACCACTTTATGGAATAGTATTAAATTTTCCCACTTTAAAACAGGTGTTTAATACTTCTGGGTCCCAGCTTCCAATTGTGTAGAACTAGGGTGCTGAATCGGATACCCGATTTTCTTTCCGCGTTAATCCCTAACCTAACTTGTTTCTTTGGATTACCCATCTCCCTTTGAATTCAGAGAACCCTGTTTTAAAAGGGGGCTAATACTCTGACCACCGGAGTGTTTTAACCTCAACTATTGAAAAACCAGCTCGGCCTGAAGCTTGTCCAGAACAGGAACCAGCAACTCTCCACTATGCCTGTTACGTCCTCACTTAAACGGGGTGGGGGTGGCGTGGCCCTGTCTGGGCAGAAGTCGCCAAGTCCTGACGAATAAACAACCAAGAGCTGGAAAGGGCCAGATGATCCAGATGTGGCCGAGCCTCCATTCATACGGGTCTCGGCGGCTCCAAGAGGGTAAGTAACCGGTCTCGATACACAGCGAGCGGGAGCGGAGCGTCTCCCGGACACGCCAGGCTGTCCTGAGATTCCCAACTACTCTCACCCGTCCTAGTCCCTGTGACGCCGAGCGGCCGAGAGCCGGCGGCCCCGCGCGGTGGCAGGGAACTGTCCCCAGCTCGAGACCTACTCAGTGGCCCGCACGAAGTTGCAGGCGTCCGCCCGGCAGACGTAGAAACTCTTTCCTTTATTCGGCCCATCGCGGACGCCGGTCTTCAGAAAGCAGCTCGTCCCTGAGGAGACAAGGTCGACAACAGTTACGCCGCGTTAGATTCACAGACCCCGGGGCGAACCCTCGGACCCTGACCCCTCACCGTGTTCTGGGCACCTAACTAATTCCATCGCGCTCCTACTCGCCCCTTCCACAAAGTGCCGCCTCAATGCCTGCTTCCGCCTTTTGGTCCGGCCTCCTCACTCAGGAACCAATCATCATCCGCCTCCTGTAGTTTTTTTAACTCCCACAATTCACCGCCGTGAGCCTGTGCTATTATCAGCCAATCATACGGAAATGTTCGCTCACCTCCAGCCAATCACAGTTTGGCGCGCGCCGAAATCAAATACGAGGCTAGGGGCCCCGGCATTTAGCTGGGGGGCGTGGCTGAGGCCGGCGGGCGGTTCCTAGAGGCTGGCGGGACTTCCTGGGCGAAGGAAGCGTGTCTTAGCTGGTCCTGGGAGACAAATGGGCGAAAGTACGACCCGTGGAAGGGTGGAGGGCTAGAGGGACGATTCCGGTTTCCATTTAAGACTCAGAGGTGGCCGTCGAGTAAACACGTGTTTCAAACTGCAGAGGGGAGCTCTGCAAAGAAAGCTCCCTTCTCCCGGTGGCCGAGAGCGCCTCAAGCTTCCCAGTCGTCTCCGAGCCGAGGCCTGGCGCCCGTGGGCGCTGTGTCGCTGTGCTGGGTCACTGGGGAGGGGAGGCCTGGAGAGGCCCCTGAATTTGCGGTGCTGGAACGGCGCGGACGACATAGGGTGCGGGGGAGGGGTCATGCGGTCGTCCTTTAACGCTGCGTGGTGAGCTGACATAGGGCAGGCGTGAGGATTTCTCTAGGACCCCACAGCAATCCTTTAAATTTGCGTGGCGCTTCAGATTTCACAGAGGGCTTACCCATACACGTCTCTCTCGACTCGGCCATCTGGTGAGATGGGCAGCATTTTATGGAGGACCCCGCGAATCACAGAAGTGTGAGTGACTCACCCAAGGTCACAGAATTTGTGGGGGGGGGGGCGATCTAGGGACAGGTGCCCAGGGGACCGCGCAGCTGTCCCCTGTGTGTACTGCATGTTCTCTGGGCACTTGTAGTGTTGGAGCCCTGAGTTACAAGTGTCCAAGTGGAAACAACGGGAGAAAGAGAATACTTTTGGTAAAGAGGAATTTTATACTTTGTACCTTTTGCCAAACTTTTTCTACTAGTATGTTCTGGTAATGTTAAAAATCAAGGATGCAATTAAATAAAAGATTGTCCAATTTTTCTACTAATACGTTCTGGTAATATTAAAAATCAAGGTGAAATTAACAGGACTATATTTGGAATCATCAAATTTATTTAACAAAAGGAAGGACTAGAAATCAGAGACTTACTGCAATAGACATGGCTTCATATTACAGCTATTGAGGACCATATGTGCAGACACATGGGGTGTGGCATGTGCTAGTGTACTTATGGGGACATAGGACAGAAAATCTAATGTCTAGGGGAAATCTGGGCTACATGATAAATGTAAATGTCATGGGGGTCTGGAAGAGGGGAAACAAATCTGAGATAATCATTTATTAATTAAACAAGTACATCTTAAATAGCATTTTGTGTGCCCCATGGGGACTGACTAGGTACTTGAGAAATGTAAAATTTATTGTCTGTACACACAGTTTATAACAACTATTCTAAACACAAGGCGCTTACTCAACATTTGGAGGAGACTGCACTAGCACGTTGAACACTACAATAACAATATAAAATAATATGTCAATGTCAAGATGAGTGGAATTAGTGGTAAATTCTGTAGGGCTAGATTAAGATGTGTCTGAAACCAAACGAGTTCGTTTATACATAACTACCCCTTTGGAACACCTATAGATAAAAACTTGGAGATAAGACAGAAGCAAAAAACAAACGAATAGAGGCATTTTCATTATTCCCAGATTATAATTCATGCATTGAAAGATTTTTAGGTACATATTTAAAATAGATGTTGTATTGGAGGAAATTGACCCTGCAACTGGATTTGCCGTTAGAGGGCTATGATAATTTAATTATTTCTTCAATAATATATTTTGTAAACAAGACAAAATCAGGGCCTCTTTATCCCATGCAGAAAAAAACTTCCTCTGCAAGTATCCCAGCCAATATCTCAGGTCAAACCTCATGAAAGTATGCACAGCCAAATCACAAAAAGGGGGAATATTTCTTCCATAAATTTGGGATATGCTATATCAAATTGAGGCTCTGGACAGCTTATCCTACCTAACCATATTTATATGAGTGAAAACAAATTTGTCACTGGGTGAAAGGTGACCAACCTATCAGTATAAACTATAATGAATTATACAACATACGCTTTTCAAAATACACACATGCATTATGTGTATTAACTTTTATTCTTAATTTATATGTTTATATCCTTAATCAGCCTGCAAATCCATGGAGAGACCTTTGCAGAATGTACTTTATGGAGTTCTATTTTGAGTCGAGTTGAGAGCTTGACTTGGTTTTTCTTTAAAGCTTGATTTATTCAAAACGAATGCCTAAGCTAGGTCCTAGAGCTAGATGGTTTAAATCCACGGGCCAATGATCCAATAAATTATTTCCATGTGGAGCTGGTCAAACGCAAAGTATGTGATGAAATTGTTCTAAAACTGAATTGTGGTAATGGATGCACAACTGTATAAATTTACTAAGACATAGAACTTTACACTTTATATAGGTGAAATCTATGGTATCTACATTATTCCCTCAATCAAGCTGTTAAAAACAAACCATATAAAAACCAATGTCAAAACATCTGCATGAAAAATAAGAGCTAAGATTAATCATCTAAGACATTTTGGCATTCTAAGGGGGAAAAAATGGCTGAAGAAAATAGTAGAAACTCTTTAGTTTTAGATGATGTAGCTCCTTAAACAGTCTGGTTCTCTCACCTGTGAAATAAAATTTAGAGTGGTTCAAACACTCATTTTAATTCTTGAGAAAGAATTATATTTTCTCTGGTCAGCATTGTGCTGGCTGGAATATATAAACATGTCGGACGTCTAGAAGATATGGGTGGTGAGCAGCTCAGCTGGAGCAGTCACCCCTTGATATCTCTGTCACTATCTGTATTGTTTAAAAATAATCAGCAATGCCAAGTTTCAAATTATTTGTAAAGTTCCAATTTCTATGCAACCTTTACCTTTACTTATTTTAAAAATTAAATTGTTCAAATTTGTTTTTCCAGTAAGCTGGTGATCTAAGTATACTTAGTTTTCCAAACTTATATCCCTCTAGGTTTTGCTCATTGCTTTGGGTGGGATGGAGAGGGGTAAAAAATTTTAAATAGTAGATAAATTATTTTTCCCCATTAGGCTCATTATTAACTATAAGGAAATGTCACCATAGCCTATCTTTTTCTGAGGTGTATTCTGAGGTAAGTGCTTTGTATATGCATTCTTAGTTCTCACAATTACCCTGGAAGTGGGTATTTTATCCTCATTTTAAAGAGTAAGATACCCAAGTTTAGAGTAATTAGGAGCTTGCCCCAATGTCCTGCTCCTAACTGCTGACCTTACAGAGCCTCTCCTTGGACTTTGGAACCAGATAAATTAATCTTTTCCAGGCTCAAAGTTACAAAGATGACACCAGCAGATGGGAGACTGGAAAGTTTTTGAGATTACCAACCCAGTTCTTGCCACTACAGTATTTTTATGAAGCATAAAATTCACTGATTCATTCAGATATTTAATATCTGAGTGATATACAGACATGGCTCAACAAATCCAAGATGAAAAACAAACCAAGTCCTTCCATTTTATAAACGATCACTAGGTAGCAGCATATTAACATAGAAACCAAACAGAAGGCCTGCCTCTTCTGTGGTTTCATTCTTTTTGCTTAACGATATGTAATGGTAATTCAGTTTCATTTCATTTTATGCCTTACAAATGTATGACCATTTTATACTTGTCCTTTACATAGGACAGTATAGTTGATATTAGAGTAAGAATAAATCTGGTTATAATTTGAAAACTCAAGAGAATTTACAAATTCTTTTGTTGTAACGATATTTTGTAGTATTCTGTTCTGAATTTCACTGGTCTTTAAAATATTACCCCCCAAATGGTTCAAAGCAAGCCCTCCTCCATTGCTTTTTTAAAAATATATAAGTGTGCAAGTCAATGTGTTTTTAGTAAATTTACAAAGTTGTACATCCATCACCACAATCCAGTTTTAGATCATCTCCATCACCCCAAAATCTTCCCTCAGGCCTGTGTGTAGTCAGTACCACAGACATGGCTTAATAAATCCAAGAAGAAAAATCACACCAAGGCAACCACTGGTCTGCTTGTCTTTATAAATTTGCCTTTTCTGGACATTTCATATACATGGAGTCATACTATACGTAATCTATTGCCTCGGTCTTCTGTCACTTAGCACAGTGCTTTTGAGTTTCATCCATGTTATGCTCCTTTTTATTGCTAAATAGTATTCCATTGTATCCGTTCACCAGTTGATGGAGTATTTTCCCTTTGGGGTTATTAGGAATAATGTTATGAATATTAATATAGATATATTTATGTGGGCATTTCTTATCATTCCTCTTGGGTATATATATACCTACGAGTAAAATTGCTGGCTCTGTGGTGAGTTTGTTTAACTTTTTTAGAAATTGTCAAACTGGTTTCCAAAGTGGCTGTACCACTTTATACTCCCACCACTAGTGTGTGACGGTTCCTGGTTCTCCATGTCCTCACCAACACTTGCTATTGTCTTTTTTTTATTATAGGCATTCTAATGGCTGTGAAGTCCTATCTCGCTGTGGTTTTAATTCATCTTCCTAAAGACTACTGATGTTGAGCTCCTCTTACTGTGCTTATTAACCATCATCTTCTTCTTTTTAAATGGTCTTGAAAAGCTTTTCCTTTTTTTTTTTTTTTTTTTTTTTTACTTACTAGAGACTGGTTTATTATAAAGATACTCAGGAACAGCCTGAGGGAAGAGATGCATAGGGCTAGATGGATGGAAAGGGCCCAGACGAGCTTCCTTGTTCTCTCCAGGCACACCGCTCTGCCAGAATCTCCTCACATTCACCGAGGAAACTCTCCAAATACTGTCCTTAGCTTTTTCTTTTAAAGGCTGGTATGGAACTTAAACTAAAACCTAGGTAAAAATGATATTGTTATTCATCCAAGGAGAGCAAAGAAACAGTAATGGTTTGCATAATGTTAAGTAACCAAATTGCATATATACTGTGACTATACTCATGTGAAAAATATTTATTTTTATTTATTTTTTTACTACTAGTTTCAAGGTGAAAAATAGTTTTAACCACAACACACTATTTCCTTTTAAGACTATCTATGGTATGATTTCATGTATATACCTCTGAGAGGTTGAGGTGGGAGATGGCTGTAGTTTTTATTTGCTAGGCCTCGCATGTATTGCTGTTATAATTTTTTAAAAAATCCAACAGAGATATTAAAGCAGAGGCATAGGAATAAATAACAGAGGGCACACACCAAAATAATAATACTGCTTATTTCAGATGGCAGGATGGTTGGTAGCTTTCTTTCTTTCTTCCCATTTTCTATATACCATGCGATGGTATTACACTGTTGGCAGTAAGTCATCGTAGGTTCCTCACCTGCACCATTTTACCTGTTAAACTCACTCAGTTCTCTTTCTAGTTAGTTAATCCTGACCTTCCTGCAATCAATACTGTCTTTTATTTTCTTTATCCTTCCTACCCCCTTTTGGTATCTAATTTCAATTTTTACAGCAAGGTATCTTCTTCTTTAACTCTACACCAGTTACTTTGCTTAATTCTAACCTTATCCTCAACCCTCATTCCAAAAGTTACTAGAAAGCAAGGTCCCTTCTCCCTTGTTCTCTAAAATCCTCACGTCCACAGAAATTACAGACAACCTAGACTCAAGACCTCCTGTGACTGCGTCCTTGTTTTCTGGCAGTCACCCTGAGCGGCATTTCTTCTGGAAGGCAACAAATGGTACTAGGGTAGGGTCCAGGTTCTCAGGTTGAGACTGGATCCACTGCCCACTGCTCCAAAGACTTGTGATGACGGGAGCCTCCCTCCATGCTGGGGTCTTAGGGGCTGAGGAAAGGCTAGCGGAGTTCTGGCGAGTTCTCCCTACATTTCCTTTCAGAGTTCACCTAGGAGCTGGAACAGAACAACCTCTGTTTTCTGCTGCTGTTTTTCAGTACCAAAATGGTCTTAAAGAACTCCACTTTTTAATAACATGCATCAGAATCCGTCGGTCTTTGCTGAAAACTCTTCAGTGGCTTTGTGTTGGAATCCTCATTTTGATTCATGTGGCGCCCCCTATGACATAGTCCCGCTTACTTCTCTCTCACCTTCTGCCCTCCTACTCCTCTGCTGCTACTTTCCAACCACCGTGACATGCTTTCTGTTCCTTGAGGTGCCCAGGTGGGTCTGACCTGAAGGCCTTTGTGTGTGTCATGCTTTCTGTCTCGAATGCTTTTCCTAGTTATTCAAAGCAAGCCCCTCATCCTTTAGGTCTCAGCTTAAGTTTTACCACAGCAAGACTTGCCCTGACTTCCGTATCTATGGAAGTCCTTCCTTGTGTTTTTCTCTCTCAGCACCGTTTGCTTTCTGCGTAACATTTAGTATGTAGTTCTCTGCTTACTTATTCATTGTCTGTCTCCTCCATTGATTAGATTATATATGAACGTCCCAAGAGAACAGGGACTTATTTCTGTTTCGCTTACCACTCACTCACCATGTACACAGTGCATAGAAATTCAATACATATCTGTTAGGTGACATAAATTAAGCCATAGAATACAAGGGACCCTAAAGGCACCTCATGTGCCCTCCCAATCCCTTCCACGTCATGCCTAATGGATTCAGCATAGAAACTTCTGGTCACAGCAAATTCTCTATTTGGGTATGTCAAAATGTCAGTTAATTCTAACGTATATTGAGTAGAAATCTGTCTTTCTGTCTGAAACTTTCACTGACTTGGCATCTTAATTCTTTTCAATGTCACTTTCTAATATTTGAATGTGGCTGTCTCACCCTCCTGGGCTCCACTTATGTTCTCATTCCTCAGAGAAACTGCTCCCACTGCTTCAATTACATCCTCCCCTCCATCCCCCCTCACAGGCATTTGTCAATGAATGTGTGTTTCATTTGACACATCTCAAAGAGAATTCAATATGAAGAATACTGTGGGACAACTATCGTCTTTATTTTAGATATGACCACTCTACGAGGTCCAACAATTTAGTTCTTGAACTTGTTGCAACGATGTTGCTAACCTTTTTTGATATCAGAGGGATTATTTATTATGCATTTGTACCAACTGCACAAACAGTTAACCAAGTTTACCATTTGGAAGTGCTGAAAAGGCTGCGTGAAAAATTAGACGACCTGGACTTTTCACCAACAATTCATGGCTCTTGCATCACGACAATGCACCAGCTCACACGACACTGCCTGTGAGGGAGTTTTTAGCCAGTAAACAAATCACTGTATTGGAACACCCTCCCTACTCACCTGATCTGGTCCCTAAAGACTTCTTTCTTTAGCTGAAAATAAAGGAAATATTGAAAGGAAGACGTTTTGATGACATTCAGGACATCAAGGGTAATATGAGGACAGCTCTGATGGCCATCCCAGGAAAAGTTCCAAAATTGCTTTGAAGGTTGGACTAGGTGCTGGCATCAGTGCATAGCTTCCCACAGGGAGTACTTGGAAGGTGACAGTAGTGATATTCAGTAATGAGGTATGTAGCACTTTGTCTAGGATGAGTCGCAAACTTAATTGTCAGACCTCGTATATAAGCAATAGAAAGCTGCCAAAATTTTCTCTCTCTTTTCTAACAAATATGCCATGCTAGTACTTTCTATCAAGTGTGCAATCAACCGAAACCACTGCTGTCATTTTTCACGTGTGAACTCCAGTCTCCCTTACCTGGTGCATCTAATGGCTTGAACTTAACTATGGATTCTCTCTTGTAGCTTGTTAGTTTTGATCCATCATTCTAACCTGTCTAGATCTCTCTGAACCTTGTTCCTGTCCGCTGACTTATTAGTGCTCTCTCCTGACTGTGTCAGCTGACCACTCCACACGCCTGCTCCCTTTGACTTTATTCAAGTTGTCAGTAAAACTGCTGAACAAGGCCGAGCGCTTGCGCATGGCCTGGAGAGGTCTCCTCCAGGTGAACATGGCGCCCTAGTCATCATGCTTTGGGTATGGTCATTTAGTCAGGCCTAGACTCACATCAGTGCCACGTTGTGTCTTCTTGTCCAAGTGGCTCACTGCAGCTCATGCATGCTCTATTTAGAGCTGTCCCTTGATTTACCAGGCTGCAAAGCATAGCAGAAAAGGAAGTGAGGTTAATCTGAGTGGTTTTTTGTTCTGGGTGAACGGCACAGGAAACAGCCTAGAAGCCACACGGGGATGTGGTTTTTCAGGACAAAGGTTCTCACCTTGCATGAGTCTATAGGTTCTTTCAGTCACGCCATCTCCCGTCTGGTCCATTTGCCTCACAGCATCTGTCACTTCTCATTTCTTCTCTAATCTGCTGTCTCCTTCCTCTCCCTCTTGGTCCTCTCTCAAGGTTTTCCTGCCTTTGGATGAAGGCTGGGAAGTTCTAAGGGAGGGATTTGCTACGGCCCAGCGATGAGAAGGAGCGTTAATAAATCTTTTGATGAAGATCTGAGGCAGCCAGCGTTCCTGGGTAGCCCAGGGCATCCCCTTCAAAAGATCTCGCTCTTCTTGCTAGTTCCTCTTTAATACATTCTCACTCTCCTTTCCCAGGACTGCACTTCCCCACACAGGGGACTGGACTTGTTTTCTTCTGCTGTACCAGAGACACAGTGAAGCCTTGCCCCCGTGCCGTGGAGCTTCCTGCCTCTCCTGGTGTCTGCAGGGTTTTTTCCTGCCAGCATGGAGTCTGCTTGTCACATTCAGCGGGTTCCTTCAGGAGCTGCTGACACTGTAGGTGGCTGGTTGTGGGGATCAGAGAGCCCCCACCTGTGCCGAGAGAAGAGCTGGGGCACGGCAGGGGGATGAGGGTCTTCTTCCTGTGGTTTGTTGGCTTGTATTTGTGCTTCCTCACTCTTCTGTGCTAATTGCCCTTTCCTTCCTCTATTCCTCTTTTTCCCCTGCTTTCTTCACGTCTCCCTCCAACCCTCAACACTTCTCCTTTGTTCCAGGGAGACAAAAACAACATTAATGGCTGTAGAGGACGAATGGTCTAGATTCTTTGTATTCCCACCCAGAGCTCAGCATGCGTGTTGAAACAATCCCTTTTCATCCTTAAACTTTTTCCACGGCACCATTCCTGCCACTTTAGTAATCACCTGTTTCCGATGGAAGAGCTGGAGTATGGCTAAGTGGCAGATGGGGAAATTCTGCTCACTTGACTGGTTTTGCTCTTAAGTTGTATAACCTACCCAAGTGCTGTGGACTGAATTTTGTCCCCCCAAATTCATATGTTGAAGCTCAATGTGATGGCATTTGGAGACAGGGCCGTTGGGAGATAATTAGGTTTAGATGAAGTCATGAGGGTGGGGCCCTCATGATGGGATTAGTGCCCTTATAAGAAGGGACCTAGGAGCCACTTTCTCTGTGTCTCTCTTCTCTCTTCTCTCTTCTCTCTTCTCTCTTCTCTCTTCTCTCTTCTCTCTTCTCTCTTCTCTCTTCTCTCTCCTCTCTCTCTCTCTGTCTGTCATGTGAGGACACAGTGAGAAGTTGGCAGTGTATAAGGCAGGAGGAGGGCCCTTGCCAGTCAGCTGGCACCTGGATCCGGGACTTCCTAGCCTCCCAAACTGAGAAAATACATTTTTGTTGTTTAAGCCACCCAGTGCATAGCATTTTGTTATGGCAGCCCAAGCAGACTAATACAAATTCCCAAGCTAACTATTTGCTATCTGCCATAACATTTGTTTTTGCAAATGTGCCATTTGCACTCAAATCTACATGTAAATTGAATTAGCTAATTAATACAGGTGTAAAGTACCTCAGGATAGGAGTCTCCGGAGACTTCATTTCCCATTAATGCCCATATACTTATATATTTTCACTCGGAACGCCTGGGTGAAACTATCCTGGCTTCTCATTTAATTGTAAAGCACTCAGACAACTTTTCCAAATGTTCTTCTGTCCACATTGCCCCAATATCCTGACTCTTTCCCGAAATTTTACTTACCTTTCCCTAAATTAGCTTTTTGGGCTGAGGACCCAAGCAATGATTCCATTTTGTGACCAAGCCCATGCTTCCATTTCATCCTCATGCCCTGTTCTCTCCTTGATCATGTTAAGAATCGGGTGGTAACATGTAGGTTATCTGGTTTCCTTTTCAGGCGTCCAAAGGATCAAAATGGCCACCTTGTCACTGATGGCAATGACGATGATGATGATATTAACATTGATGAGTTCTGACTCCTTTACATGTATGTCTTTCATAATCCTTACGACAAACCCTATGAAGCAATGGGTATTATCCTCATTTTATGGGTGAAGGAATTGAGGCAAAGAGAGGTTAACTGCCAAAGACTATAGAGCCCGTGAGAGATGTCATTGAGATTTCAACCTAGGCTGTCTAAATCCAGAGTTCACATTCCCGACTATCAAATGACTGATGTATTCACTGGGCACACCGTCTAAAAGGGACAAGAAAGTCAAAGTGAAAGACCTTAAGAAGGGGTAGTTAGCAGCTCAATTTTATCTCGCTGATGCTTACTTCTGTTGAAGGCCCAACTGTCGACGATTTCGTTTGTGTGGAAAGATGGACTAAATATCACAGTTGCCATTTAGCCTTCTGTTGCCAGGTGGGACATCTCCTGGTTTACTCCATGTGAATGATCCTTACTGAACACTACACTGAATACCTTCCCTCCATCAGAAAAAAACATTTCAAGTGAGGAACTTAGAGGTACGTGTGTGTTAAGAGCTGACATTGGACAGAACCAGGAACCCTTATTCAAGACTGAAGCTGAGGCCAGCCACTTCAGACTCCTGTAACACCGCTCAATATTTTGCTTCAATAGCAGTGCTTTCTGCACACAGCATCTTCATTTGTCATTTTTATGGTTAGAAGTTATTTGGCCCACACATAGGGAATAAAGACCATTCTGGTCATATCTTGGCTATTGAGAACAGAAGATTCCGCAAACAATTTCCTGCTGCCAGCAGGGCAGTACAAAAGCACTGCTGTCACACAGACCATTAAACAATACAAAGTTTCCCTAAAGACAGACTTAAGAACTTGTAGCATCTGCCTTCAGTCATGGAGACCATCACAAAAACACGCTCTCGTTTGTCTATTTAAACAGCACCATAAGGAAGCACAGGTGGCCATTTAACCCACATGCATTGGGCTGAATGGAAATCTGGGAACCAGGGTAAAGAGTGTGAAAGGGTCTCCTGCTCCCTCAGTCCAAATTCATCTCTTTTAAGAGGAAATCCACACTTAGACAGCATGGGCCAAAACAAGCACTGGTCATCATTTCCTGTCCCAGCAGTCCCCTCATTACCTTGTGTGTAGAGATCTTTGCTGTGTAATAACATGGTAGAATCTTTACAACCTGAAGAAGCCTTGAAAGAGTGTTGCTTTTGGAGTCAGTGTACTTGGGCTTACACAATATTCTGCCTCTTAATGATCAGAGACCTTCGGCAAGATACTTAACCACTTTTTCCTGGTTTGTGGTTTAATCTTGGCTTACTCCCAAGATGGTCATAAGGATTCAATCCTCATAGCACATGATGGCTGTTCAATAAAGTAAACAGTAACTCCATTCCTCTTTCCTCTTTGAGGGAATGGACGATGTCAGTTATTTCTGCATGCCAGCTCCTAGCGGATGTCTTGGTATATGCTAAATATCAGAAGATGTTTGTGGGATAAATTAATCTTATAATTTCTCTTGTACATTAAAATCTCTCATTCTGTGTTGGTCCTCTATTTGGTTCTCAAATACGTTTTGAAAGAAACATGCTTTTTTCAAAAATTCAAGTTTAAGTTATTTACATATAGTAAGTTATTTATTATTCTACAGAGGGTGCCAAAAAAAATGTATACACATTTTAAGAATGGAAAAAACTGTATGAAAATTGTGATACAATGAATGACGCTGGCATTTGATTAATGCCATCTTTTGAGCGAACATACTATGCATTGCTACCGTAATTCAATTCAACTTCAAAAAGTAATACATAGATAACATTTCTTAAAAGGTGTACATTTTTTTGCACCCCCAGTATATTATATATTCATACTTATATATTTATAACAGTTATATGTAATTTATTTTATATAATATACAATATGTATTATATACGATATATAATGTATAGTACATAATACATATGATTAAGTTATTTACATGAAGTTCTCAAATCTTGAAAAGATAGCTCAGTACATTTTTACATGTGTATATACAATCATGAAACCACCTCCTAGACAAAGATACAAAACATTTCTGTTGCCCCAGGATGTTCCTTCATGCTACTTCTGAGTCCACACTCACCCTGCGAGAGGAAATCAGTATTCTGACTTCTGTCACTATAGACTAATTTTGCTGGTTCTTGGACTCCAGACAAATGGAATCATATAGTGCATATCCTTTGTTTCTGGCTTCTTTCACTCAACAAGTGCTGCGAGATTCAGCCATAGTGTCACGTATGTTGGTGAGTTGGCTGCCCTGCTTTGGCTTGGTACTGCCACAACCCTCACCCCAACCCCCACCCATCATCTATGCTGCTGCTGTTTTCATTCTCCTAAAGCACAGCTGCAAATAACATTCAATGATCCACCATTGTCCACCAAAGGAAGTCCAAGTTCTTATGCATGTTTCAGATCTGTTCTTCTGCCCCTCCCCTACTGTTTATTCCTCTTCTCCTGTCAAAACATTTCCTGACTTTCAAAGCCCAGTTCACATAACATCTCCTTTGTGAAACTGTCTCTGATTTCTCAATGCCCATGGCACTTTGCTGCATTAGGGGTAAAAATTAATAGCCAGCAAAACAGAAGTCCCAGCTGAACCTACAGGGAATGCAGCCTTCTCTGGCCCTATCTGATGAGTGGGGAGCCTCCCCATTTGCATGACCCACCTGAAGGAGGGAAAGGGGGGGGCTGTAATGAAGAGGTTAATACAGAGGTTCTTATATTAACCTGACAGTGGGAGCTGGCAATGGGAAACAGACAACATAGTATGAAGTCTGTCTCTCGCCCAGACTGGTCCTAGCCTGGCTGATGTCTGGACCCTATGGATAAAGGAGATACAGGGCAAATGCTAAAGGAGCTGTTTTCACAAGAGAATCTTTAGAGAGATGGGGCACAAGCAAATGTGGAATCATTTGTGGTCCAAACAGAGTGTAATGCAAATACAGACTGAAAGGTAGGTGCTTTTCCTTACTTACCATTGGGTACCATCCAGCACGGTATCTCATCTGCTCCGGGAGCCCAACCACCGTGGAAGCCCGTGGAGCTGGACAGAACCGCAGGGAACCACATACAAGCAGACTTGTTTGCAAACTCGTAAGAAGTCCCAGAATCCCAGGGAATCCCCTGAAATTCTTGAAGAACACTTTCTAGATGGCCAAGCCTCTGTATAAGCAGCCTTGGGGGCAAAAGTCTGTGGGATATGGATTACTCTTGTTGATTTAATTTCATTTATGCGTACAGACGGGTTAAGGCCTGGAAAAACTTGGGTTATGATGACATTCTTTTATGGCTTGAAATGGTTTAAAACTTCTCTTCAGGTAAGTACCTGATTTGATCCTCAAATCAACCACATAAAGTGGATATTCTTACCTGCTGGTTTTCCCCATCACAGTGGATTTGAGCATAGTGTTTATGGTGGAAAGAGTCCAGGACTTGTCAATTGGAGCTCTTATTCTTCTGCATGTTGTGTGATCCTGGGTAAATCCCAACCTCTCTGAACTTCAATTTCTTACCTGCAGGATGGGAATAACAATCCCTTTCGCATGGGGATGCCGTGAAACTCTGCGATGAATAATAACTCCTGCACAATTGTAAGAAATTATTATGGCCCATGACTTTCTACCATCCCATTCATGTGCTGCCATAAATCAGTCGTTCCTATAGATATCTCCATAGACTGAAAATAATGAACCTATGCATGCCTTATTCTCTGTGTCCTCCTGTCCCACATGGAGTTAAAGATGCAGCAGGATGGTGTGGAGTTTCCCATCTCTAGTAGGAGTTGGTAGAGAGGACCCGTACTTCAACACTGCTTGGACTAGACACCAATACGGAGAGGCTAAGGTTATTTATTAAATTAATCAGATATATAAATGGACACAGATATAATAGGTCAAATCAAGTTTCCCAGGAACATCATACATGGCTAAGACAGAACATTAGCCGCTAATAGAGAGTGTGGTAGGCACACTTTTCCATCAAGAGCCAGATAGCAAACATTTCAGGCTTTGTGGGTCATACGGTCTCCATGGCAACTGCTCAGCTCTAGCAACCTGTCATGACAGCAGCCATAGACGCTATGTAGGCAAATGGGAGTGGCTGTATTCCAACAATCAGTATTTAAAAAAATATATGGTGGGCTACCTTTGGCCCTTGGGTAGCCAACTCCTGAGACAAAGGTTTGTCTTGTCTCCAAGCAAGATTTATAACACAAGAAGCTCAAAGGAAAACCAGGTGGTGACACAGAATGGATAAGTGGAAATCAATGAGTCAAAGTGAAGTTCTCCATGAAGTTTTAAAAACGAAAATGAACAAGGACATAATTGGAGCCAGAAGAGGTTTCATGTACTGAGTTGGGTGAAAATGAATTTTACTCTAGAAGTTCAAAAAAGAAAAAAGAAGACAGTGGGGTTTTAGTCGCCTGGACACTCACTACAGGCCAAAGTAGTATAGCGTGGCTCCTTCGAAAATCTAAGGAGCTCTAGGTCCCATTGAAAGAATCCACAACAAACAAGGCGATAACTCCAGGGGAGTGGCCATGTCTGCTTGTCTGCTTGAGTCCTCACTGGACCCCACACCGGCTGCTCCCAGGGTCTGCTCTGGGGAAGCAGCTGGAAATTTGCGTGTCTGTTCTGTGCATCTCTGGGCTGGATTTAAACACGGAAAAGTGGTGGTTGAGCTAAGAGTTGAAAGCGCTACCCAGGTGAAGAGGGCAAGGGTGTAGCACCAGAATCTACCCTGATTCTCCCACTGGCTCCGTGTTGCTCTCTTTCCCTAATATCCCAATTAAAATGCAGGTTTCTGGAAAAAACGGGTGGGGAGTGGGAGGGGGTAATCATACTTTCTAAGAAGTCATAACTGTAGCTTTGGTTTCTGAAAAACGTTCTCCCTTACCTGAGAGAGAAGAAACTACGTGTTGCCATGTTTAAGGAAACATTTGGAGTATTTCAAATGAGGCCATAAAGAGAGACGATGGATTGAAGGAATTTGTAAATCTACGGTGGGAGTTCTCATAGCCACCAATAATCCCCTTGCAAAGGAACTAATTATGTTTGGAGAGGATGTGTGTGCCTGATAAAATAATTAAAAATAAATTGCTCTCCGTGGAAATGCAAATTACCAAGCGTTAAAGCAATGCTTTTGGTCATATAGATAATAAATAGATGTGTTTTCTCACGTCTGTTAGGGGACACTGATTGATTTTCATTACAGCCTACAACAGAGCCTGAGCAGCTTTTGAAACAAAGGGGAAGGGACCTCAGGCCAGAGGGGACAGTTGTGATCTCCTAGGGGACAGTTGTTAAAAGCCTTAAGCCATGACACTACCCATCCCCCACCCCCAGGACTTTTCCTGGCTGAGAATAGGGGATACTGAGGACCTAGGCTTGACTCACTGCTGCCCCTGAACTCTTAGTCCCTGCTGGAGTGGGAGGGGATGGTGGCACTGTTGACCCCTCCTCCCCCAAATAACTGCCACAACACCCTTTCCTAGCACCTAGTGCTGTCAGGTCAAAGAGAATAAAGCTTTGGCTAAGAGCCAGGAGCCAGATGGCCCTTTTGGTGTCTGGAGGAAGGGGGAACATGAGGCCTTGGGGGGCTGCCTGGAGCACTGTTGCGAAATTAAAAAAAAAAAAAAGTTTTTCCTTAGCAATGACTTAGTAAGTCTTACAGACAAAAGCAAAAGAAACTCAGGCTACGAAATGCTTTATCGTTTCATCCAACAACCAATAAAGGACCTACTATGTAGAGCTTGCTCTTGAGTGGCATTTATAGATGGGATGGAGGGAAAAAACTGGATTTCTGTCTGGGACGTTGTCACATTTTTGGGGGAGAGGCAGATTTGATGGACAGAAGGGCATATTCCCAATTCCTTTCACCTTATAGACATCAGGCCCTTTCTTACACCTCTTATCTGGAGGCAAAAGATTCCCTAGAGCCAGCGTGACTGGATGCTGGGTGTTCTCCAGGGAATCACTGAGGTAAAAAATGAGGAGAGCGGAGGGAAGCGTCCCCCTCCCCCCGTTTGTGGTAGGGGCACATATTTCCTTTGAGGATCCACTTTCTTATTTAATCCCCAGAGGCTGTGTGAGGGGGGCACTTCTCACAGACGGGGAAGCTGAACCTCCAGGGGGTGTGATGAACGGAAACCGGTGATGATGCCATCCAGCTCCTGGGAAAGGCTGTAAGGGGTAGGTGAGGTCACACACAAAGACACACGGAACAGTGCCTGGCACCGCATCCGCGCTTCATAAAGGTGCCCTCTGAGTCCTAGGTGACTCACCCAGGGCCAGAGGCACAGAGAAGGGCAGAAGCAGGGCTCAGCCACATCACATCCCGGGCAGTCCGAGTCCAAATTCCCCCTTTTCCCACAGGATCGCAGGTGCCTCTCGGGTTCAGTGGTCATCTTCCTCTTCACTTCTGTCTGTGAGTATGTGTCTTGGCCCTTTCATGTCCATCCAGAGAGCCTTATCTTTCTGGACATTTCGGCGCAGTGTCGACAACTTCCTGGCCTTCCAGTAGAAGCCGAGGAGGGAAATGAGCAGAAGAATGAACAGAATGACGGGGTAGATGAACATGAAATTGAATAAAGGGGCTGATGAGCAGACCCTGGAAAGAAACGTGGTCTCTGCAACAAAAAGGAGTAAAACAGAGAGCATGATTAGTCTCCGACTTATTTGTACGAATCAATTATAAACACTTCTGGGATTTATGGTTACAGGCAAGTTCCATTAAAAATAACAGGGCCCAGTAGCAACCAGCCCCTTCAATGAGATGCGAAGAGCAAAGGGAAGGCTGCGGGGAGACCAGGACTCCAGAATGGGGCTCTCCCAACCTAACTGCCCCTCGCCCAGCAACGTCCAACCACCGGAGGTTCCGATGACCTACTTGAAAGAGCAGCCAGAAAGAAAAACAAAACAGAAAAGAAAACCTCTCCTTTAATCTTCTTTCCTCAGAAAAGATATCTATAATTCAATCCTCATTCTCAACTCTGCTGCAGGTCCTGAATTTTTAACTTGAGTTATTCCCACTGCTGCTTCTTAAATACACACACACACACACACACACACACACACACACACACACACACACACTGCACTGTCCTCATAAAGCAGCACCATCGCATCCTGACTCACCAAATTGCTCTCCCACTCCCAAGATGCCGTCCATTAGCCTCCTTTCCTGTTGTTCTGACTGTTGCCACCCCACCCCCACGCTCTCTGCACCCTAATTTTCTGGTCCTTCTGGCCCAGCTCAGATCACACTTCCTCCCCCCTCCCCCACCCCCGTCCTCCCTCCCCGGGGGTCCCACCTCGCCTCAGGCACAGTTCTCTTCTACCCTCCTCCCACACACCACTGTTTCAACCTCTTTCCTTCCCTTCCAACCATCTCCTTTGTTCCATTATAGTTATGTGAGTACGTCTTATGGTGCCATTTGTTTCTATATCCGCTTCCGTGCCTAGCACACGGGCTTGATAACTTTCAGTGATCTGAATTGAATTAAATTGAATTGACTTGGGCAAGAGATACTACATACAGGCTTGCTGAAGTTATCCAACCGACAGGGGCAGCCCGCGGGGAAGTGGTGTCAGCACACAGACACGGGGAGCACACAAGCACCGCCCCAAAGTGGGTCCCAGCCACACAGCTACAGAAACAAAGGCTAGAGACTGCAACCACCACAGGCTCCAGGAAACAGTGTTTTGAGTTATCACTCTAAGGACCAGGTTTATAGTCTCTTGAGGCAGAATGACACATGCTTAAGGAGACACCAGCTACATTTATTTATGACAGGTTATTCGAAAGCAGGGCTGTTCTGAAAAATCTGATGCTAATAGTAGCTGTGCTTGCATTGGAAAATTGTAATAACAGAAGCAATTTCTTCTTCAAAGGTTAAGCTGTAGGATTCATGGGATTACAGACTCTTAGAGATGAAAACACCAGGTTTCGAGGTCATTTCGATCAACCTCACGCTGGGAGAATTTCACTTTCGGCATTCCTGATGCATTTTTGCACCTTGAAGAGTGTCTCTTTGTTGGAAGTCAAGAAAGAATCTAAACAGTGGTCCAACTCCTGCACTGTGAACTCCTGGAGAACAGGTCTTAAGTCTCACGCATCTTTTCATTTTGTGCAGCACTTTGTCCATAGGTCATCAGTGGAGAGGGATGAATGAATCAATTGCACGAGTGAATTCCACACACAGGGACCCAAGGGCAGCTGCCATCTTGTGACACAATCATCACCGAACCTGAGGCTGGCAGCTCTGAACTGGGCTGGCGAGGAGCTACAGTTGTTGCCTAGATTTTCTCTGGTCTCATTTATACTCAACATCTTACATTGGTTTTTGTTTTTGAAGGAATGGGCAGTGATGAAGCTAAATTTTGAATCTTTTATCACCCTCTCTCCACATCCTACCTGACCCCTCTCTCCACAGCCCTGCTTGAATCCAGTAATTCCCCCAGGTCTTATCTGAACCCATTTGGAGGCATATGGTTAAGAAGGAGGTACAGACAGTGATGCTGAAAGAGAATGGAGCTGAAGAGACCCGTGGGTAAGCGTCCTGGCCTTGATCCTTCACACAACTCACATGCAGAGTTGTGATTGAGCACCTGCTACACCTTGAAGAGAGCTGGGTTCAAATCCTGGCTCTTCCACTTCCCATTACTGAGCTTGGACAAGTTGCTGATCCTCTGTCATCAATCAAATGGGGATAATAATTTCCAGTATCGTGCTGAGAGAATACAGCACTTAACATAGTGACTAGCGCATTTGTTGAGTCAGCAACAGATAAATATTAGCCAGAATACTACTGAGAGAGTCAGGAAAATCACAGGCAACATTCTCCTGAAAGACTGGGCAGAAAACAGCTGGACCTGCTGATTCCTCCCTCGGGGGCCGCAGGCTTGGTCATGTTCAATCATTGGTCAAGTCTCTGCCTTCAGTCTCTGAGCCCTCTGTGCACAGGACTGGGTGACATTCAGCTGAGAGTCAAATGCTTGCTTAGAAGACTCTGGCTTCCTTTTCCAGTTATGGGAGACAGATAACTGGGAGCTGAGAGTTACAGCACCCACGTATCACTGTCACTGGATGATGGAGTGAGTGATGATGGGGAGATGGGTCCGACACACAAGAGGGGAAAGAACTCTGATCCTTGGCTTTTCTGCCATGGACACGCTAACCTTCAGTGAGAAGGGGCTGCCAGAGGGCTGGGTTATCTTAATGGGGAGGCCACTGTTCCTCCTAGTACATTCTACCATTAAAGGACGGCAAAGTGTGCTCTTCGCAGTGCGGAATTGGCCAACAACTAGCAACTGTCAGCTCCAGTGCTTCTGTGGTACCCCTCCTGGGAGGGCAGGGTTTGCCCTGGATCCCATAGTCACCATTTCCCACCATCTGCCTCTCACCCATATCTGGATTCGAATTAGTGACATTCAAAACCATTAAGATCTGGCACTTTGAATTAATCTGAGTAAGTGGCCAAAGCTCAATGTACAAGGCTTGCAAGACAGAGCCAAAAATGTAATGAGAACCCTTCATCATGAGGTATAGTTTATAACGTTCTTCCACCCACAGCCAAACACATCACGAGGAACATTCCTTTTTGATATTACCGCAGAAAGACTGGCTTCAGAAGGAGAAAGGTATGGGATAATCAGGGGGCAACTGACTCCTCCCCCACCCCAACTAAAACTTGGGCAACTGACTACGCTATGTGTGGCCATGGGGAGAGTTGGCTTCTGCCAAGAAATAAAAGCAGCGTCACTTAACCTGACGCAAATGCATCCCAGAATAAGTGAACCCCTGACAGCAACCTGTTTCTACCCACTGAAGACTCGCTTGCTCATTCTTTCATCCAGCATTTGTTGAGCGCTATGCTATGTGCCAGGCCTCGGTGGAGACAGTGGGGTAACATGGGTAAGTGGCATGGTCTCTCCAGAAACTTCAATGTGGTAGGGGGCACATATTTCCTTTGAGGATCCACTTTCTAAATATATCCTCACCCAAATGAAAGCTAGGAAATAGTAACAAATAACCCTGTTACCACAAATAATCCAGAAAGCCCTATAGCGTCTTGCCTATTAGTTAATCACAGAGAGTTCTCCAGAATAAGACATTTATGTCTGGGGTCTAAGGATGAGGTTAAAAGACCCAGGTAACTGGAGGTTCTGCCTTGGCTTAGTCATAGCTCAGAAAGGAAGATGGCGAAGAAAATGCAAGGTCCATTCCCCCAGGGAAATGCCTCTTAACTTCTCTGCCTTCCCTTGAACCATACAATCCAGGCAAGGTTTTATCGTGAAGTCCTACACTAGCCCAACCTGGAATTGCCAAAGAGGGGTGGTAGAAAGCCATTTGAGAAGTGAGAATTGGTAGCGTCTTGGATTTGACCTGGACTTAATTAAGACGTAGAGCTGGCCCTTACACGATGATTTGAGCGTCTTCTATGGATGTCCCAGGCACTGCGCTAGTGCTGGAATAAGACTAAGCGTCTCTGCCATCTCAGAATGTACAGTCGAACAGTGGCGAAGGATGTTAAACAGCTGTGATGACTAAGAGAATAAGGTAAGTCAACTCAGAAAGTGGCAGTGAAGCCAGTAGGTAAAGTTGGAGTAGGTGCTGGCCAGGGAAAGCTGGCACGGAAGGGGCTCTCCAGTCAGGAGGTGGCATGTGTTCGTGCAAGATGTTGGACTGTCAGTTATATCTGTTCTCTTCTCCTCCTCTTCATCTCCTTCCTCTCCTCTGGTTCTTTCCCTCTAGAATGTAAACGTGCTCAAGCCCCAACCGAAACAGAAACCAGAAGTTTCACTGACACCTCTTGCCATTTGGTACTGCCGTCTCTTTCCCTGTACGTCAAAGCTCTTAAGTGTAATCTGTATTTGATGTGTCATCGCTCTCCTGCTGTCTGACTTCCCTCATTATTGTTCTGTAATTGCCCCATGTTGTTAAATCCAGTGGATATTTTTCCATCTGTATCTTAACTGACCTCTTTGTACTAGTTGAGTCTGTTGGCTCTCACTTCCCTCTTGATCCCCTCTCTGCCTTTGGTTTCTGTGCTACCACCAAACCCTGGCTCTCCTCAGCTACTCCGTCATAGGCTCCCCTGAAAACAAAATGGTGGGGTACCTCAGGGGTCCATCCCTGGGCATCACTATTGGTTTTAAATTGGTGGCATCTGATCTACAACTCTGGCAAAAATCCCATTTGGAAGTCCTGATGTCTGCTGGATAGACCTCCCTGGATAACTCACAGGTCTTCCTGCCTCAGTTCTAGCCCGCCGTATTCAAAATGGAACTAATCTCCCCCTTCAGACCGTTCTTCTGTGTTACCTCATTTAGTGACTGCCCCCCACGACCCACCTTTGCCAGAAACCCGCTGTGCATCCTTGATCCCCCACTTCTGCTCCTTCACGAGCCCCCCCGCCCCCCCACACACACATACACCTGATCAGTAGTACACGTCCTACTACTGAATTCCTGTCCTACTCTCAGCCCTCACAGGCACTGCCTTCGTTCAGGCCTTCATCTTGTCTCCTCTGGATTCTACGATCAATATCCAATAATCCTCCCTGCTCTGCGTCTGCCTCCGTTCCAGTTTATCACTAACAGCGCTCTGAGTGGGGAGCTTGCTAAACTGCACATCTCATGACATCCCACCCCTGCTTGAACTTGTTCAATGTGCACTTTCCTTAGCTTTATACACGTGACACATTTGAGGTCTGCACCCTCCCTATCCCACTAACCTCTTCTATTGGCCATTATACCACAGTTTCTATGACCATCTTACATACTCGTTCCTTTTCCTAAAATATGTTTCCTTTTTCTAGGCCCCGTATGCTAGGGAACCTTCCCAGACCTCCTCCCCACCCAGCCCTCCCCCCTGGCCCTGTCTCTGCTCCCCCTGTAGCATCCTGAGACTATTTCTTCAATGACACCTATTAGGTTGGGCTTCGCTTCCCCAACCAGACTCTGAGCTCTGTGGGGACAGACTCTGTAAACATGTTTTTGTGTCCTCAGAACCTCATGTAGTTATTTATTGAACAAATTAAATATTTTGTTACATAAATGGACATATACATATGTACTTATGTACGTCTGTACTTATGTACATACGGGTGTGTGTATGTGTGTGTGTGTGGCATGTTTGGAAGCAAAGGAGGAAAGGAATTAACATTTGTTGAGCACTTACAATATCCCAGAGGCCGTGCTATTACGTTGGTGCAAAAGTAATTGCGTTTTTTTGCAATTATTTTTAACCTTTGAAACCGCAACTATTTTTGCACCAATCTAATAGATAAATACTTTGATTTCATAGCTAGCGGGTAGGTAGGTGGTAGAGCCTAAGCCTGTCTGATTCCTAACCCTGAAATTCTTCGTCTCCCCAACTGCCAGAAAGGAACATCTGGGCAGAGAAAGTGAGATGCCATATCATAAGGATTTAGTTGGGAGCCCTGTACTTATAATGAAAACCCTCAGGTTGTCATGGCACAGGCTTTCAAGCTGCTTCAGTTGTGAAGGATACAAACACCACTCAATTTTTAACATTTCCTTTCCAGGGCTCCTCGGTTTAAAACCTTACACCAGTTTGATAAGGATTCCACAAAGATTAACAGTATATACATGCCAGGAAGGATCCTATCTGGCTCAGAGGAGATGTGCTTTTTAGTTACAGAATATATACTTTTTACAGTTATTATCTATTTATTCCACTGCAAAAACTGCTGACACTACAGAGCCGAGAAATTCCAGTGGGCAAACATGGATGGAATGTGCTGGGGTGTGGGACTTCTATAATTGTTGGAATAGAAGCAAAGGTGATAGGAAGAAAAGTTCTGCCTGGAGACTTGGGAGAAACTTGCTGCTGGAGACTGGACAGGAGAAGGGGACGATGGACCCCCAGGGAACAAATCAGAGAACTCTGACTTCCACTCTAGAAGCCTTGCTGGGATAGCTGGGCTGCAGCTCTCCCCACTTCTCAGAAGCTTCCATATGTTCTCGGCAGCACTCTTTCCCTCCTAAGGAGTGTCACCCAAGCTAGCTGCTATGTAGGAGTTCCAATAACCATCAGGACTCCAAATGAGATCTTTGGTGACCTGTATACGGAACCAAAACGGCACCATGGCTTCTCCAATGACCCTTTTTCGTCGTAAGTTTAGTGCGTAGCTCACCCCTCACCTTCTCCTTAAACCGCACCAGGAGGAAGTGGCTCAGAGAACAAGCTGGCTACAACATCTGCCAGCTCATTGATCGCCAGGAAAGACTTATTGGTCTGGCTAGAGAAGTTTTTGCTTTCATTAACAAATGCTTAATAAATGCCTATTATACGCTTGGCACTGAACTGGCTGGAAGGGTGCCCTCTTCTCTTCCACCATCTCCTGTCCCACATCCCTCCTGAAGCTGTGCCCTCAGCTGAATAGGACGACCTTCCCACACAGAAAAGGGTCATCCTTTGGCTGCTGGTCTTCAAGCAGCTGCCCTCCTTGCTGGAGCCTGTAAACGCATTTGACGGTGCACTCAATCCATCCTTTGATGCCTTTCAAGACGCCATCAGGAGACACACACCAAATGGCTGTCCTCACCCAAGTCCCGGGAGAGATAAGAAACCTGTCACTGCATCATTGAGAAAGTTTTGGCTTGTTTGTTTTGCGTTGTTTCTGACTCGGAGCATTTAGATGGAGCTGCTCTTGGTTCACCCAGAGCAAACGGAAAGTCACCATGTCCCTCTCCCTCATGCCCGCTCCCTGGGCAAAGCCACATTCTCAGATTCCAGAATCAGCCAATAGGTACCGGTGTCAGCTTCAAACATCGTTTGGTTATTTAAAGGGATGTAATGTGGATGGCTTTTTTGTTTGTTTGGGAGGGGAAGCGGGGAGCATCTAGATGCCCCTGATATTTCAGTGTCTATGCCAAAATCTCATGTAGACCTGGTGTGTCCAACTGAGTTACTATTGAGCGAAATGGCAAAGTCATTTTCTGTGGGAGTCTGAAATTGTGTTCGGCCCAAAGAAGGAACAAAATGCAGGCTGGTGAGAAAGCGGGAGGGGAAACAAAGATTCTCCTGCCCACGAGCCACGGCAGGTTAACCCCTGCTTACCTGAAGGCAGCACCGTGAGTACTATATGCTGTGACACATCTGACGATTGGTTGACCAAGTTGCTTGGGATGCCATGGAGCTGCCACTCTGTCACCCTGCACCAGTACACTCCAGCATCTCCCATCTCCACCCGGTGAAGCTTCAGGACAAAATCTGTAGGGGACGAACGGTAACAGTACAGGTGCCTCTGGAGACTGTCTTCACCATACACCAGCAAGCCATCATGCTGCAGGTGCACCAGCATTTCACTTCTAGAATTTTCTCTGTGCCGGAACCACATCACAGATAACAGGGAGGCCGAATTGCCGGAGCTCTCCAGGCTGCAGGGAATGACCACGTCTCTATGCTCGGTGGCATTTTCCGCCCAGTACACTTTGGAGACACGTACCTTACTTCCTAGGAAATAAAATGGCAGCAAGTTAGAAAAGAACTCAGATTTTCAGATATAATCTTCAAATATCAGGTACGTCATCTTTTTTTTTTTTTTTTTAGGTACGTCATCTTTAACACATTTCTTTGGCCCCTGTCCTTCTGCCATATTTGCTAGAAAATTCTTTGCTATGACTCAAACCAGCCACTTCGTTCCTTTAGCCCTACCTCTTGTCTGCGGGACCTGCCACTGAAAACCACCCAGTTTTGGTGGGTGTTCTCCCCTGCTGCTTTTACTTCTCCCTGGTCACCTCCCGCTTCTACTTCCCCTAGGGACCATTCCAAATGTCCAACCCTCGTCTTAAGTCATGTATTCCACTGCTACCCCTCATTCTTAGCATATTATCCGCTATCCGAGAGACCGAACATTTTTATACAAGTGTTAGAACACCACTCAAGGAAAATATTTAAATTATTGGATTAGAATACGCTTTAAACAGATTTTGACATTTACTTTGGAAAAAAGTTTTCCCTGCTAACCAGCAGGTGAAGACTTGGAATGAAAGCCAGAGTAGTTACAAACAAAATAAAGAAATTATAGCATGCACTCAATTTTCAACTCTACTACAGACACATTTGTCAATCTCTCTTTACAAGAACAATTTTGTCTGATCCTGGATTCTTTTTAGTCACCATCTTTACTCTCTCCTTCTCTTCAAGGTAAAGCGTGTGAAATATTAGCTTATGTGATAAACTACTTTCTATCTGTTTCCTCACCTCACATTCCGCCCTACTTTATTACAATCAGGCTTCTAATCCCATCACTATACTCTGGCCAGTGTTTGCAATAAAGGCCCAATTTCCTTGCTCAAAACACCCGCCAGTCTTTTTTTGTCCTCTCTGTGGTCTTTGTCACGGAAGTCCATTTTCTTCTTGACATCCTCTCCTCATTTTGATTTGATTGTCCCGCCCACAATTCTGACCCGTCCTTCTCAGTATCTCTCCAGTATCTCTCTTCCTTAACTCTGTACCAGGATATTCAGCTGGCCACGCCCAGCCAGTCACACCCAGATATGTTTTGCTTGACACCCTCAGGATTTTAAGAGCATTTGAATTAGTGTTGAACATTCTTAAATGGAGCGATGTCATAAAAAAAAGAAAGTAGGCATTTTTTTGATATATGAAAAGACCAGGCCACTCTGGGCCCACATTTCTGATTGGGAAGCGTTGACGTGAGCTCAGAAGTGGCTGCCTCCTTAAAGGGGCATGACCCACTGGCAATATTGGGCTTGCACAACTGGGAGGAAGGCGTGCCAGCCACACAGACGGAGAATACGAACATGTGCATGAGACTTGTGGGATGGCAGAGAGGGTAAATGTGATTCGGGACATGCTGGGTGTGAGGGGCTCTGAGGCATCCACGTAGGAACGTCCAACAGGCAGTTGGGTAGAAAGATCTGGAGCTCAGGAGTTCGGGGCTAAAGAATCAAGACCTAGAGCTATTTCACTGAAGGTGATTGTGGAAACCAAAGGTAGTATTTAAGAGAAAAACCAAATGCGAGAAGAAAAAGAAAAACAGGCCCAGGATCTATACGTGAGGAACACCCACATTTAGCAGAGAAAGGAAGGGGGGCCTGAAGAACTCAGAGAAGGGGAGCCGAGGGGGCTCCCTGCTCCCTCAACAGACTATGAGCTCCTTGAGGCAAGCGCTGTGCCTCACATCTTCGTATTCCTAAGTGCCTAACACACAGTCATGCTTATTATACTCTTATTTTTGATGCTACATTGAAAATAGAACTTGAAGTGCCAAACTAGATTAATTTATTTGCATTATGCTGTTGGATCTTATCCAGTTGCCAAACCTTAGCCTGACATTCATTTCATTTTAATCAACATTAGAGGTGACCTAAGGCTGAGCGAGCTATGCAACCCTGCCCACATTTAGACCACAGCACTCTTAGACCAACGCAAGTGGATGGCGCTTGTTACATTTGTAAAGATCTCCTGAGGAAGAGGAGAGTCCCTCAGTAAGCCATTCCAATGGTTAACTACTCTTCTTCGCCTTCTGTTTAGGCAGCCAAATGTTGAAAAGCAATTTCTCCACACATCCCTGTAGAGTTGTACAGTTTCTGTTCACAGTGGGAGAAATATGCTTCGTATTACTCTTTCTCTGCCAAATTACAATAAGGCCCCAGTGGAGTGACACAGCTTGTTATTACAGAGATCTGGAGATACGATACCCTGGGTAGCTGCGTAGACCAGGCTGCCAGGCCGCTCAGCAAACCAGTCAAAGGGATCTTGTTCCCATCCAGTCGCCTTGAAACATCAGACTGACTCACCTTAAGTGACCCCCGCCTCCTCTGGTGGGCTACAAGGTCCTACGGTCATTGCGTAGGTGGACACTATTCCTAGGACGCTAGGTCATATTTTTACCCTCACGTAATCACTCCATAGAACAGTTGCCCAAGAGAAGATGGCAGTCCTACAGCAGGACGTGTGCGAATACGCTCATGAGGTTTACCTGTGGGCCTGAGTTTCAGTTCTGTCAGACCTGATGTCTCTTCTCCAAGCTTGTGCCAAGCGCCGTTTGTAGACAAGAGCCATTCCTGCACAGAGCAGCGATATCTGCCCTGATCACTGTCTCCTATATTCAGAATGTGCAGCTGAAACAAGTCTTGGGAAACTTTCTCGATGTGGAATTTTTGCTTTCTCTGTGGGGTGTAAAATTTTACAACACTGGTTTGGTCCATTTTCAGAATCCTCAGCCAGGATGCATTATTGGTGGACATGGGAGAGAAGTACCAAATAACGGCCAGCTGAAGGTTTCTGGTGGACCGGGACAAGATGCTACATTCTACGTCAGTGTTGGAGTTGATGGAGACCTCTCGGACTTGACTGCTTGAATTCACTGTCAGCTTGCTCTCTAAATGGAAAGAATGGAAACAATTACTTTTGTGACTTTGTTATAAAACAGGATTTCAAGGTAGAAGGGACATTAGAGGTCAACTAGAGCAGTATCTCCTACATCCATCAGATGTGTGAATTTCCTCTCCAGCAGCCCCACCAACTGCTCAGCCAGCCTCTGAGAAACTATCTCACACAGCAGCCCATTCCTTCTTTGGACAGCTCGGCCAGAAAGTTCTAGAAAATTCTTTCTGATATCAAGTTGAGTTTTGCCTCTCCATCACTTCTATCCACTGGTCCTAGTTCTACCCTTGCCCAGGAGAGGGGGATGGGACCAGGGGGCAGGAAGTGTCATACAGAAAAGTCCAATCTCCTCCACATGACAGTGTTTCAGTATTCAAGCACAGACATCTTCTCTTCTGTGGCTTTTTATACATCACATGGAGAGGAAGTCATCCTATTAATGCTTTGTCTGTGTGTGCACTAACTGGAGTAGTCCTAGATTCACACTTTGCCAAAGTCTAGTTGTGTATGTCTTCAAACACAGGTAAACAAAAGGAAGTTGTACCTGGGCTATTAAAATTGTATGTTTCCTTGCAGCCATTCAACTGTGGAATATCATATCTATATGGAGTCGATTATTCTTTAACCCCAACAGTATTTCTGCTTTGTCAGACAGATAAATGAGAAAACCTGGCTTCCAAACCGTATTCTAACTTCTTGCTGACATCACTGATTCTACTTTCTTAATTGTTTATTGATGTGGCTCGCCCTTCGATAAGCATTTATGAAGCACATATTATGTATGTGGTAGACTATTCCAGGCTCTACGGACACCTCACATCAGTGGATTCACAGTCTAGAGGAAGACATTAGTACAGGGACAAAGGTTTAGCGATGACAGGATTGTGTCACCCAAGCAGCACAGAGGTATGCAGAATTGTCTATCAAAGCACATATCAGGACCACCTAACCCAACCATGGGAGTGACGGGAGGCTTCCTGGAGGAGGTGTCTCTAAGCTAAGTCTTAAGGGTTAAGAGGAATTAGTCTGATGGAGGAGGGGAGAAGGAATTCCACACAAAAGAAGCAACTTGAAGAAAGACTTTGAAAGCGAGAGAGAACACAGAGTATTTGAGGAACTCCAAGTAGGTCAGAGTGGCTGGAGTTCAAGATGGAAAATGGAAGGAGAGAATGCTGGAAAGGCATAAATGAACCAAATTATAAAGGGCCTTGCATGCGATGCTATGTGAGTTTGGACATCAGGTAGACATGTAGGCGCTGTGGATGACTCGGGTTTCCCACCTAGGTCACAGGTGGGTGGTGGGGACATAGAGAACAACGCAGGAGGAGTCGCTTTGGAGGTACAATGATGGTGTGTTTGTTTCGACCTATTGAATGTGGACATGTCTTGGAGGCAGTTGCATAGATGAGTCTGGTGATCAGAAGAGAAGCTTTTCAGGATAATGGGTAATGGACTTGGGAGTTGTCAGTACGGGTTGAATCCGTGGCTAGGAATAAGCTTACGTCAGGAGGCTGCACAGAAAGAGAAGACAGCAAGCTGAGGATGAAACCCCAAGGAATGGCTCAGTGGAGGAGAATTCTGCAAAAGAGAATGAGAAGGAGCAGTCAGAGTGTTAGAAAGAAAACCGAGAAACTCTTGTATCGTAAGGCCACGGGAAAAAGAAGTTTCAAGAAGAAAGGATTGGGCCGACAATTTCAAAATCCACAGCAAGGACAAGTAAATTGAGTCATGAGTTAATCAACACGGATCATTACTGAGCACCAAAAATAGTGCTCAGCCGCAGAGAGAATAATGACAGCTACCATATCCGAGCATCTCCCTGGTGCGTCAGGTACTGTACTAGACATAGTATATATGGACAATGAAGTTCACGAACTTTCCACCGTGTAAGTAAACAGTGGAAAGTGCGTGTATGTCACCACCTGTGAGTTGCACATCAGCCATTTATAGATGCGGTAAGAAGCCTTGGACAGATTACGTGACATGTCCAAAGCTATGCCTCTGTCCAGTGCTTGTCAGATCTAAATGATTGTGAAGGCTCTTGAACACTCTGCCCTCAGAGAATAAAAGTCACGAAAGAGGATACTTGACACAGTAGAGCTTTGCCCAGGTTGTGTCGTACCTTTAACCTCCATACTCTATAACCAACGGACAAGGTCAATTACATTTGACTGGATTCATAAATTCACATTAACACATTAAAATAAGTGGATCCATGTATTCTAATGGAATTCATATTATCCATTCCACTAGGGGAGACATCCCAAAAATTTCATGACTGGTAGGGCATGAGCAGTGACTGACTAGTCCAAAAGAACACCTCTCCACTGGAGCTGGCCCTAGAGGCCCCCTGCTGCGCCGTGTGGTAGGTACCCTTTGCTTGCTGGCTGGTGAGGCCTTCGGGGAAGATGGGGAGTAACAGTTACGATTAGCCAGTACGGAAGTATTTCAATGTTTTCACAACCTTATGGCCATCCCGCACATACTAACAACGCTGTCCTTTATACATGGCGCTGACTTACACAGTACAAACACAGGGAGAAGATATTTTATGCTTCAATTCTATAACTTACCCAAAACAAGAGGAATTTTTTGTTTTTGTTTGTTTTTTTAAAGCAGGGATTCATTTCAAGTGGCAATTACCTGGTAAAGTGACAGCTATGCTGAGTGGGTGAGAGCTGGCAGAAGCCCTCGCAGAGCCACTTGTGTGTAGGGAATTTCTGTCATAAACTTCCACTTTACACCGATACATTCCCGCCTCTTCCTCCGTGGCATCGTGGATTAGGAGTTGAGAAAGAAATGGAGACTGTGAAACTTTCGTCTTCTTTTGGAACTGGGTTGGAACATCCCCCCACTCGATAGTGCCATTATGGGTGATTCGGATAAGTTGTTGAAAGACTTGAGACCCAGTTCGCTGGAACTGCCATGTCACAGTGAGTAGGACCTTGAGGTCAGAGTAACCAGCCTTCACGGTGCAGGACAGGTCAAAGGGGTTGGTTAATGTCACTTGTGGTTGACGGCTCATCAGGTTAACTTGTAAACTTGACTCTGTGGGCAGGAATGCGAAACACAATTTCCAGTATGCTTATCAAGTCAAAGTACAGGACTGCCAGACTTTTCCTAGTCACCACCTCTTTACATGGAACCATGCATTCAAATACTACTGGGAATAGCAAGTATTTGAGGGGCTAACAATTGATTTGCAGGACAGTCTGTCCTGAATTCTGACCTCAGTTTTCCAAAGTTGACCCGCTTCTCCAAGGGTTGTCAGCAGCGACAACAAACAGGCAGTGTTTCTCCAGTCCGCTGCTTAGACAGCTGCTACTGAGTGGGTGGAGGGAGCGCCAGTGGCTGGCCTCCTTCCCTTACCCCCACTCATGGGTTCAGTACACTCTTGTGTACGTGCTAAAGAGACTCTAATCCCAGGGCCGCAGCTGTCAAAAAAGCCCGAGTGTCTGAGGCTCAGCTCTACTCGACATATCTCTTCTATAATAAGTCTACCCCAATTCATAGGATTTTTGAATGGCAACGTACAGGTTGCACCCTAAATTAGATGATCTTTATAAAAATGAGTGAATTTTAGAGATGAGTTGGCAGACGTGGGAGCCAGAGATTATGCTCTGTGTCCCGGGGCACACATATCCTAAGGAGGGGATTCAGGATGACACACACAAATTCCACCACAAAAGGAAGGTGCTGATGATATATGCAAGTTGAAACAAGGATTTCTTTGACACTTACGTAGAGATTTCACAGTGACGGACAACTTCTGAGTCCAGCTCAGCTCTCCGGCCGGCTTCTGGGTCTTCTCAGACACTCTGCACTCATATGTGCCACTGTCTGTGACAGAAGTGGGCATGATCTCCAGCTGGAAGGTGCTCCAGACCCTTTTCTCCAGCCTTACGTTGGCGTGATTCTTGGGTTTCCTGTAGGAGGCACCCAGCTGCACGGTGCCATCCTGCTCCATGCCAACCACAAACTCTGGCTGTGTCTGGTCCTGTGGGATGTGCCACCAGTTCACAGACAGCAGACTCTCTGCTCCATCTACCTGGCAGACAAGGGTCAGTGCCTCTCCTTCCCACACGGCTTGCTGCCCGTCCATGGTGGACACGGCCACACTTCTTGCTGTGGATCACAGATTTTAGAAGAAAAAAGTATTTCAAGTCAATGACAAATTTTCTAAAACACGGTGACAGCTCATTAATTAGGAATTGACTTGTTTGTGACCAGTCAAGTTGTTTATGCCCGCCCTACTCCCAGAAAGAAAAAAATACTTGCTCAACACTTAAATAATGGAAACAAGACAGCAGAAAGAATATCAGGAGAACTGATGGACATGGAAACAATGTGTAATCTGCCCTCAATTTTAGTGACTTGTTGAGTCAGCCATTCCTTAAGAACATCTAGTTGGGAAAACATCTGGCAAGATTTTGTTAGATTAACTAGGGTGGGTGTAGTGAAGCCGTGTTTACGAAATTTTTAGTTTTTCGGAATTCAGACTTTCACAGTTCAAAATGACCTTCCTCTCCCTCCTTAGCTTTCCCTAATTAGTATGTGTTTTGAACAGGGAAATTGTTAAATTTAATATTGTTAAACCAGATTTCTGTTCACAATACTACCATTAAAAACAATTATGTGTGTGTGTATGAGTGTATGTGTGTGTGTGTATGTATATATACATATATATTATATATATGTATATATAGATACACACGTAATATATATATATGCTGTTGTTTGAAGGAAGATCCTTCTTTTATCTGAACTACAGTGTAAAACTATAAATGTAAACCTGATGGATAAGGGATGGGAAATTCAAGATGTGTAGAAATGCAGACATTCCTTCAACAAACACTTCCTGGGCAAGGCCTTGTCCCAGGTGCTTTGCAGACAAGGCAAAGACACCTCAGGAGCTCATGCATTGGACGCAGCCCAGCCTCACGCTTAAGGCCAAGGTCCCTGGAGTCAGAATTATCTTTGGCAACACAGTTGACCTCTTTGAGCCTCAATTTTCTTTCCTGTAACTATAGGGGTAATAATAGCGCCCCCCCGACCCTTATTGCACTGTTGAGAGGACTAAGCAAATGGCACAAGCAACGGACTTAGCCTGGCTGGAGAGGAAAAGCACCCAGGAAAGGTTAGCTATTAGCATGAGTAGTAATAATAGGCACTTAGGGAAAGCAGAGGTAGTTCAAAGCCAAAAGAGAAAAGCACAAGAGAACTGGCATTAGAAATCTATATAGGATCTAAACGCATTTGCAAGCCATTCTTTCCTGCGGAAGAAGGAATTTCTTCTTCCACTACTGCATGTATGTAAGTGACAAAGGCAGAATGAAGAACGAGGTCCACAAATACTTTATACGCAAACCTGCTTCCTAATTTTGGGCAGGAGAGGCATAATTATACTTAATTTTTTTTCAAGTTAAAAATAGATTCGTAACTGAAGTTTAGAAATTAGAAAATGATACTTATCGTCTCAGTACTCCAAGATAACCGTTACGATTAATTTCAACCAACATCATTTTCTTTTTCCCCAACAAAATGAGGTTTCCCTAGTTCACTGTGGTCATTCCTGCCTCTCGGTGAGAAGTATTAAACTTACTCAGTGTGGGTAAGTTTCACATTCACAGTATTTTGTTTAAAACTTTCATAGAGGGGCCGGCCCCGTGGCTCAGGCAGTTAGAGCGCCGTGCTCCTAACTCCGAAGGCTGCCGGTTCGATTCCCACATGGGCCAGTGGGCTCTCAACCACAAGGTTGCCGGTTCAATTCCTCGAGTCCCACAAGGGATAGTGGGCTGCACCCCCTGCAACTAGCAACGGCGACTGGACCTGGAGCTGAGCTGTGCCCTCCACAACTAAGACTGAAAGGACAACTTGACTTGGAAAAAAGTCCTGGAAGTACCCACTGTTCCCCAATAAAGTCCTGTTCCCCTTCCCCAATAAAATCTTTAAAAAAAAAAAAAAAAAAAAAAAAAACTTTCATAGAATAACTGCTCGTATTTCAGGTACAACGGTTTGACTTTCAAAACTGAATGCTCAACAGGCTCCTTAACAAATTGGCCAAGAACTTTTTCTGTGTCTACATATGAGGCCCAGTTTGGTCCCCAGCCTACACAAACAACTATTTTTAGCTTTGGAAGACCTCCCCCCACTGAAAGGCTTGTGATCTGTGTGCCAAGAAGCACACCTTCAGGTCCCTTTGGCACAAATTCCCATGCACCAAGTTCAAGAAAGGTCACAGATATGTTCCAGGGAAGATTGAAATGCGCAAAGCAGAGACTTAGCTCTGGGTCAGTATGCAAACTGCCTACCCAGTTTTTCTTGATTCCTAGAAAGTTAGGCCAAATGTTTACTGTGGAAACTAACACCATCGCATGCCCTGGCTTGCCACTCTAGGCCAAAGCTTCTGTGTGTTCACTCCTTCCTAGCAAATGGGGTAACGAAAAACAGCACAAAAGGGAAATGTATCTATCTTTGGAGATGCCTCCAATGAGAAATGAGTAGTTTGTTTTTGTTTTGGGGCAAGTTAATCTTTCTAGACTTTGAATTTAATACTCAGCCCAGAAAATCCCAATAAGGTCAGCCCTGCATAACCACGGTTTTGCATCTGACTAAAAATATTACCAAAAAAAGTTACAAGTTGCAGACGTGTACTATGTAGTTAGGCCTACGATGGTTGCATCTGTATTGAGCATGTGCAGACTTTTTTTTTCTTGTCATTATTCCCTAAACAATGCAGTAGAACAACAGCAAAACAATACAAATAGCAACTGTTTACATTGTATTAGGTATTATAAGTAATCTAAAGATGATTTAGAGTATATAGGAGGATACGTGCAAACGCTATGCCATTTTATATAAGGGCTTGGGGATCAGTAGATTTCGGTATCCATAGGGGGTCCTGCAACCAATACCCCGCAGATACCTACAGATGAAGGTATTAGCTGTGGATTTGTCTGTTTTCTTTCCACTCGAAAAGCACTGATTATTCATGCATGTTTAAGGTCACCCAACCTTCATAAACTAAATGAGAGCTGAGTGGCTTTTCCAGTTTCATGCCTACAGATATTCAGACCTATGTGGACAGGTTTCTTATCACATCACAGCAAAATATAGGAAACAGTCTGCCCACTATCACGTCCCTCTTCATTCCTTATTCTGAGCCATGCTTTGATGCAGAATTAAGACTTAGTATCATCCCCTGTATCAAGTTAAAATAACAGAGGATAGACAAAAGGCATCTGAAAGATGTCGGAGGCATGCAGGGGTGTAATGCGGGTGCTTATTCCCCAGGAAGGAGGCAAAGTGGAGCATTTTCTACTCACATCGCATAAACAACAACAGCAAAAAGACAGAGGGCTTCATTATTAAAGGTGTTCTCTGCTTGAAGAAAACTCAACGTATAAAAATTAGGACTAACGACAAATAACATCAAAGGTGCTAAGACAGCAAGAAGGGACTTAAGGGCAAGCTAATTGTATATCATTATTTTACATCTGAGGAAGCTGAGGTGTAGAGAAGTGGTGATGTCCGTGGTCATGACCCATTTAATGGCTTACGAATGGGACTCAGCTCTTCTGCTAGTTTGGGTGCTTTCCTTTACTTCCTCTCTAAGTGAAGTGATTGACACCTGACTCTTCAGGAGACCCCCACGTGTCCACGATGGCATCCTGCATTTATAAAGGACAGGGTCTGACAGCAGCGCAAGCGCAATCATGTCTGGTCCCGACTTCACATACCTGCTGGCTTCCTCAGGTTTACATAGCTGTCTGGTGACTGCTTTCTCTGAAGCACATGCCAGGAGCCCATCTGAGTTCTTGCCACCTCTGCCACTGCACAGCTGTAGGTTCCTTCGTCCTCTGGGCCCGCAGCGAAGATCTTGAGAGAGAAAGTCTTGGGGCTTAACTTTGAAACCTGGAGTTGTCCTTGACTTGCTCTCTCTTTGTAGTCTTTCTTCAGGACCAGAACTCCACCAGCATCAATAAAAGCCATTTCATTATCATTGAAGAACCAAAAACCCTGAAGCTGTGGGTCCCGGCCACTGCCCACTACGTGGCAAACCAGTTCTAAGGGTTTTCCTGCGATAAATGTGCTGTTCGCCCTGATGTTGATTTGGAAATCTCTCACTAGGAAACAAAAGCAAAGCAGGTATTTAGAGAGGCCTCTGCATCTATCCTTTCAGTACCAGAGACAGATGACACCCTCTGTTTACAGGGATTGAATTTCATGGGAGGATTCAATTCAGTTCTCAGGGGTAGGTAAGCCAAAGAAAGGTCTAGAACCAAAAATGCCCTTGACTATTTCTTAAATCACACAGAGAGAATAGCATCCATGTTCTCTGAATGCAATCCTATTAAGCAGGATGTATGCATAGATCTATAAAGTATACAGTAATGTATCTTTTTAAATAAAAAATATAAAATATTTTATACTATGTTGAATTACTATAAAGTGTGATTTCTTACTCTATTTTTTTGCCTGAGATCATCCACTGGAATTTTTCTAAGTTAAAAGCACATGTGATACATGACAAGCCTACAGCTAACATCATTCTTAATAGCGAAAAGCTTTTTCTCTAAGGTCAGGAGTGAGACAAGGATGACCACTCTCACCACTTCTAGTCAACATAGGACCGGAAGTCCTAGCCAGAGCGATTAGTCAGAAAAAGAAATAAAAGGCATCCACATCAGAAAAAAAAAAAAAGAAGTAAAATCATCTCTGCTTGCAGATGACATGGTCTGGTATGTAGACACCCCAAAAGACTCTACTAAAAAAAAAAAAAAAAAGAACTGTTAAAACTAATAAACAGTTTCAGTAAAACTGAAGGATACAAAATTAACATACAAAAAATTAGCTGCATTTCTATACACTAATAATAAAGTATCAGAAAAAATTAAGAAAAATCATATTTACGATAGCATCAAAAAGAAGAAAATATTTAGGAATAAATTTAACCAAGGAGGTGAACAATCTATATACTGAAAAGTATAAAACATTGAAAGAAATTGAAGAAGACACAAATAAATGGAAAGATATCCTGTGTTTATGTGTTGGAAGAATTACTATTGTTAAAATGTCCAGACCACCCAAAGCAATCTGCAGATTCAATGCAATACCTATCAAAAGTCTAATGGCATTTCTTTTTTTTTACAGAAATAGAAAAAACAACCCTAAAATTTATATGGAACCACAAAAGACCCTGAATAGCCAAAGCAATTTTGAGCAAGAACAAAGCTGGAGCTATCACACTTACTGATTTCAAAATATATTACAAACCTACAGTAATAAAAACAGTATGGTACTGACATAAAAATAGACATAGAGACGAACAGGACTGAATCCAGAGCCCAGAAATAAATCCACATATCTACGTCAATGGATTTTGGATAAGTGCCAAGAACACACAGTGGGGAAAAGACAGTCTCTTCAATAAATGGTGCTGAGAAAACTGGCGAGCCACATGCAAAGGAATGAAGTTGAATAGTTAACTCATACCACACTTCAAAAATCAACTCAAATAATAGTAAAGACTTAAATGTAAGACCTAAAACTGTAAAACTACTAGAAGGAAATACAGGGAAAAGCTCCTGGATACTAGTTTGGGCAATAATTTTTTTTCACCCCTTAAAAGCACAGAACAACAAAAGCAAAAATAGACAGGTGAGATTGCATCAAACTAAAAAGCTTCTGCACAGCAAAAGTAATAATCAACAGAATGAAGAGACAGTCTACAAAATGGGAGAAAATATTTGCAAACCATAGATCTGACAAGGGGTTACTATCCAAAATATATAAGGAACTCACACAACTCAATAGCAAAAAAACAAATTACTTGATTTAAAAAAATGGGCAAAAAACCTGAATTGACATTCCCTAAAAGAAGACATACAAATGGCCAACAAGTATCTGAAAAGATGCTCCACGTCACTAATCATCAGGAAAATGCAAATTAAAACCATGAGATATTACATTCTTACATCTATTAGAAATGAATGCTATTGCTAAAAAGACAAATAGAACAAGTGTTGGCGAGGATGTGGAGAAAAGGGAACGCTTGTGCACTTAGTGGGAAGGTAAATTGTTGCAGCCACTATGGAAAACAGTATGGAGGTTTCTCAAAAATTAAAAACAGAACTACCACATAATCCAGCAATTCCACTTCTAGGTACATACCCAAAGGAAACGATATCAGTATCTCAAAGAGCTATTTGCATTCCCACATTCACAATTCATAATAGCCAAGATATGGAAACAACCTAAGTGTCTATAGATGGATAAACAGATAAAGAAAACATGATATATATATATATATATATATATATATATATATATATATATATATACACACACACACATATATATATATTTTTTTTCAATAGAATATTATTTAGCCATGAGAAAACAGGAAATCCTGCCATTTAAAAAAAAAAAAAAGTGGATCAACCTGGAGGACATTATGCTAAGTGAAATAAGCCAGACACAGAAAGACAAATGCTGTAGGATCTCACTTATATGTGGAATCTAAAAATGTTGACCTCAGCGAAGCAGAGAGTAGAATGATGGTTGCCAGGGGTTGGGGAGAGTGGGGAAACGGGGAGCCGTTGATCATGGCGTACAAACTGTTAGTTATGCAGGATGAATAAGTTCTGGAGATCTAATGTACAGCACGGTGACTGCAGTTGATAAGACTGTCGTATGCTTGAAATTTGCTGAAAGAGTAGATCTTGAGTGTTCTCACCAGACACGCACACACACACAAGGTAACTATGTGAGGTGAGGGATGTGTTCATTAGTTTGATCGTGGGAATCATTTCACAATGCATATGTATATCAAAACAGCATGTGGTACACCTTAAATATATACAATTTTTATTTGTCAAATAAATAAATAAAAATTAAGACTGTTTTCCATTGAAAAAAATTGAGAGGAAAAAAAGCACATGTGATGTGTCCCCATGAAACTCACTGAGTGTGACTTGGACACTGAAGGCCAACACGACAATTTTTAATGGAATAGATAACACACCTCCTTAAAAAAAAGAGAAAATTTCACTGAGCCACCCCTGGATCGGTGCCATTAGCATGCATATATGTGGTGTTAGCGACCTCTTCTTATTGGACCAACGCCTATATAGAGAGACCAGGAATGACAGCTGAGGCTTTCTGTTCACTCTGATGAAATGCCAATGGACCACGAAGCGTGACACCATTCCAAGTTGAAAAAGGGACCAGGTGGAAGGAAATCCCACCACTCAGACAAGACTTTTACACAGGAAACTGCAGCTACTCTGAGGCCCAGGTATCTGCGGTGACACACCTGTCCCAGCCCCACCTCTCAGCAGCTGGGCGACCTTAGGCAGAGCATTTAGGATGTCTGAGGCTCAGGTTCCTTGCAGAGCCTGGCGAAAGTGGTAGCAAAACTATTTCCATGCATGGCTTGTGGCATCCATCTAACCATTCAACAAGTCTTATCCCATACAAAGCTTCCTGTGGACAGCGCCCAAATGGAAGGTCTTCCTTTATGCTTCCCCAAAATAAAATTCCCCTAAGTTTTCTGAATGATTTTTTTTTTTTAAAGATTCAACAAAAGGTTAGGAAAACAAAAAGTGATCCCATACATACCCACGACCAGCATACTAATGAATTTCCTGAGAAGATAATTACCTGCTGGCTGGATCCACAGAGTTGTTTGCTCTGTCTGCTTTTTCGCGATGCAAGTCCAGCTTTCATCTGGATCCTGAATCCATTCCTTGGCCTCACAGAACAGCTGGCCTTGATCTGAGGGCTGCAGGTGCCCGATGGACAGCCTGAAGGCAGTGGCCCCCAGCTTATCCAGCCGCACGTCACCAGCCGCGACCCTCTCTGTATACGCGAGCCCAGGAATCAACATAAAATCTTTGGAGAGGGAAATAATCTCCATGGCTTGACTTCTTTTTCCATCCCGCATCAGGTACCAGGTGACAGACAGGTGGGTATGTTGAGCTGTGGCTTTGGCGACTTCACAGGTAAGTTCTAATGGGTCACCTTCATCCTTACTGAGAGTCTGGGGACTCATGGTGGCAGAGAGGGTATCTGGAATGACTGGAAGCAAAGGAATGATGATAATCGACTGGCCCCGTACCTGTCAGACTTGCCTCCTTAGATAAAGATGGCACCCTGACCCACCATCTGTAAAGCACACACTTTGAGTTGCTTTTTCACTAGTTGTATGCTTTCCTAGCCATATGCTTTCCCTATTGGCAACGGGAACCTTGCATCTATGTAAACACAGTTTATGCAACTTGGCAAAGCTAATGGCTCACTGATGTAGCGACCCTGACTTTACATTTTTAGCATCGACTGTAACCAATTTAGGTACTCAGACACAGAGTATTTAAAGGGGAAACGCACTGGGCACCAGAAGACCTAGATTCTGATCCTAAATCTGTCCCTATTTGACTACATGAACTGGAGCAAGTCACTTCCCTTCCCGGGGCCTTAACCTGCTCCTTTATAAAACAGAGTTCTATATCTCTGAGACTATTTCTGTTTAGTTTGCTCATTTATTCTGTTTTCAGAGATGTAGAGAAAAAACTGAGGGTTGCTAGATGGGATGGGGTGGGGATGAGGGAGAAGGTGAGGGGATTAGACAGCACAAATTGGTAACCACAATATTACCAAGGGGATGTGAAAGCCAGTTTGGGGAATATAATCCATAATGTTGTAAAGATTTTGCAGGGTGTCAGATGGGCACTTGTCTTATTAGGGAGACCACTTCGTGGACCATGTAGATGCCTGACCACTGCACTATACACCTGAAACTGAAGCTGAATAATGCTGAATGTCAACTATAATTTAATATATATATATAGTCATGGGATGTAGAGTACAGTATAGGGAATAGAGTCAGTGGAATTGTAACAGCTGTATACATGTCAGAGGGGTAGATTGGGGGAGGGGCTTATCACTTTTTGAGGGGTGTAAATGTCTAACTAGTACATTGTTTTGTATACCTGAAACTAATAAAAATAATAATAAAGTAAATAAATAAAATAACAATAAAAAAAACAGAGCTCTGAAATAATCTGTTATAATCTATCCTTCAGAGCCAAATGCAACCCTTACCAAATTTATGATAACCACCACCCTATTACCCTACCATTCTCTCCTTCCTCAAAAGAAATCACACAGCCTAAGCTTACGTGAAAGCGACAGTTAGATTTAACCAATGAATACTTATTGAGCATCCAGTCATGGCTAGTTACTGTGCAAGGGGCTGAGATAAACATTCTCTTCTCACGGAGCTCCGGGTAAGGTAGGAGAGAGCCAGAGAAGTAGCCAATTACCACGTACACTGAGTGAGTGCTAAGAAGAGTGGTGTGAGCGGAGCTTCAAGGGGAAACAAAGAGGGAAATACTTGCCTGAGATAGTCCGGACCGGTTTCACAGTGTAGGTAATATCTAAACCGGGTTCTGAAGTATATGTAGGAGTTTGCTAAGCTGAAAAGGGGGTGATAAGATATTCTAGGCAAAGGGACAAAATGGTCATTGCAAGAACGATGACTCTCTCCTTTTGGGTAAATACGCTAGAGAATGGTAGTTTGAAAATAAGCATTTCTAAGTGAATGACTTACCATCTATGATTTTAATACCTGCTCTCTTAGCGAATTAATGTTCTGCCTCCAAGAGGAGACATTACATGGGGAGACCGCTCTAGGCTTTGTCTGATGCTGCTGCTATTATCAACCTTTGGATAGCTGTGGGCAAGGCCTTGGGAAGACCACGTGCTAGCTCAGTCCTCAGGGCAAAGATGACTGGGAAAATGAACGGAGAGTTTTAGAGAACATGGGACACCTATTTGCGACAAATCTCCAAAATGCCCAGACGGGTAGGGGGCTCTTTTGTCAAAGCAAACAGCACAACATAAACCATGTCAGAATGTAAAGCATTGTGATTGATAGAGACTCTGGCGTCTTAGGCTGGCTAGCTGAGGAGGGTAGACAACTTACCGGTTAGATGAGTCTTTGCACTGTAACTCCCATAGTATTTTCCATCAGTGTTTGGTGTGTCACACTCATACTCGCCAGAATCCTCCATCTGGAGCTTGGAGATGTGCAAGAAGACGGAGTTGCCCTGGACCCTCTGGATGTCGATTTCCCTATTTCGTACCCGCTGTGCATACACTGCGTAAGTGAAGGTGGCATCCTTCGTGCTAATGATCTGGACATTTTGGGTCGGGGCTGTCGCTAGCTCCACAGACCACTGAAAATGCTGCTCGGAAGGCCCCTTGTGGCCAGTTACATTGCAGCCGATGCTGATGGGGTAGCCTTCTGCTCTAACAAGCGGTCCTTTCTGAACTGTTACTTCTCTCTGGCCAAAGCTGAGCTTAGCTTGCAAGCAGGAGAAAGAAAGGGGAATAAAAATAGATTAGTGCTCCGGTTCCCAGGGTGCTGCCTTATGTAGCTCCCTGTATCACAATTCTAGTAAATTGGATCGCAGGTTATTAGCTATCACCAACTCACACGTGCAACACCTCTTCAGGCTGAGGAGCAGTGGAATGGCTTGATGAGTTAATTGTTCTTTTATAACTTCCATCGTAATCTCTAGTCCCTTAAAAAACAGGTTTTTTTTAAGGAATACGGCCCTTACCAAACAACCTATCTGCTTATTGAAGTGCACTTCTTTTAAAGTAAATACAATATATGATAATTCACCTTTATGCTATTTCTATTGGAAAATTCAGCATCTACTTCCTCAAGCCTCAAATTCCTGGGTGCCTGTTCTCACAAGAGTGACTGCTAGAGAGGCCAGTCTCCAGCACTGCCCACAGGGCTGTGCTTTTTTCTTGCTGATCGATTGTAACTATTTGTAGCTCCTGACCAGGTCTGATGTACCACTAGCTAAAATTAGCACCTGGAGAGACAGTAGCACTTCCTTTCTATACTGTGGAGGTTTGTTAGTTTTGTGACTTTTTTTTTTTAAGGAGGTCGCTGCTCACAGTGGCCCATGGCGGGGATTGAACCGGCAACCTTGGCGATTACATTAGCATGCAATTTTTTTTTTTTTTTAAAGAGCTACTACAGCTTTATTGAAGTTTCATAAAGATGGCTGCCAAGTCCAGTAGGATCTGGAATCAGAATTTACTTGAGTTCCTCTCTTACCGCAGATTTTCAGTCGACCACTATAGGATGTCTCCTGTTGGGACCAATCTCAGGTATTAGATTTAAAGGAGAAAACATTATTAAAGAGCAACATTTCCTCTAACATACACATTTGCAAGCGTTCTTCAGAAATTAAAATGTATGTGCTTGGGTTAACATTAAAGGCTACTTTATTTCGTGTCACAGAGAGAACAAACGACAGAGATGCCACCAGGGTGAGCTAGATCTTTCATGGGAAACCAAGGGCCCAGTGGAAGGGGACGATGGGGTGGAAAGACATCAGAAGCGTCCCCCAGGGAGCGGGTGCTACTGTGAAGGAATGAACAGAATGAGGTTCAGGAGAAGATATGAAAGACAGAGCATCTGCTAAGTTTTATGACTCTACAGGACAAATAGCAAGGGAGACGGGAATGAAAAAAACAGTCACAGAAAAGGAAAATGACATCACAGAGACCAGGATAAGTCTGAGTACAGGAAATTTTGGAATACAAACAACTGTGATAGAAAGGGGCCTACAAAAAAGTGGGCAGGAGCGGTAAGTAGTTATCTGAGACAGTCAACTAAAAATTGCACGTGTGTGCTCAGTGCAAAACTGAAAAACAAACAGCCAACCAACCACACACACTTCCAGTAATAATTTAAAATGTGCTAATGCATTCATAAATCCCAATTAAGATGATATATTTGAATTATATCTAGGAATAGACGTTAGACCATCTGAGAAAAATTTAAATTATTACTTACCAAAATATTATACTACAGAGGCTATTTAAAACATTTTCAGCAATGCCAGTCTTAGGCATGTATCTTTGAGAAATGTGTGTACTGTACACTAGGTTACACGTAAAAGAATATCCATAGCTGTACTGTTCATTACAGCCTCCAAACCAGAGACCATCCATATGTCCATCAACAGAAGAACAGAGAAACTCTGGTACCCTCAGAAAACGGAATATACAGAAATGAAAGTGGAGGAAATAGAATGAGTTGCAAAAATATGGATGATCGTGTTTAATAAAAAATGTAAAATACTTTTGAATCTTTTTGACTGTATATAGGAGTTTTCTCTTTGTAAAGTTTTAAAACAGGCAACCCTACACTGAATTGTTTAGTGACGCAAACATAAGGGGTACAAACATTTTGTTTAAAAAAGAAAAGCTAGGAAGTGTTATCACAACAGTCAGAAAAGGGATTGTGGCGGGGAGGGTTGTGATTGGTGTGGGGCATATGGCAGGACGGATGGGTGGTTCCAGGCTTCTCACAATTTCCTACTTCTCGACGTGGGTCGTGATTACATGGTTTGTACTTTTTACTTATTTGTTAAATTGTACATTTATATTTTATTAACTGTTCTTGTGTGTTATATTTCACAATAAAAATGTCTTTTAAAATGTGGTTTCTGAGGTATCACTAACCTGTTTATATCAGGGCGTGTTTCCAAATGTTGTTTTTGGTAGTTACACCACACGTCTTCAACATTTTCCATGACTTTTCGGAGAGGTAGGTACCACATTTGAAATGTTTTACGGTGAAAACTAGCACTTCGTTTTTCTACTGCTTTTTTTTTTTTTTTTTTTTTGCCAGTTCAATAAATATTTATTCAAACACTTACAGTATTTCTGATGCTTCAACAACCAAGATGTGAAGATGAGCTTGGGATAATCTCTGACTTCTATATTTTATTTTTCAGTCATGTAGGGTGATAGGCCTCACCGAGAGATGTGATAGAAGTGCTCTGAGAAATTTGAAGGAAGCAGCGATGACATATTTTGGGGAGGAAAAGAGGTCAGGTTTATGAAAGAGATAGTATTAGAAATGAACTGTGGAGAATTGGAAAAATTATGACAATTTAAGGGGGGAGACAGGGGCTTCTAGGTGAGGAGACTTCGTGACAAAGAATGTAAGATCAAGAACCCAAAGACTTGTTCAGGAAACAGGGAGTAATCAGTTAGATTAGGGAAGCGTTAATAGAAGGGTGTAAGATTGCATAGGAAATCCAGAGAATGAAAGCCTTGACTATCATGATTAAATGTTTGAACTTGATTAATTAGGCAATGGGGAATCTACTGAAAATGTTTGAAAGCTCTTAGGAAAATTAACCCGACAACTGTGTGTAGGATGATGAAAATTAGAAACAGACATCAGGTAATTGGAGTAACCCAGGAGAGAAGGGATGAGGCAATAGGAATGGAAAGAAAGGGACTACAATTGAAGAGCCACGGAGGTGATAAAATGTATAGTTTTTCAGTGTCTTGGAGGTTTGGAGGTACAGGGGTGCATGGAGGCAGGGAAAGCAGGAAGAAATCAAAGATGCTTCCCAGGTTTTATGAGGGTGACTGGGAGAATAATGGTACTAGTAGCAGAAATAAAGATATCGGGGAGAGTTACGGTTGTGTGTTCAAGGATGAGAAAGCAGAGAATGCATTTATTTTCGCAGTACTAAATCTGAGTATCATGCAACACACAGGAAGGATATCTAGCCAAGTATTTAAATGTATATACTTGTGCTTTAAAGTCACCAGCCCTTTGAAAATACGTATAATCTCATCCCTTCAAGAACTCTGTGCTATTTCCATAATTAGCAATGTCAAAACTTGGAAATGGTTGAGCCAGACTTGAACTTGGATTTGCAAATGCCAAATCTCGGGCTGTCTCCATGGTTTCTCATGGCTTGTTTGTAACTAGGGAGAGTTCTGGCCTATGGATGCTGATTAAGTCAGTTACATATAAGTACGGAGAAGTGTTAGGGAAATAAGGATAGGGCTGAAGAGAGACTACGAGAAAACCTCTCTATTTTGGGAACTGGGCGAAGAACAAAACCTACTGAAGGAAGAGTCAGGGAGGTGAGAAGAGGGCAGCCAGGATACAGTGACTTGGAAACCAAAGGAAGCAAAATGTTCCGACGAGAAAGGGCTTGTCAGCACTGAGAAATGCTGCTGAGACATGGAAGATTCTAAAGGCCGGGGGAAGTCCTTTCAGTTTGACGACAGGGAAATCTGCGGAGATCCTTGTAAAAGAGATTCTGATCAAGCAGAAGCAGCAGATTTCAAGGGTCAGAACCACTTCAAGTTTCACGTAGAAGGGAAAGAGAAGAATAAGAGAGCAGCTGGCAAGACTTGCTGGGAAGAGAGAAGCAGCGAGGGTCTGGGGGTGGGGGGTGGGGTGGCGGCATAGGTGCCAGGCTCGTTTACGGGCAGAGCAGCAGTTGAGGGCAGAGATGGATGAAGCCAGAGAGAGGAGGATGAACGGAGTAAGATCTTCGTAGAACCATGAGGTCAAGGACATGATTGGGATGGCCCGGCTTCTCAGAAAAGCGGAAGAAATAGTGCAGAAGTTTTGAAGGTATTTTTGAGGTGGAATGACTGACAGAGGTCAATTCACAGGGCTCTGCATTGGGGTCATACGCGGAAGCGTCTTATTATAAGTATATTCTCCGTGGGATATGTTGTTCATATCTCTCCTCCTCCCAGAGAGTGAAGTACCTTGGAAGACTATCCCATTGCTTTCCCCTCTAACGCACAGAGGGTTATATACCTTTGCACCACAGCTCAACGTCTTATTGGCGGATGGGCACACAGCTCAGCACTAATACTACACTGGAGTCACCCATTGGAAACACGAAGAATTCCCTAATGCATTGACTTATTTTCAGAACTATCCCTGGGATTGCCAAATGTGCCATTTCAATATTACCTGAATGGAAGCTATTGGGCGTCACCATATAAAAAGATCCCTAAAAAAGAGCAACTTCGAATGATTCCATCTTATACAAAACCTATCTGGAGAATATCTCATACAAGTAACTTTTTCTCTTTACACATGCAAAGAGCCTTTATGTTCGGAGACTGAGACAGCTTCCATCCATAATTGAGTCTAATTTTTTTTTTTTCATGAACATGGGCTCAGTTAGACAAACAAAGCCCCTCCCCGGGACACTCCCATGTAATGGCCTTTATTTGTAGGATGCTCATGAGGGTAAGCAGTGACAGATCAGGCAGGCAAAACTAAGGGCGAAATGCAAGAGCTCATTTACTCGTGACAATAATCTCATCTAGCACCAAATTCTAACAGGATGACTCAGTCCTTACAATTATTTAAAAAAAAAAATACATTAGGACAAAGTATATATTTGCTAAACAATGCAATGGATCAATTGATAGCTAATTTGTTTCTTTTGTTTCCCCCTCAAAATTTATGATGACAACTAGCAAAGTGTTTTCAAGTTCCTTCTTGATTTATGGGTTCTTCACATAAAATCTGGTTCTACACAAAATTAGTGCTGAGGACGAGTCAGAATTTAGAAGAAGAAAATTTATAACCCAGTTTGGGTTATTGTTTAAATGGGTTAAGGAAAAGCTTCTAGCTTCCCCTTTTTGAGACTGGTTACTACTTTTTCTTCCCCCAGGCCTTCCAGCCTGCTTGAGAGAGAGAGAGAGAGAGAGAGAGAGAGAGAGAGAGAGAGAGAGAGAGAGAGAGAGAATTTGCAATTGCCTGACTTCCCAATATAAATCTATTTATTCCCAATATAAATAGATTTATATTGGGATATAATTCCCAATTATATCCCAATATAAATCCATTTTCCCCTTATACACAAGCGAAACACACACTCCAAATACACTAAGCAGTTTGAGAATCCCACTTAAGAATCCCACTCAGGACAAAAAGGAACACACGAGCCAGCAGTCCCCAAAAGATGCCATTCGCCCACCTGGCCATCAGCACCTGGCAGGCCAGTCTAGCGGCCCTGATCACCCAGGAGCTGGTCCTACTAATTTCCCTGTAGGCCACCTCAGGCCCCAGATCTGATCCTTACTTCGCACTATCCAATGTCTCTTGAGACACGAGCCCACTTCAACTCAGGCCAGTGTTTATTAAGCATCGCTTTGGCTGAATGCTCCATCCTTTTCATGCTTTACCCAGAGCCCTGGTCACACGAATTAAGTTCTAGTTCCTCTACCACCCCAGCCATTCAAGTCCCTGTGCTAACTCAGTCCAGTGTCTCTAAAGAAGTTCTTAACTTGGGTCTCCTTATGGGATTGAAGGGTCCGTAAACGTGGGTGGGGAAAAAAAAGAAACCCTACGGCATTATTTGCGCTAATCTTAATGGAAACTTCCTTCAGTCATGAATGTAGACAACAAACTGTAGATAATCTTCTTTTCACATCACACTAGAGTTGTGGCAGATATCTCGAAACGTTCGTACGCATCACTCTTTGAAGTCTGGTGGTTCATAGACCACCTCTAAATCTTGTTATACAATGTGTAAAGAAGCAAATAAATGACGTCACAATTTAAACATGTGCTGATAACTGCATTTCAATATGATGGATTTCCCCTGTAATCCTACGCATTTTGTTTTCTGCATTTAAGAAATGAGTCTGAGGTGTGGTCCATAGGCTTCACTGGACGCTAAAGGAACCCACAGTCCACAAAAGTACCTGCTACCCGCTCTATCTGCTGTATTTCATTCCGTGCCCCGTTCACCTGTTCTCCCATTCACCTCTAAATTTCCCTTTCCTCTACTTGGTTCCAGCACGTGTCAATGCCCGTGGGCCAGCTAAGTCTCTCCAATGCCCTTCAGCAGAGCCACGTGGATCTCCCTGCCCCTTCCTCAGTCCCTGAGTAATCAATCCCTACTTCAGCTCACAGGGGAGGTCTAGAACCTTCTTTTAGCTTAGCCTAAAAACGATGAGGTACTCTGATGACCTTTCTTTCCATCCAACCACATCCCCAAGGCACCCTTCTTTAGTCAAGCTCTCACATCAGGTAAACCTTAAGATCGCCTCTCAGCCTGGAGAGCTAAGCCTCTCACTACCTCCAGGGACAGGCCATCCCTGGAAGACATGGTGAAGGCAGGGCCAGCCAAGCTGGCAGGTCTGGCAACACAGATAAAAGTCAAAACTAATCACCAACCCAGCGATGTGTGGCACTGTTTTTCCTATAGAGACCAAATGGTCCCGTTCCATCATCCAACAGCCTCGTTAGTGGCGGGGTCCCTGTGACAAGAGAAACACGTGGAATTCCGACACTTACTCAGAAAGAGAAAGAAAGATGCCACAGGTGGGATGCGTGCCATTTGGACCAGTAGAGACCTTTCCTGGTGCTGTCACTGAAGGTGCTCAGACGCCGAGTGACAAACGCTGTGCTCTCACTACAAGGGTAAAGAGGAAGTGGTGTGGTTTTCAGCCCACGGACAAACAGATGGCTTGCAACAAGCAAAACGGGTTGCATTGTGGTTTTCTGCTAATCAAACTTGGACATGAAAAGTTTCCTTTTCTTCATGGGTACATATATGCTTATACAGATAAAAATAAGAAAATATAGGCCTCATCTTGGCTACATACACATCATCAGTAGATAATCATGATAAAATTTAAGTTAACTAAATAAAAAAATTAGCTGTTACTTCTCCTCCCATCTTGGGAGAGGAAAGACCTGAGAAATTAGAAAAGAACGCCCGGAAAACATAAACCTGGGGAGACATGAGGTGACGGTGAGGATGGCAGACTCTAGAGTCAGGCTGCCTGGATTTGCACACACATTCTACTTTGAATAGCTATGTGCTCTTAGAAAAGTTAACTAACCTTTTCTAACCCTCATCTATAAAATGGAGATACTAATAGTATGTCCCCCCTAAGGTTGCTGTGAGAATTGAATACATTAAATTTACTTAAAACACTTGGAACAATATCTGGTACATGGTAAGTGCTCAGTGAATAAGACCAGCTACCGCCAAGCGACATGTAAGTGAAGCTTCATCTGCCCAGTGTGGGCCTGGGCACCAAAGGTGGCCAGGGAGTGCCTCAGTGGGCACTGAACTCGGGCGCACTCAATCCACTCTAGTCCTAGAAGACGAGACCAGACCAGGGATGAACTCACTGAGGACACGAGTTCCCGAGGTCAAGCCTACATTTAGAGAGGCCACAGGTACAGGCGGATCTCTGGTTCTATCCATCCATCCAGCATTTTTTTAGTACTTCTATGTTCTGGCGGCTGTCGTAGGTCATGCACATACAAAGGTGTCAAATGACCCAGCCTTTGGCTCAAGAAATGTCCATTTAACCAGATAATCACAATGCAGTGCTGAAAACTCAACAATCAATGTGGCACCCAAAGCGGAGGCGGGGAAATGGGTGGGTGGAAGGGAGGGTCAAGATGGGCTGGGCTGGGCCCAATGAGACAACTAGGGAGGAAAGAGGCCAGGTGCAATCGGGGAGAAGCGGTTTTGGCGCGAATAATGTCGCACCAGCTGTGACCCCCCATTGGAGTCAAGTTTGAAGCTGGTGTGAAGGGCAAAGATCTAGGGAGGCAAATTGGGTAGATCTTGGTGGGCCACACATGGCACGCGTAAGAGCTTATCTTTTACCCCACTGAACAAGGGAGCTAGTGAGAGGGTTTGTTTGTTTGTTTGTTTTTAGCAGGAAAATGGTATGGTCAGATTTCCCTTTAATATTGAATTCCGTATTTGGAATTTGCTACCTGGTTGAGAGATGAAAGGAGGCAAGGCCAGTTACAAGCTTTTTCCAGTTTTCTGTATAAGAACGAGGGCCTGAATTAGGGCATTTAACAGAGAGACAGAGGACAGGTAGACGAGGAAGTAACCACGTGCTCAACGGAGCACCAGGTGTGCTACACGAGCAGCATCCTGGCATGTGCTGGAGACGCACATGGAAATAAAGCGGAGCCTCTGCTCTTAGCAACTTCTGTTTGTGATGGGGACGCACAGTGGGGGTGAGCGGGAAAGAAACAAGACCACGACCAGCTATCACACAGGGTAAATTAGGTGACGTGCCCTAGGAGAAACACAAGTGAAGAGGTGTGGACATCTGAAGCAGGGAAAGAGCACATCTAACTTGAAGACAATGGGAAATCAGGAAAATCTCCACAGAAAAGGCGGCATTTTAAATTACGATTTATTCTCCCAGTGGGAATTATGATAGAGCGGGGTAACATTCTAGAAACTCAGGCCTGGAGATCTAGAGGCCTCTAACTTCCTTTTTTATTTTTATTTCTTCCCTCTTCCTTTTTTATTTTATTATTATTATTATTATTATTATTATTATATAATTGACATATAAGATTGTATTAGTTTTAGGTGATCAACATTGGTTTTATTCATTAGCAATGCTACCTAACAATCAGCTCCACCCATGTCAGTCAACCTACAAATATGACCGTGTTTAGTAAACGTTCCCATACTTCCCTTTTCAACGTACACTGCAAGGCTTACAAAAGAAGGGGACAAGGGTCCCCACCCTCCAGGAACTTGGGACTCCAGTCTGCATTCGAGAACTAGTAGCCATCTAAGGCAGTATGTGTTGGGGATCCCATTTACGGTTCAGGCAAGAAATACGCTGAGTCAATAGGCTGGGCAGCCATAGGTCATTCAGAAAAGGCTGGTTTTAATTAGGTCCTTGGAGATCTGGTATGATTCAATTAGATAGAGAAGAAATGGAAGGACAATCCAGGAGGGAGAATTGAAATTACAAAGATACAGAGATGTGCAGGTTGTATTTAGGGAACAATTAAAGGGCAGTGTAACCAGAATGGAGATTTTCAAACTACTACTCCAGGCTGTTAACTTTAATATCAGTGTGACTAAAAGTCTAAGATTGGTTCACCATTGCAGTTGAAGTCTTGGATCACCCCCAGGCACCAAAATTTTAGGCAAATGCACTGTATTGGTTAGTTATCGGTGTGTAACAAACAACCCCAAAGCTTTGGCGGCATACAGCAGCAACCATTTGTTTTGTTCATAAGCCTGTGGGTCAGCTCGCGGGAGTTGGTTGATCTAGGAAGACCTTCGCTTGGATCCTTCTCACATCCCTCTAGTAGAGTAGCCTGGGAATGTTTTAAAAGGTGATGTCAGGGGTCCAACAGAATTAGGGGAAACACATCCATACTTTGTAAAGCTTCTACTTGCATCATGACTGCTAACATCTCACAGATCAAAGCAAGTCACATGGCCAAGTCCAAATGCAAGAGATTGGTTAACAGGCTCTAACTCTTTAGTGCAGAGAACTGCAAAGTGACAGGGCAAAGGGAGAGGTGAAGAACCGGGGCCGTCGATGCAGTCAATCTGCTAAGTGCATTGAAAAGAGAATTATTTTAGAAATCAGCATCAACCACAGAGACAATCATTGCCAATAACACAGAGTACCCTGTATTCCTGAAATACACACAAGCAAATAAGTGCTATGCAATTTCTCATGCCTGGCTGTTGCCAAAAAAATTTTTTTTTCTCTTTCCATTTTAGTGGCTCCATTTCTGCCAGAATTTAACATTCACAGGGTGATGTCACTTCTTTTCCAGGGGGAGAAAGAAGCTTTCTGTTGTCAAGGAAAAAAAAAAGAAGAAGAAAGGAAAAATAGAGCCGGTAAGAGACAGTTATTCTATTACCTTGAGAAACACTGCATTGCAATTGTATCATTTGAAAGGAATGTAAAAATGTACTTCTTGATTCAGATGGAGGGAGAGGGCCAGTTCTGGACAAAGCAACACAGGAATGTACTAAAAAAGAAAAAATCCTGTCCCAGGTCCTGGAAGATTAATGAAAAGAGGTTTTTTTTGGTATATGTTTTTTTTCAGGTTTGACATGCCCAAATATTAATTCCTCAGAATCACAGAAATTGTAGCCATTGTGGCCCCCTATCCTAAGCAGACCCAAGAAATATTTAAACAGGGATCTTTTACACGTCAGGCTCTGTGTGAGGCATTTTCACAAACGCAGTTTTATTGAATAAATCACGTCACCAAGTGATAGTACTATTTCCATTTTACAGAAGAGAAAACTGAGGCACAGAGGAATCAACTAACAAGACTGCATGGCTAGGAAAAGGCTGCATTCTAAGGCTGCCTTCTCACTTTTGGCTCAGTGCTCTTTCTATTGTACCTCTAGCTTGCTGCTCACAATTTTCAGAAGGTAGAATGTGTGGGGGAGAGTGATTGGAGGACAGAAAAGGAAATCCCCAAGGGCTCAGCAGGAAGCTGATCGTGATTTCCCTGCTTTCCCTACTTGAGCTCTTATAATTCAGGTCTGATTGGTGGTTACCCCACAGGTATGGGATTTACCCAAGTATATGGGCGGAGCCTCATGTGTACCCACATGGGACACCAGCAGTGACACCACAGGAAGGCATCAAATGATCTGTCAACTCCCTGCATTTTTTACAAATTGAAGGCAAGACCCTCAACCAGTAAAAAGATTACAACACAATGTATTGCAATATTTGCTTTATTTGGTGATCGATACTCAAACCTGCAATATCTCTGAGGTATGCCTATAATGAATTCATTCTACCCTGTGGCTGTCACATTTTGAGGGCTTTGATTTTTCATTTGGACTAAACAATTTGATTCATCTTCCAGCCTTGCCTAGGCCCCCATCTCCCCTGCTGCCAGAGTAATCTAAAATGCAAACATTGCCCTGTACTTTCCTGATTAGTTTTGCAGTGCCTCCCCAAATATGTCTAGAGAATCAAGTCCAAAGTCCTTGACTTGACTTTTACGAGCTGGCCCTTGGCAACTCCGCCAGGACTTCACGCTTCAACTCTCACCCTTCAGACACAGAACCACTGTATTTCTCTGAACGAGTCTTTTAACCTCATTTCCCTCTTTCACTTTTGCAAATGCTATCTCCCCTTTGCTTAGAACCTTACCCCACTGCTACCTGGTAAATGACCATTCAGTTAAAACATTCTGAATGCATCTCCTAGGTGAAACCTTCCTTGACATCTTAGAGTTCACCACTCCCTCCTGTGCTATGGCAGTGAACTTCTATATAATTTTACTTATTACATGTAATAAGATGAGTTATTTACATGCCTCCCTCTCCTAAAGACCACGAATTTCATAAGGGCAGGGCCCAGTTCTTACTCATCTCTTATTCAAGAAATACTTACTGCATGCCTAAAATATTCAGGCCCTGAGACTGGTGTAGTGATTTAGAACATTTACAGACTTGGGAATCAGATTTGGGTTCAAATCTTGAACAAAGTACTTAATTTAAGTCTCAATTTTCTCATCTATAAGAATGGGGACAATAACAGCAGAAACTCCACTGTCTGACACAATTAAGAATTATTAATTGATCAATTAACAGAAAATGTTAGCTAAGGTTGGGAATCATAAAAAGTATGTCTTAAAATTTTTATTTTTACCTCAACCACAGACATATATACATTCATTCACCAATCTCTTGGCAGAGGCCCAGGTTTTTCCTTTGAGTACGGGTCTCTTGTCTGGAGTCTTCTATCTCTTTTTTGCATAAACCAAACCTATAATTTCTTTTCTACAAATTTCAGGTTTGATGTCTTTAAAATGGAGTACGAATTTAAAAACCATTTGTGACGCCAATGGAGTACAGCATCCTTCCACATTTCTGTGATTTGTTCTCCTTCAGTCTTTTATAGTTGTTTGGTCTGGACCTAAATTAACTGCATTTTTAAAAAAGCAATTTGCCTCTATTGAGTCTTTCTAGAGAATTCACGTTACTTTTTTTGATCTACACTTCCTTCTTTGGCACTCACATTTCATTGGTCGGCATACTATTCAATGAATTTATATAATCATAGTGACCAGTACTCTTAGCACAAATAGGGTGGAAAATAAACAGAACAGAGAGGACTCCGGGGAGTGTCACCTCTCTGGATGGAGCTGAGCCACCCAGGCCTACCTGAGCAGTACACAAGCCCCCAGGAGGAAGTGTATTCCAGTCATTTTATTGTTTTCTATACTTGGACATCTAGGCCTTGCTGATCCTGGAGACTGCCCAGGGCTAGCCAGTTCCTAGAGAAAGGAAATGATTCGCCTGTGAGCACGCCTTTCATGTGCAAACCAACCAATCCAGAGCCCTTACTCCCTCCCCCGCCTTCATTGGGCGTGCATGCTGGGGACCCCTGTCCCCTACCTCTAATCACCCCAGGGACTGGTACCAGACAACCCCTACGCCTCACAGCCAGCTGAAATGATGCAAACTAGCCAATCCTGAGTCTGCTTACCCAGTTCCTTCCTGTGAAGACCACAATAAGGGCTGTCACTGCCCAAACTTCTCCCTTGGCCTGAGGGCCCCTGGTGCTTCCCTGTGTGGCAGTGCGTGGCATGCCCCCTCGTCTCGGGATCTGTGAGTACAACAAACTATCTTTTCAGTGCCACTCATCTCCTGACCTGTTGGCCCTGCCACACCTAAATAATAATAAAACCTGTGCTTTCCAACAGTGTGGCACACACATGGGTCTGTGGATGAGAGGAAATGGAGTGGCTGTTGTTTGGAACATCCGGTTCCGTGGAGAGCAGGTAACAGAGCTTCTGCTATAGCCGCTGTGAGGTGACTTGAGACACTTACCCCAGGGCATGACACGTGGTTAAGAATCCGTGTTAGCTTCTGTCACAGTTAAGCAACGGGGCCACAGTGGTGAATGGCCCGTCCTCAGGTCACATTCAGACCAGAGCATCTGTCAGGCAAGCCTCACCTAGCAGAGGGGGACAGAAAAGGCTCCCGGGACCTGGAGCGGAAGTATGAGATAGGCAGGTAGAAGAGGAAACGAACAGTATGTGCCAAGGTTGAACAAGGGCAAGTGGCAGGTTCCCCGAGCTTAGCACAAGGTCTAGGCACACAGTGGCTGTGCAAGCAGGTTTTTGTTTTGTTTTAATTTAAACTGAGGCAGGAACACGGTCAGTAGTAGGTAAGGGACTGCTAAAGACCAGCTCTGACTGTGCCAGCATCCTGGCATGAGCAGAATCCTCCCAGTTCACTGACAACATGCTGGGAAGGGCCCTTTGCCATAGTAGAGCACTAACCGGCTTATAAACTGCCAGTACCTTCACCATGGCTGGGATGGTGCCAACCCCTGGGCAGGTTACTCATCAGGTCACAGGCCCTGCCTCTGAAGACCTACCTCACAATGTGAGGGGGTCCCTGCCTAGGACACCAACGGGCCCACAAGACAGAACATGGCGGGAGGCCAGCCAAGGCCGAGTGGCTGCTCCAAGGGCCAGCGGGCAGTCGGGGCTCCCCGCGCTCGCTTCTGTCCAGGTCCCTGAACCCAGGGGCTTGACCCAGCACCTTCTGAACCAGTTTGGCTCCAGACTGGGTTATGAGTCAGAAAAACCACTCTGTTCCAGTCACAATATGGTCACACAACTCTGGTGTTTGTTTCCTCATCCACAGAGAGGAACACCATCTAACTTCTCTTTCCTGACAGGCGACCTCAAAGTCATGAGAATTCACCGAACCCCAAGAGACCTTCCATGAGGTCTGGCCCTCACCTTTGCACTGGGTGGGAATCTCAGTATTGATCCCGTTAATTCCATTTCTTCTTTTATCTTTAGTGAACATCTATGAAGCTTTCATAGGATTCAATGAGATCAGAAGGTGCTAGAGCCGCAACAAGAATTCAGCTACAATCCCTCATGCAGAGATGAAACGATAACAGAGGCCCATACCAAGTTCCTCACACAACTTCAATTTAAATTAAACTTCCTTTAATGAAATAAAAAACAAATGGTGCATTGCATAATATTTGTGGTCACAGTATAAAACAATACAATTAGTTCATATAACATCGGATATGGACAAAAATACACGAGACCCTTTCTTTGTCTACATAAAATTCGGCAGATCCTTATGTGCCACGCTAAAAAAAGAAAGAAAATCAACTTTTTTCTCCTAGTGATCTGCACACCATAGTTATCACTGAGAATTTGGTCAAACAGTGGAGGAGAACGTACCCAAACCCCAGTTCCCTTCTTCCTCTGTTGTCATCGGTGAAGCTAAAAAAAAGTTTTCTGAAAGTAGCAAGTTGTGTAGTATTGCTTATTATTATTCCTGCCAAAAAGGCTCAGTCTTTGGCTCACAGATGTCACTGACAAAATCATGGCTGCAGGCAGCCTGCAAAGCAAGAAGCAAGAGCCACCAGGGAAAACAGATAAGGGTCTGGGTGGAAGGGACTTCCTTCACCAGGACCTTAGGGGAAGCCATGTGCACAGGAGGGGAGAAAAAGACACAAATAAATAAATTTCTAAATTAGGAGTGAAATCCAGTTGGTGAGTCAGAGTTCCACTGTCCCATGAAAAATCTGAAGAGCTGTTAAAAAGTCAGAGTTTGCATTTTTCCTTCCTTTTTTTTTTTTTAAGTGTAAAGTGTATGTAAACATTATAAAGTAAACAATTTAAAAGTGATTTTGAGGCTCCTATCTGAACATAGCGTAGGCTCTTTTTGGGGAGACTTTTAGGATTAGGGAAAAACCCAAACATTTTATAAAGTTTCTTTTTGTTAAGAAGTGCAATTTCATACGTGAAACGTGGCTACGTCCTGCTTCCATCCCCCCTGGTACTTCTGGCAGGAAGCTCTTCCAGAAGAGCACTTTGTGAGGGCCCCACTAGGTACAAGGGAGTGCATCTCACACTTCTAAAAGGACACACATTCCAGGCAAGCTAACGTCCCTGGAAGGAACGGGGGGCTTGGCACAACACCCTGGAAATTCTCCCCCCTTTGGACCAGCCCTCAGGCGACTTGCGCTTTGGCCCGCCCAATGGCCAGGGGGTGGGGTTGGGGTCAATGCCTCAGCAACCCCAGCCCTGAACTGCAACAGCAATTTGAAAGGAAAAGGTGAGCACATATCACCTTTACTACTAGAGTGTCTGGTGTGACCCATTCATGGTTTCACAGACACCTGGGACCACCTGGTCACGCCCCAAACTAAGTACCTTTTCTTCCTACCAAGAAGGGCCCACTTTACAACAATCCTGAATCTTCTTTTCATGTGTGTGATAACTGCCAGGGCTCGAAGGCACTGGCCGCTACTAACACAGCACCTGTTGACATGCATTCTCTCTAACTCTGGTTTGTACAATCAATCACCTGTGACCACTGCCTCTGAAACAGCACCGTTAGGAAACGAGACGTAGAAAATACCCAACTTGAGCGCTCTCGAGGCCTCCTCTTCCTCTAGTCACTCGCGCTCTGCTGGGGCACACCTGCCGCCTGTCTTCCCACCACAGACTCCAGGCCTGGGATGCGTCTGTGTTGCTACCATGAGCACAGACGCTAGCGTCTGTCACATGAGAGGTCCCCTCAGTGGGCAAGACAAAAAAGAAAAAACTGAATGGAAATCTGCCTCCTGGGGGTGACTCGGTGACAAGTGCAGAACGAATCGTGGGCAGCAGAAGTGGACAGGAAGATGGTGAGCCGGGAGGGGCACGGCTCGTCCGGCCCATTGTTATAAACAGCCGCACATGAATGGCCATCATTTTGTATTACTTTATTGCTCAAAACAAATGCATCTTTTTTTTCTTCCCCTTCGGAAGACAGAGCAGTGTCATATCCATCAGAGCCAGGACAGCAACAGAGAGGGATGCAATGTGGGGCATGAGTCACCAGCAAGCCTCAGAACACCCCACCGGGATGCTTCCGGAAGGCCAGCGCTGTGCCAGGGGTGAGACATTTCAGGATCTCTTTGGGTCCGTTGTCCCACTCCTGGTACAAGCACTTGGGCAAAACGGACTGCTCTCAGATCTACTCTGCAGGCTGTTCACATGGTAATAAATGGTTGGGTTTCCTTCTGCTCCTAATGGGAAAGCAAACGTACCACAAAGTATATACCCTTTCTCACCAACCCCCTGCAGGGGAGCTTACAAAGACCTGAAGGACTGAAAAGGTCAGAGAAAATGCATGGCTCTTCTAGGCAATTTCTGATTCCGTGAAGTCAGTCCGTCTTGCAAGCAGCAATTCCCCTTCACGTTAAGATCAAGCAGCCTGTGAAGGACGTGGGGTATGTGTGGGTTCCCCTGGCAGTCCCTTGGTGGCCAAGACCTTTGTCACCTGCGAAGGGCGGTAGGGGGCAACGGAGGTGGCTTCTTCCACCAGACACGCCCCTGGCACCACTGACCGTCCCGGCACGAGCTGCAGAAACCTACTCCCACAATCCGTCTTCTGCTCTCCACGGGGCCCCTCGAGGCACAATGGCCTCAGCACTGGTGGAGTGTCTGCTCCTTCCCTTGTCCCCAGCCTCTTGTTCCATGCAGACCGTCTCTGGACTGCCCTGGACAGAGGTGGCTGTGTCTTTTTCTTCATAATTCATTCTTAAGGCTAAGGTGGCGAGATAAGGTGCTCGGTGGAGAGCCAAATTCTAGATTCCAGGGCCGCCATTTCAGCACTCTCACATAAAGCAAAGAAATGGAAAGGGGGCAGAGAAGCAAAAACTGAAAATACGCCTTTGGGCTCAATAAGAAGTTACATACTGCAAGTTTAGATCTCAACTGTAGTCTAAACCCCTGAAAATAGGGGCTGGGGCAGGGTAGTAAGAGCCACAAGTTAGCCTTTGCCACAGGGCTGTGTTGTCGTCGCTGGGCCGGAGGACAGAGTGGCACCGAGCAGGCCGGCCTCCAACCCAGAAGCCGGCCCTCGAGCAGGCAGTTACCGTCTCGCCCAAGACAAAGAACTCCGAATGCCATCACCCCTTCCTCACCGCAACCCCTCGAAACAAAAGATATAAACACACACAAGTCAGACATCTATAAACCAGTAGGAGAAAAAAATTAGGCAGAGGTTAACCATTAAAAAAGCCGCCGTGGGGAAAACACACACTCGATGGTTCTCAGAAAAGTGCCGTGGGAAGAAAAGCCGTGTGCTGGTAAACATGTCTGCGCTCAGAACTTGACATGCAGAAGCGAGCGCCAAGTCCCACCTGAGATTAGAGACGACTGCGTTTTAGTGGAACACACTTCGCGTTAAAATGTCACTGTCCTCTTCTCGCCCAAAACGCTCCTGGATCGTCCCCCCGTCACTGCCCGTCCCGGGCACCGGCCTAGTCCATCTCCATGGACATGAGCCGGCGGCGCTCACGCCTTGTCTCCTGGACCTCCTTCTTACAACACCAGTGGGAGCTGCAGTACCCGATGAGGCAGGAGAGGAGTCCGATGACAGTGGACAGGCCGACGCCGATCAGCAGTGGGTACTTGAAGGCGTTTAGCACTGGCAGGGGGAGAGGGGAGAGCAAAGAGAAGCCGGTGAGGGATGCTAGGGAGGCAGCCCCAGGGAAGCCCACCGCCTCCCCGCCCCACCGGGGTGAGCCCCCTCCCCAAAACTCAGATCTCATTCATCCTGCACCCAGCACTGCGCTCGAGACAGGAGCAGTTCAGACGTCTCTGTCCAAAAAAATGAGCAAATGTCTCCTCACCCAGTTCTTGAGGGAAGCGGGAGGATGCAGAAAAAAGATTTTATCCGACATCTTTGAATGTCAATTTGCTTTTTAGGGTTTTGGCAGGAGACTGGCTTTTAAAAGTCAGTATAAGGGCACCACACACTCTGCAGCAGATGCCTCCTTAAAAAAAAAAACTGTACGCAAATCAATTCTATGCATCAAGTAACTGAAGTGTACTCGGGGAGCTATTTTAAGTAACACTATAGTAAATTATCTAGCAAAGTGAATAATCACTCCCCCACTTGTTTGGTAAATCTGGGTCTTCATATGGAGTCACTTCAAACAAGGGACTTCCAAGATGCAAATACAGTGCAAGTGACTGAGTGTGAGGGACGCACTGTTTAGATCCCACACCCCAAATCCCGTGTCACCTCCCCCCAGAAGGACCATCACTCCTTGGGAGGTGCCTGACATTTAACATGGCTGAATTTTCACAACCGCCCTATGAAAGGTTAGCATCCCATTGTACAAGAGAAGAAAGGATCAGACAGAAAGGTAAGTCATCTGTGGAAGAGCTGGGGTTTCAGTGCCAGTCTCACCCCCAAATTGACGTATCATCGGGGAAACACATTCAAAGGCTCCTACTAATCCCTGGAGACAAGACCTCTCTCCATGGAGTTTCTTCAAGTAATGTTTACTTTGAAGCTTTGTGCCGAGAAGACGTTTCTCGTTAACCAAGGAACACATACCCCTACTTGGGACGCTCAGGTAACAGGGGGTGGGAAGAGGGCCCTCTGACACCAAGGCCGGCAGCTCCCCTTCCCATCTAGGGGTTCCATGAAGAAACCCCTCCACACTAGTGACAGCTGGAGTGACCCCCATTCCAAGAAGCAAAACCAACATTTAGGCAAGTGTGGCAGGAACCCATTCACGGCCTTGCCTGGAGAGCTGAACCTGCTCTCTCAACTGTTCTCTGCCTCTGCCTGGCAGAATCTGTGCCAACCCCAGGACACACTGCAGCGGGTTTGTATAGAATGCATAGAAAGCATCAAAAATCTTTCCAGCACGTCTTAGAAATCCTTTCTCAGTGGTGCCTCCAGTACATGCCACCAAAGCTGGGAAAACAGCAAGGGCTGCATCTGCTCAGATGTCCGATACGGGCTCCAGCCAGGTCTAGAGAGAAAGCAGGCTGTGCTGGTTGTGTGGCACGTTCAGTAGCACAGCAGAGAGAGAAGACATTGCCCGCACCCCGACAGATTTATTTGTGTGTCATTCTTACCATCCATCTTCACAGTTATAAAGATGGGCTTGGAGTAGATCTCTGCCTCCTTCTGCCAGGAACCTGTTGGTGACTTCACCCAGGGAGTTACGGAACAGTAGTAGTTGCCAAAGTCCTGGTCCTCAGAGCCGTGCACTTGCAGCAAGAATTCCAGCACGCTCACACGCTCCAGGCTGAGGTCGCTCTTCCAATCCCTCTGGGCCGTGGTCACGATCCCCTTCCGATCCAGGGAAGACAGGAGGACGGGCGCCTTGTCCAGGCCAAAGGAGTGCACGGCAAACCAGGACACATCAAAGGCCATATCATCTATGGATCACCAAGCCAAAATGCTAGGGTCAGTGCCAGGGGCAGAAATACCATGCACGGCTCACACGCATGTCACCCACTATGGGCCAGCACCACTCAACCTACCCGGGCGGGACCAAATACCAGGAGATCGCAGAGCGGGCGGCTTAACCCACGGAGTCCAGCTCCAGAATCCACCCCTTAACCATGCCACTGCCCCCACCCAGCCTAACGAGCACAGGAAGAAGTGTCGGACCCTGAACGATCTCCTAGGAAGGACACAAGAGGTAAAGCGGGACTGTGGTGACATCACACGCGCTGCCTCCCGAAGAAAGCAGGGTCCTTGGACATGACATGAAAGTCGTTACGGAATGAAAGGTACATCAAGTGACTCATAAAAAATGTAGAGTTGTAAACAGTTTAGATTTTACGGTTTGCTGAGGTTCCCTCCCCACCCCGCAGAAGCGCTTAAGTTCAGAACCACAGGAAAAAAATGTCAAGCTGAGAAAACTGAACACAGTTTAACAGTCCCACTGAGTAATGCTGCTGAACCGTAAAGGACTCTGCAAAATTAAGGTTCTAACAGCCTCAAATAAATTAATGTGGGCATAAGAGAGAGAAGACTGGCACAAGTGGTAATTCTTATAGAATGTGAAAATAGAGTGTACATCACGAGCCCCTGACCACTTCTTTGAAGAGTCACCAACTGATATTAGCTGTGTCAGGTCTGAGTTGCATCCAGCGGGCAAGAAAGGACTGCACGGCCACGAACGGTTTTCTCTTACATTCGCTTGACAAGGCTTTCGACAGAGATGTTAAATGACACAATTTTTGTTAAACCAAATAATGCTTACTCGTTTAGTAAAACCACACTGCTAATGACCTCAAAAAGCACATCATAAGGCAAATAAATCATAGTCAGATGCTTGCAAGAATTTCTACAGAATTATCCAAATGACGATTCCTTTTCCACTCGCTCTAAAAATAAGGGCTACGGCAAATCTCAGCTCTACCTACAGGGTGACAGCTCTCTACTCTGATGCTCAAAATACCTTCCTTTTCGTCGCATCGACCCACTGTGGTACTTGAGCATAAAATTGGATTGTTCCCAGTGTATAGGTCATGTCTTGCCAGGAAGACCAATTCCCAGGTGGCAGGGGGAGTGCTGTCAACGTCGTCACACCTTCATGGTGCCCAAGTAGAATAGGCACCCAAATATCACTGTCATGTACAAAAACTCTAGCTCAGTGCTGCTGTCCCTGAGGTCACAGAAGGTGCTGGGGGCGGTTATTGAAGGCAAAAAGTCACACCGTGTCCTTGTTACTTGTACCCAGACTCTAACCCCAGTCCTTTCAGTGTGGTGGCCAGGCTGCAGGGCCCAGCTACCCGGGCTAGACTTCCAGCACCAGCAATTGTTAGCGATGTGACCTGGGTGAGTCACTTAAATTCACCGTGACTTAACGACACCACCAAGGTTAAGTTAACTATCTTTCTTGAATGCTTAGAACAGCACCCGGCACGTAGTAAGTGCTCAATAAAAGCTGGTTGTCACGGACAACACTCTCCTTTCCACAGCTCAACATACGACTTCCTACAAATAGGGGCTGCTAAAAGGAGGGGCATGACCGTCGATAGCAGGGGCTCTTGGTGCCGTCATGACGCACTGGTGTCCTCCAAGGGACTGGCCTTTGCTGACAGAAGCCACCTCCTGGCAGTGAAGAAACACCCTTGCTCCCCAGTCATTCAGCCTGTGGACAATGCCTGGGGGGACCTACAAGCCCAGTCCCTTACCTCAAGGAAGCCATATTCCGTGGTACGACCCACGCTCCAGAGCTCCCCGTGGGGAGTTAACTTGTTTTGAACTCACATCTTTGCCTGGCTTCTTTCCCTGCTCTATCTCGATTCCCCTGTGCCCTCACTGTTTTCCCCTGAGAGCACGTCTTCAATGAATCACTCACACGCTTTGTCTCAGGCTTTGCTTCTGGGGAACCTGACCTAAGATGGTGCCTGGAAATGGCCACCATCTGCCCCCACCCCTCCGCCCACCTTGGCACTTGGCCCACTTACACAGCATGTCCCTTCCAGAAGAGAATTCTTGCACAGCCCATAGGATGTGTGAGGAAAAACTAAACTACAACTTGTGTTTAATTATTCAGGACCTTCCACCCACACAGCGCAAGAGTGCAAAGTTCTGGAAAAGTGTGATCTGTAAGATTAACAGCCACCTGTAACTTTGGCAATTACTCTGGAGGAAAAGGTTTTTATATTAAGGGTACCAATGGTGACCCACGATTTATTGAGAAAGAGCATTTAAATGATGTATTATTTGTATATATCATAAATGAGCTTGAAGGGTAAAAAAGGGAATTATATTATTCCAACTTTTACAAAGATTTCCCTCCCCTTTCCCTGGCAGTCTCCTACTTTCACCTTCATTTTCACTTCCGAATCCTACTCTGTATCCTCAGTCCTCTGCACCTCAGACATGGCAGTGACAGGTCACACAGCGACGTTTTGGTCAACGACAGACCACATTTACGATGGTGGTCCCATAAGATTATAATGGAGCTGAAAACCCCTACCACCTAGTGACGGCACAGCGCGATTCATTCCTCACATGTGTGTGGCGATGCTCGTGTAAACGAGCCAAGTGTGCTGCCAGTCGTGTAAAAGTGTAGCACAGACAATTCCAGTAGTAGGCTGTACCATCTAGGTTTGTGTAAGTGCCCTCTGCCTGCGGGTTTCAAACCAGCTTCAGTCAGCCCTGGAAGTAGCCCACTGATTGTTTTGACAACACAGATTAAAGGCCTGGATGCGTTTCCAAATCATCTGACAGATGCATCCATTCAATAGTATTTATTAAACACCTACTGAGAACAAAGTCCTGGGCTGAGCAGTTTGGGGATAAACAGACAATCCAGTCCCTGAGCTCCACTTCGGTGTAACAGACGGGATGACGTAAGAGACGTTTACAAACAGCCATATAGGGAAGGAGAAAGGGTAGGGAGAGGTACCTGGGTCCACTGCTGCCCCTTCGACAGTGACGATACAGAACAATTTGATCAGATCTCCCCGGATGACTGATGGTGTATCCGAATACACGGAGGCGTTAAATACAGGACCTGCAAGAAAGTGATGCCGCCTTATTAGTCTCTTTCCCACTTTTGTTTAAATTCCATTCTTGGTGCTCGAATGGCCATCTAAATGGGGCTCCCCATTCCTTGGAACTGGGCTAGAAACTCACAAAATAGGTGTGCCAAGGTTGCTTTTCTTCTATTGAGAGAGAAACGCGAGCCTAGGCACATCCAAATAAGCTTCACCTGAAGATTATAACCAAAACAGAACTCTTTCAAAGAATTACTTTGCTTATGGCTTTTCTTTTTACCTCTTCTCCGATGACAACCACAGTCTCATTTGCAGGCCACCCCTACGTCTCACCCAGGTACAACCTGGGTTGTTCCTGGTTCTGCATGGCTTATTTCCAGGCCAGGTGGCTTGGAGATCAGAGGGATCAGGGCTGAATCAGGGACGCTCTGGGTCTTGGTGGAATAGCAGCCGCATTGTGCTGGGTGCTGGAGAAAGCACCTGCTGTTAAGAGGCAGGAATCCAGGAAGGAAACAGACATGCCAACAGTGACAACATTTCCATCAACTGTCATGGGACCACTGCAGGCATGGCTTTGATCAGCCGGGGACATTGAGGTGGCATGGATACTCCTTAAAAAAAAACTACCCAGACAGGATTTGTCTGGGACATCTTCCTAAGGACACTCCCTTGATATCCAGCTCACTTTTGTAAAAGACCGCTTTCCTTCTTCCAAAGGCCAGAGATGTTTCTCCCCAAACCACGCTAACTCCCTCACAGTACCATCTCTCACTGCCAGGCAGAAGTGCCCCCTCTAAGTTTCTGAGTTGTAAGGTAATGAGCCTACATATGAGCAACAAAATATGTAGTGTAAATATTGAACACACAAAGAGAATTATCTGGGGCACCTTCCGTCTTCTTGGGCAGAGAGAGGGGCTAGATAGTGCATTTGTTTTTTAACCCCTTTAGAGCTCACTTTTAGGTGACAGCACGACATAGCTTAAAGCCAACCTGATCCAAAAGAGCCCAACATTTACCTTATCTCCATTCCTAATATCTAGGAACAGAAAAACCTAAAGAAGTTTCCAGAACACCAACGCTAGGGGATTTTCCTTGGGTTTCCTGGGAAGCAAAGATAGATGGCCCCGAACATTCATTCTGAAACTCATTAGAAGCTAAGAATACAAGTGTTAGCACTCCTTTTTAATCAGATTACCAGAAAGAAAGAAAAAGTACTTTTAAAAAAATAGGGTGGGGGGTGGGAGATGACGGTAAGGGGGATCAAATATATGGTGATGGAAGGAGAACTGACTCTGGGTGGTGAACACACAATGGGATTTATAGATGATGTAATACAGAATTGTACACCTGAAATCTATGTAATTTTACTAACAATTGTCACCCCAATAAGTTAAAAAAAAAATAAAATAAAAATAAATAAATAAATAAAAAATAAAAAAACATCTAAAAGAAATGACCATGAGAACGAGAGTAAAAGATCGTGGAACCCAATGAGACAAAGAATCAAAAAGGCTGCCTTTTCACTTCAGCATCAGTAGTGAGATGAATTCATCAGATTGCTTTCCTAACACCAAGTACATGAGTAATCTGCATTCTGCTGGGAGGAAGGTGAAAGGTAGTTGGAGCATATGGAACGTAGGGAGGTGAGGCCGCCCTGGGCGGGTTCTGCAGAGTTCAGATTCGCCAGAGAGCAGCAGGCGGGGACTTAACTCTAGGGCATCAAGAACATAACAGCATGGCAGCCAGAAATGGGGAAAGGGATGAAAGCAAAGAGGACAAGGTGACGTTACCTTCTGCTGGACGTCATGCCTGCCCATTCACTCGGCTCTCCGCCAGGTTCCCTCAGGTTCTTACCACCCTGGATTTGCTCTGCTCATAGCAGGGAGGTGGCAAAGGATCGATCCAGGTGGTCTGAGCAGGCTTGGTGGCAATGACTGTGGGGAAACCTTCATGCCATATATGCCCATCTGTGGGTACAGGTTGGCAGCACCCATGGTGAACAATGGGACCACATATTGTTTTCTCTGACTAGAAATTTCATGGCTATAAAATAGAGCTACATTAAGGGGTTTTCTAAAAGTGTCCGGGGGCCGGCCCAGTGGCTCAGGTGGTTGGAGCACCGTTCTCCTAACGCAGAGGTTGCCTGTTCAATTCCTACATGAGCCAGTGAGCTGTGCCCTCCATAGTTAAGATTGTGAACAATGGCTTTCCCTGGAGCTGGGCTGCCGGGAGCAGCCGGAGGTGGCCATGGGCTGCCGTGGGCTGCCGACTGCTGCCATGAGCAGCTGGTGGCCAGTGTAAGTGGCCGGAGAGCTGCCATGAGCTGACCCTCAACCGACTGCCTCAGCCGGGGGGGGAGCGCAAGGCTCATAATACCAGCACGGGCCAGAGAACTGTGTCCTATAAACTAGACTGAGAAACAACGGCTTGAACCGGAGTGGGGTGAGGGGCGGGACGGAAGAAGGGGGGAAAAAAAATGTCCGGGCCCCTTCTGAGAGAATATAAAATGGTAAAACATAAAGAGATCCTCATAATGGATTTAGGTTTTGATTTAATTTGAACCAACAAATAGAGACGTAACGTAATTTGGACAAATTTTACTTCCTTTCCTTTATATTTCCCAAGAAAACCCCAGATACCTTCTAGGTCACCAGGTACAGTTCTCATTTCCCTAGTGGCCGTGGCTGCGGGAACAGCAGAGCATTTGTGCTACGGCTCACCACGCAGACGTGGACCAGGGGAAAGGCCTCTGTTGTGAACTCTTCACAGCGTGGATTTCCTTCTCATGAAATCAACAACTCACTCACTGTTAACGTGGGTCCTCATCCTGCACTTAGAAATGCTTTTATTACGGTCCATTTCTGTGGTAATGCTGTTTTTGTGAGGGGATCTGTCTGGTTAACTGCAGAGGTGACAGACTGCGGCACAGAGAATGTAAATGAACAACCAGAGTCACTAGATGTCCCCCGATTCCTAGTCTGCAGAGAGTACATGACCACTTAGCTTTGATCTACATACACCGACACAAGCCAGGTTCCAACTCCAGCCCCTAAACAAAGGCTGTTAATAGCAGTATTTTTGTGAAAGGGAAAATTACAGACCAACTGCATGTCCATCAATAGGGTGATGGTTAACCAAATTCTAGTAGGTATAGTTATTAAAGTTGGTATTTACCCAGAATATGTTAAAACCTGGAAAAAGCTTATCTTACAATGTTAGAGGGGAGAGTGGGGGAAGCAGGTCATAAAATTGTATGTACAGCCCGACCTCAAAATCACGAAGACGACATACAAGAGAAAAATCCTAGGAAGACAAACACCACAAGTGAACAGATTAGAGGTGATTCTCTTGTCCTTCTTTCTACCTTACTGTATTTTTTAAATTTTTCTCTATTAAAGAGAAAGAGAAAACCTTTCTTATTCTTCTTTTAAAAGACCAAAACCTTTAACATCATCACATGTAGACTCTATTTTTTCCCCTTGATGGTGAAAGTCATGACTAAATGGAGTGCCCCTTGGGAAATGGTCCTCACACCAAGAGGCAAGTGTCCTGGAACCAGGGAAGAGAAAGGTGGACGCCAGGAAGGGCCTCTTTGCTAGACGTGCCTGACAGTGCGCTGTGAAGCGATGGCTCTCCAATATCAAGTCAATATTTGCTGGGAGTATTCAGGGCTATGGCATTTGCTGGGTGCTGGATTTGATGGCAGCTTCTCTGAAACTGTGAACTGGCCATGACAACTCCAGGGATTCAATAACATAAAAGCCTTAGACAGTCCAGTCAATCTGGAAGCTATGTTAGTTTTTTTCTGTTATGCTGAGACTTAAAGAATTGAGAAATAAATTCAATCTCCGTGCCTCACCCAGACACACAAAAGATTTTATGTCTCCCCTCTTCCTCGTAACCGTTTTAAAGAAACAACAAATAGGAAATGTAAAACAACATGGAATAACCTCTAGATAGTAAAACAGATATTTAAAGGAAAAAAAACCACATAACCATTTAAATCTTAACAGACACAGAAAAGGCATTTCAAAACACCCAACACCTCTTCATGATAAAACCACCCAACAAACTAGGAATGAGAGGACACGTCCTCAACTTAGTAAGTGGCCTCTATGAAAAACCTATGGCTACCATGATACTTAATGGTGAAAGACCAAACACTTCCCCCTACAGTCAGGAACAAGACAGTGATGTCCACTTGTGCTAATACTATTCAACATTGTCCCAGGGGTTCTAGCCAGGACAATTAGACAAGAAAAAGAAATAGGAGGTATTCAGTTTGAAAAGGAAGAAATAAAACTATCTTGCTTGCAGGTGGCATAATCTTATATTTTAAAAATTCTAAGGAATCAACCAAAGAAGTATTAGAACTAATAAATTCAGATAGGTTGCATGATACAAAATCAATATACAAAAATCAGTTGTGTTTCTACACACTTGCAACGAACAAACTGAAAAGGAAATTAAGAAAGCAATTGCACTTACAACAGCATCAAAAAGAACAAAATATTTAGGATTAATTTAATGAAAGAAGTTAGAAAAATGTACACTGAAAACTACAAAGTACCACTGACAAAAATTAAAGACCCAAATAAATGAAAAGACATCCCATGTTCATAGATTGGAAGACAATATTGTTAAATGGTAACATTCTCCAAATTGATCTACAGATTCAACACAACCCTTATCAAAGTCCTAGCTGTCTTTTTGGCAAAACTGATGGGCTGATCCTAAAATTCATATGGAAATGCAAGGGACCCAGAATAGCTAAAACAATCTTGAAAAAGAACAAAGGTGGAAGGCTCACACTTCTTCATTTCAAAAATTACTACAAAGCTACAGTAATCAAACAACGTGGTACTGGTATAGGAACAGACATATAAATCGCTGAGATAGAACCGGGAGTCCAGAAACAAACCCTTACGTTTATGGTTAAATAACTTTTGACAAGTGTGCCAAGACAAGTCAATGAGAGAAAGAACAGACTTTTCACCAAATGGTGCTAGGACATGCAAAAGAATACAACCGAATCCCTTCCTCATTCCACTCAAAACTTAACTCAAAATGGATCATAGCCCAAAATGTAAGAGCTAAAACTATAAAACTCTTGGAAGAAAAGATGGGCATATATCTTCAGAACTCTGGGGTAAACAATGGTTTCTTAGATATGACACCAAAGACATAAGCAACCAAAAGAGAGAATAAATTGGGCTTCATCAAAGTTAAAAACTTGCATGCGTCAAAGGACACCATTAAGAAAGTGAAAAGACTTCCCACAGAGGGAGAGAAGATATTTTCAAATTATGTATCTGTTAAGAAACTTGCATCCAGACTCTATGAAAATCTCTAGATAAAAAATAACTCAATTTAAAAATGGGCAAATGACTTAAATATTTCTCCAGAGAAGATGTATATACAACCAACAACTACATGAAAAGATGCTCAACATCAGAAATCATTAGAGAAATGCATAAAAAACACAGTGAAATGCCACTTCACACCCACTAGGTTGGCTGCAACAAAAAAGACGGAGAATAACAGGGTTAGTGGAGAAACCAGAATTCTCATACACTGCTGGTGGGAATGTAAAATGCTGCAGCTGGAAAAGAGAGTGGCAGCTCCTCAGAGAATTAAAGTTACCATCTGACCCAGCATCAATCCTAGGTGAGAAATGAAAACCTACGTCTACACAAAACTTGTACACTTTATGTCAAAATTATTCTATAACAGCCAAAAGGTAGAAACAACCTAAATGTCCATCAAGAGATAAATGGATACATAGAATGTAGTGTATCCATACAATGGAATATTATTCCGTCATAAAAAGAAACAAAGCACTGATACATGCTATAACATGGATGGACCTTGAAAATATTATGGTACGTACGTGAAAGAAGCCAGTCACAACACTCCACATACGATATGATTCAATTCATGGATAGAAAGTAGATTAGTGGTTGTCAGAGGCTAGGGGTGAGGAGATGGGAGTAACTACTACTAGGTACATAGTTTATTTTTAGAGTGATTAGTAAGTTCTGGAATTATATAGTGGGGATGGTTATCCAACTCTATAAATGTGCTACTAACAACCACTGAATATTACACTTTACATGGGTGAATTTTATAGTATGTTAACTACATCTCAACAAAGTTGTTATTAAAAAACAAACAAGCAGATACACAATAAAAGAGCACGGTGCTTTTGCCGCTCTTTCCAAATCTAAAGATTTAAGTCAGTATTCGCTCTTTATTAATCTAAAGGCTAAGAGATTAAAAGATGCCTGAAGATTATTTCACTAAATACTATTAAAGACCATAATTATACAAAATAATATTAAATAAAAGACAAACTTTATTAAGGTCTAATTTACCTTAATATAACTGGTAATAATTTAATTCAACAAACACCTTGCATTTGTTATACTAATTCAAGTATACCTGGATATTTACAGATGCATTTATAAATTCAGGAATTTCTAACTGGGATCCAGGGCAGATTTAGTGAAAACACTGAATATTAAACTCACAAATGATGATCCTTTATCTTGATATTCTAAATAGGATTGAGGATCAATGATTTTTTAAATCATCTACCTGCTGAAACACACACACACACACACACACACACACACTCTCATACACACACTTGTCAGAAAAGCTTAATAAATTACACAGATGAATAAGAAGTATTTCTATTTGAGAATACGTATCTGTCATTTAAAAAAAAGGTGGACCTTTCCATCTTATAGCACAAGAACATTTTACTTTTCAAAGATAAAACCAATTCAGAACCAACATACAAATGCCCCTGTTTTAACTAACCTTCCCATAGATGAACAGCCCTAAGTAACTACTCTTAACAATAGGGCTGACCGATATATTCACCCATGCCACTGCATCTCTGGCCACTCGACTGATGGGAAATCTTTTTCCAGTCCAAAAGCAAAGTCAGGCATAAGGGTTGGATACTCAATCCCTGTAGGGAAATACTGCTCTGATAAACTGGGCCAAGGATATTGCCCATGACCTTCAATCCGAGGGACCTCGGAGAGAGACAGGTACAGGGCTGGGTATGATTGGGGTCTTAGCTCTGAAACTTCCACTTGCGGAAAGTCATTTCGCCTCTCTGGAGACTCAGTTCTATCCTCTCTTTATTCATATTCCGTCACGTTCCCTCAAGATGCTAAAACAGATATTTACCTATTTAAAAAAATGAGGGTCAAAAGGAGGGTAGTTATGTTCCCACAAAAATCTGTATGGAAACATTCATAGCGGCGTTATTCACAATAGTCAAAAACCTGGAATCACGCAATGGCCACGAGCTGATGAATGGATAGACACAACGTGGTGTGTCCACACAATGGCATTTGACTCCGTCACAGAAAGGAATGAAGCTCTGACGCACGCCACAATATGGATGACCCGTAGAAACATGATGCTGAAGTGAAAGAAGCCAGACACGAAGACCACATAATATGTTCCATTTGTGTGAAATGTCCGGAATAGGCGAGTTCATAGAGAGAAAGCAGATTAGTGGTTGCCGGGGGACAGGAGGTTGCAGGGGTGGGAGATGGAATTAAAGTTTGTCAGCTGAGGGGTGTGGGGTTTCTCTAGGGTGTAATGTGCTACAGCTCATTGTGGTGGTGGTTGCACAACTTTGTGAATATACTGAAAGCTATTGGGTTATATACTTTCCGTGGGTAAAATGTATGACCTATGAATCACATCTCAACAAACTTGCTTAAAAATTAAGCCATTGGATCAAAAAAACAACCCGAGGGTCCCTTCGAGCTCAATCTATGATCCCACAGGGTTCCCTGCTCACCTGAGGTTTGGAAGTCTATCTCAATAGGATTGGAGAGGCTGGTGGCTGCTTCTCGCCACAGGCTGCCCCTGACAGGAGACCAGGCTGTCACCATGCAGCGGTACAGCCCTGCATCCGACACCTGAGTCTGGTACATTCGATAGCGAAACTCATCTTCCTGCACTTTCTCTAACACCACACCATCCACCCGTGAGGCATCTGTCCAGTTCTCCAGCTTCACCACCGAATCCTGGTCCAGGGAGATGATGTACTTGGTTTCGTTGGGACTGGAGACATCCCCAACAGGCTTCTCGGCCGTGATGAGAACAGAGTAACGCGGCGACTTAATATTCTTGGAAGACACTTTGCAGGTCATCTCAAAGGTATTTCCTGCAGCAAAGAAAGGCTTTGGCTGCCTCGCCTTTACCACAAGCACGGAATCTGCAAGGAAGGATGAGAAAACAGGTGATTTCCAATGGCATCCGTTAAAATGGACATATATCTGAAAGGACGATGCCAAGGAAATAGGCATTTACTTTTACTTGCAAATGGCCACATAACAGCACTTAGGACAATCCGCAAACTCAGAAAGCACATCGCTGCTGGATGAAGCAGAGCAGTCTGAAGTGACTTAATGGGTGTGAGGGAAGAGGGAATCGACAGGTGCAAATTTGGTTTTAAGGATTTTCAGGGCCTTGTGAAGTTTCACCCAGAGTGAGAATTTGGGAAGCTACTGGTGTGGCCCCCGCCACCTCCGGCCCGAATGTGAGGGAGAGCTCTCGCTTCGTGAACTGGGCAAGACGGGCTCCAGGTGGTATCATTTGCGTCTGCTCCCCCTGAGGTTCTGCTGGGTGCAGGAGAAGTACTCTTAGCTTAACCAGCCTGCTCGGAAGAGCAGAGCAAGAGAGAAATGGGTTCTCTGTTTAATCACGATGGTAACGTTACAGAACAGATTTTTACTCAAGTGATGGGAGCATACACTTGTAGAGCTAGCCACCTCCACAGAGATGCTGTTTTAACATTTTGAGCAAGTGTCCATGTCTGTGTGCTTCTCTGTCAAAAACATAATCCCCAAGCATATGCATATTAGAAGTTACGGCTATTAGAAAAGCTCAATGTCAGACGCTTGGAAGGTGCTTCAATATTTGTTGAATGGATGAATAAATGAATGAAAAACATTATTTTTATCCCCCAATGAGACCATCAGAGCTACAATCTGTCTAGTTATAAAACGGAATTTTTATGTTGGTTTTTTTGGGAATAGTTGTTCCACCAAGACCCCGAGGAGAACACGTATGTTACAGTGTCTCTCCAGAATCACTGATTCCTGAGGTTCCACTGAGGCACCCATTCTTTCCTGATTCTCCTGTGAGTTTGGTCACCCATTCACTAACTAAACAAGTACATTCTAGGCACTGGGAAGGTCACAGGAAAACATACAGAAACCCTTCCCTTTATATGCTAGTGGACAAAGACGAACAAAATAAAGCAGTAAAATATACAGTATGGTCAGATGGTGATAAATGTTTAAGAGAAAATAAATCAGGGAAGGAAAGAAAAAGGTATGGACTCGGGTATGGATGGGTCACAATTTTAGTGGCCACAGATGGCCTCTCTGAATGGGCATCATCTGAATAAAGACCTGAGCACCTGCGTTAAATCCTGCTGAGTCAAGATAAGTAACAATTGAATTTTGCAATAAGTTGATGACGAGTAATCTTAGTATTACGAGCAGGGGGGGCAAAGTGATTGGAGTAGGTGCAAGAAAGAATGGGAGAGAAACTGGGGACATCAAGTATAGATAAATCAAACACTTAGGCTAAGTAGTCCCCCCTTATCCACATGGAGACATTCCAAGACCCCCCAGTGGATGCCTGAAACTGCAGATAGCACCGAACCCTAAATACACTGTTGTTGTTGGTTTTTTCTATACATACACACCTAGGATAGAGTTACATTTATAAATTATGCAGTTTTACAGCTAGATTTGTTCTTACCATAGATCTTAGCAACCTCAGCATACAATTTTCGTTCTTTCCTTATGAAGTCAATAACTTTCACCTTTTCGTTTAAAAGGTGATGGATTCTCTTTGGTACATCCAAATTGCCAGCATCACTATTCTTGCACTTTGGGGCCATTATTAAGTGAAATAAGGGGTATCTGAACACAAGGACTGACAGTTGATCTGATTACCTAGAGGGCCACTAAGTCCCTAACGGGCAGGCAGCATCTACAGCGTGGAGACATCGGGCAAAGGGAGGATTCACATTCCAGGCTGGACAGAGCAGGGTGGTGCAAGAGTCCATCACACTACTCAGAATGGCACGCAACTTCAAACGGACAAATCGTTTGATTTCTGGAATTTTCCATTCAATGTTTTTTGGACTCCAGTTGACCGTGGGTAACTAAAACCTCATACAGTGAAATTGCGGGAACGGGGAGATGACTATAAAATAAAAGAGAGCATCACGGGTGGGCAAGTGGGCGTGGGGAACAGAAAGATGGAAGGGGAGTGAGATGAAGATTAGTTTAGTTTAAGAAACAAAAACAAAACAAAAACAAACAAAAAGAAACAAAAACACAGGAGAGATCTAACGGCATGTTTACAGGCCAATGGGAAAGGTCCAGAAAAGAGAAATATTGACGATGTAAGACGGGAGCCACGCAGCTGAGGCGTGAAAGGAGCTGGGCTTTGCTAGGACCTGAGCCAAGGAAGGTGGGCTCAGCCGCTGGGGGTCTCCCCTGACTGTTTCTGGTTTTCTTAGGGAATAGAAAGCAGGACCAAGAGCTGAGAGTGAAGCTGGGAGAGGAGCCGGGACAGAGAAATGGTGACAATGAAATAATCATTTTAGAGAGTAGGGAAGTAAACAGGTTAAGGAAATGCAGAATGCTTCCCAGGCCATGTGGAGAGCCCACTGGACATGAATGATTCCAGATTTACAGCCAGGCCAGTCCACAGGTGTAAACGTTTTTCTCCAACCACACTCAGCTCTACAGACGCAGAGAGGGAGGCAACAGAGAGTTGGCATTTCATTAGGGTGTGGTTCAGCCAGAGGATGATGCCAACCGAGAGCGGGGTAAGAGAGCTAAGGGGACGCCCAGGGAGTGGTGGTGACTGACTGGGAACTTAGGCGAGGTCACAGCAGGGTGACCCCTAACGTGTCCTACCTCCCACGTGTGGGCAGATCCAAGGAGGAAGAGGGTGTTATGAAAAATAACACCGGACAGCAGGTGCAGAGTGGACTGCCCCGGGCAAATGGTCACCCTACGTAAGACAGAAGTGAAGACACAGTGGGAGTGAATGAAGGATAACGCAAGGTGGTAGGACCAGTGGGCTGTCGGTCCTGGGAGGGCTGAAGGGCTGCTGTTGGCGTAGGACAGGGAATGATCTAGAAAGACAGGTGTGCTTAGAGAACAGGATACTTGGAATTGAGAGTATGCCAGTCTTTCCATGGTCAGAAGTGAGACCGCTGAGTGTCGGGTGTGAGCAGGGGAGTGAATAACCAAAACAGGACGGAGGATGTGATGAGTAGAGAGGACGAGGGGCTGAGGGGGACAGGTTTAGCTACATTAGGCTGCTCAACCTCGGCTGCACAGGAGACCCACCTCAGGAGCATTTAACATCCCAATGCCCCACGGCACAGACACCCTCCCCCCAGGCCAATTAAGACAGAATCTCCTGTGGGATTCAAACTTTGGTATTTCAAGAGTTAACATCTTCAAAGAATGAACGAGGAGGACCTGGGCATCGACAGGTGATGGCAATGCGGAGAGGTGGTATCACCTGATGAGAGGAGATCGGAGCTGGATGTTTTTAGGGAGAAGGGAAAATGACCTAGAAGCTGCAGCGAGGGACCAGGAGGGCCGTCCCACCCAGGCCCACCTGTACGACAAGTGTGGGAAGAAAACACCACCACTCAGGAAGGCTCCGGGAACGTGTCCTCAGGGGAGAGCGAAGTTGGTAACGTTTAATGAGAGGAGGAGAAAGGAACATTCAGAGATTGTTCAGGAAGCAGGAGATTTCACTGAGCTCCAGGGGGCCTTTTCGGGGTGTAGGGATATAGAAGAGGTGACAGTGAGTCAACAGAGGCGTGTAGGGGGCTGTGTCGTGCTTATCATCCAGGGTGTGAAGGAGGACCTCGGAGGTGTGTGTGATGGGCAAGAACAGGGATGAAAGACTTGATGAATCTGACATCGCAAGGCAGGCAGTGCTCTAAGCACGCAGGAGGAGAGGCATCAAAGAAACTGTTTCCCTTCTGTTCTGCTCCGTTCTCCCCAGAAATAATCTCTGTGAATGGATGACCCGCACCTCAAGGTCAGGTGCCGTGGCCTGTGGTTGCCACTCAGTCTGTGGCACCTCAAATGTGCCAGCATCCAGCGGAAACTCATAGACATGGACACACCCCCAAAGACCTGTGTGAGGTTTGGCGTAAGACCTCCCAGCGCAGCACGAGTGACAGCGGCTGACCCCATGCACACAGTGGGTCCCCACACGACGATGACCTCCCACCACTAACTAAGCCCCAGCCTCCTCATCAGGACTTCCCCTTCTTCAGCGTCACTGTCTTACAGGGGTGCGGGCTCTCGATAAAAACAATAGTCATTGGAACAGGCGTTTCTTGGGATTCTTAGTATAAATGACCTGCAGGGTCACGGCGCATCTGAAAACGCACAGGGAAATGACTTCTGCCCAAACACAACGGTTCATGATCAAGAATAAAGCGCCTACCTTCTGATGCCCAAAATATGTGCACAGGTTTAGAGAAGACATCCTTGCTCTTGGCCCAGCTGTTATTGCGCTGTTTGGTCCAGGCGGACACGACGCAGTAGTAATTGCCTCGGTCCTCCTCTGTAGTCCTTTGGATCCGGAAGCCGAACGTGTCCGAACGCTCCTTAGAAAAAATAAAGTCTCCGTCGCGGGCCCGCTGCTTGCTCCTCTCTCCGTATTTCAGCGTCCAGTCCGCGTCCATCACCGCAAGGAGCTCGTTGGTCAGCGCGTCGTCATTCCGCCGGTTCACCCTGTAGTACCAGGAAACCGTGAAACGGACGCTGGCCTCCGAACGCTTCGTGTCCACGACCCGGCATTCCAGCTCTGTGAGGTCGTCGGAAAACTCCGGGACCTTCGAAGCATTCAGATACACCTGATAGTCTGGCTCTGAACAAAAGAGAAAGGAAAAAATACAGTCAGACAGCAACATACCGAGGATTAGCAAAAGGAACAAGGAAACGCACGTGCTCCTCTGGTCCTGACACTGAAATCCCTAGCGTACCACCTACAGTGACGGAAATGAAAGTCCCTGCGTTAGAGGGGAAGGATCCTGTAAGAGTTGGTTATCACAAAACTTGTCCAACGCGCCTCCCACTGTGGCCCCAAGAACACCTCCCAAGGCCAGAAGCCAACTGTTCCTGAGCAGAATATTGCTCTTCCCACAGGGCTGTGCTCTGCTGTCAGTCTCCCCAGGGAGATTAAGCTCTTCTGAAAAGGACCTAAGAGGCTTGGCACCCAGGCTATACCAAGATTTTCTCTAGAATGCCACGCAGCGCCCCCAATGGAAAACCCCATCCCAGAGTACATTGTAGCACCTGAGGCCAGTCAACCCCACCGTGGCTCGGGGTCCTGCCGTCCTTAGCTGTGCCCCACACGTAGGCCCTCACGTCAGCATCCCCCGGGAGTCTGATCCTCACGTGACTGGCCCTCGGATTTTTTCTGCTGAATTCGTGTTCAGTGGTCAACAAACACCGCTGTCCTCAAAGTGCCCAAAGGACATTTTCACTGCCACGTGGAACACTCCCGTAGATCCACGTCGAACGCCAGCCTTGAAGATCTTGGCTCTAGTAAAACCTGCTCACTTAAGACCCTCCGCTTCCTTGCCAGGCACCGATTCTGACAAGGTGTGAAAAAAGCGTGCGTTCTCAGCGTCTGTCACAGTCCTGCTGTTTCACTTATATAAAAACCCCTCCTTCTTCTGAAGTTCACAGCATCCATTCAATCCATTTCTGCAATTCCACATTTCTGCCTTGTTTGACCCCAAGGCCTTCCTCCACACTTGCCAAGGAAGTGGCATTGGAACCCCTGTGTCGCCTCCCCTCTACCCCCACCCCTCTGCGTGTCACACTTAATTATCTGAAGTTCTCCAGTCACCAGACCCACACCATGTGGCGACGTGTTTGTAGTGGCCCTCTCCTCTTGATTGTCCTGCAAATTTTCACTCATTCTTCCATGTCACCTCCTCTGTGCCCCCTTCCTGGGGTCCCCAGAGTGTGACAGCCTTTCTCTGTGCTCCCATAAGCCATGCATGTACTTTTGTGTAGCGGTATTCCCACTGCGTTATACCCTTTGCTTGAAGGTCCCGTCCCCAAGTTCCAAATACACAGCCTTGTATGTGGTGGGCGCTCAATAAATGTTTGCTGTCTTCATGGTAAGGCCTCTAGAAAGGGCTACACTTTTCTTTCATAGCACTTTGCTTCTAGGAGGAAAACACCACTTTACCTACACAAAACTTGCCATTTGCCAGCACTATCTTTATTCATATCACCTCAAACAGCTGAGTTTTACTTAACGTTGTTTTTATTTATGACTCATTCAGATTAAGAACTGCTGAGGTCCAAGAACTGCTAGTTTGTGATTTACACTTCTAATGAAATGTATAACGTCATGACTTCTCCAAGAATGATTCATTGGGCCAGGAAATGGAAAGAACTCCAAATCCTAATTCCCTCCAATGCCATCTTCACAAGCATTCATGTGCTGAGTCTGGACCCTGGGCCATAGAGTTAAACCATCATGGCCCTGCCCGGCCAGGGGAGCAAAACCTGCCCAGAGAGGATGCTGCAGAGAAACACCAGAGGATTCTAGAATGGCGTCTGGCCTCCTCATCTCACAGGCGAGTGTGCTCAAGTCGCACGGCTGGGGGTCCCTGAACCTGGGCAGGGTGCTGACACACCACACCACCTCTCAACAACTGAGGGACACATGCCCCCGAAATGTATTTACACCATCATGTGCGTAAGCCAAGGTAATCCCAAACTGCCTCACATCCAAGGTTGGAGACCCCTTTCTCATGTCCGATTTTGGCATAGCAGCTGGAGTGCGGGCAGGGACAAGGTTAATGTGGAAAGGACAGACTTGAACTCGCTGTGCAGAGACCAAGATGGCCCTCCTCTTAGTCCTATCAGGACCGACCTGGAACATCACAGCATCAAGAGCCCTCACGAAGCAGCAGTAACAGCTGTCACTCACGGAGCCCCAATGTCATTTAAAGCACAATGTGAAGACCCTTCACGTGTGTTACCCCGTCAGCCTGAACGACGAACTGTGAGGCAGTAACAAACTATGGTGAAGAGCCAGGGATCTGGAGCCAGACTGTGTTCAAATCCTGGCTCTGCCGTTTACTTGCTGTGTAACCTTGGGCAGATGACTTAACCTCTCTGGTGCCTCACCTGTAAAAATGGGGATTGTAATAGTAACCACCTCATAATGTTACTGTGAGGATTGAATTAAAATATACATAGAAGTGCTTAGACTGTTGCCTAAGTATGTGTCTGTATGCACATGGGCACACACATATGTACATCCACATGTATGCACACACACACACACATATATCTGTGAACTACTATTCACAGTTCCCATGGCATATCTGAGGAGGCAGGCTCACACAGCTCCAAAGTGGCAGAACCCGGTGCTGTATCCTTTCCAGCACTTTTCTAGTGCATCCTCCCTCATGCTCAGAGGAGCCACACTTCCTGTCTTCTGAACTTCGTATTGCTAAGTACCACTGCCTGGCATAATGACCATTAGGCACACTGAACGCTACGACTGGCGTGACACTGCAAAGTTACTGCCACAGGGACTCTGACCCAGGAAGACAGCTCCCTGGGGGCCATCCCCTCAGCCTGGCTCCCCGTGGAGCAACCTGTGGTGACTTCTCTTCTGTCTCCTTCCGGATTACCACTTTTTTCATAATAAACCCTTCAACCCTTCATGGTTTATTTCCAGCCCTGGAGCATAGTCTTCCAAAGTGGCACGTCGAAAACAAAGGCTATTAAAGTTACCATGAAAGATGGTGGATAAGCGGTGACTTAGCTGACCTACTAAGTGGTCAGGCCACAGAACACACAGGAAAGGTTGTCAAAAGCAGTCCCAGCACCAAGCCCAGAGTCGCTCTCACCCCACCTCCTCCCCTCTGGCCCGGCCACACCCCAGAGCTCACTCCCTGGATCCTGGACCCCAGCTGCTCTCCTACTAGGGCCCCAACTCTTCCTTAGTATCCAGACCCAGACCCGGGCACAGAGCTGCACCCTGGGCCTCTCAACTTGGTCACCCCATGGCCCTCAAGGGTAGCACATTCCCAACCTAATTCACCACCTCACACCCCACCTGCCTCTGTGTGCACACGTGCACATATATATACACACATTCACACACACACACACGCACATATACACACACACACATTCACACACACATATGCACATTCATACACATACACACATACATATATACATTCACACACATTCATACACACATATACACACATTCACACACACACGCACATATACACACACAGCTAAAATCCCATTCCAACAGCCAGCTCCTCCTCCTCGCTTTCCAATCACTGTCCCCGTCATCACACTCGCACCATTCACTCTCCCTGCCTGAAATGTGTACCATCTGGCCCTCCACTCTGAGGGTCTCGTACATTCTACCTCCTCAGCGTCTTTTCCACTTATCCTGTTCCAGGCCTCACACACAGTAGGCGCTCTACAAATATTTGTGAATAGCAGTGAAAACCCCTCTCATCCTGGTTCTCTGTGCCTCCAGCCGAGACTGTTAGAATAACCTCCTACCCGACCTCCAGGCTGACACAGGTACCAACCAGGTCGTCTGTCCAGTGAACCCCCGTGGCTGTTGCTCTCACCTCCTCAGGTGAGAACACACTTGCCAGCCTGGTACAGAAGCCCTCCCCTGCGCAAGTCCAGCCCACTTGTCCAGCCCCACTGCCCACTGCCTTCTCGCATATGTTCTAGACTCCATGCAACCTCAACACTCCCTAAGCGCCTCCTACGCTTCCGTTTTCTGCCTTCCTTCCTGCCGTTCCCTCTGCCTCAGCACCCGGGACACCCGCTCAGCAAGGTGCTGAATAAGTGACCAAAGGGACTGTCCCCTTCCCCCCCATCCTCCACGCCCCAATGGAAATGTTAAATCCTACGTATCCAGACGCAGAGCAAGCACAGCGGCAATGAGCTGCAGCATGTGTGCGTCTAGTTACAGGAATCCCAGCTTGGCAGGACAGGAAAAGCTCTTCATGGACCAGCTGGTCTCCTCATTCTCTGTTGAAACTAAACCTTAGGCCCCACAGAGGAGGACCCTAAGGCCACGGCAAACAGAAATGAGTGGCTTCTTGGCTTGGGAACTTCCAAGGGGTAGGTTCTAGTAATTTCAAGGATGTTCAAAGGTTATCTGAACTATCCACCAGCCCTGCGGGTCGAATTATACTTCTGCCCCTAGAGACGATACGACCACCATGGCAGAATGGTGGGAGTACAGGTGGGCTCTTATTTTTCTCTTGTGCCTGGGTGGAAACTTTCCTTTCTTGCTTTTTAACAATTTAAAAAATTGTTTGCAGAGATGGTGCCTGTTCTCAGCACCCATCATGCACACACCCCTTCCGTGGAGCCTCTCCAATGCTGCCTTTGAACTCACCTAGCCTGTCACAGACTCTCCTGCTTATTCAACAGACGTTCACGGAGACCCTATCAGCTGCCAGGCTCCCTGCTCTCCAAGGATTTTATCTGAACATAGCCTTGAACTTTGGTTCTATGTAAGTGTGTCTTATGGGTCTTCTATTGGGTTTTGCACCGTCAGGACCACCTACCTTATTCATCTGTATGTGCTATGCATGCAGTGCCCTGCACGTAATATCACATGTGCTGAACTGGACTCAATTTAATATTTTGCATAAAAATGCTCATTTCGGGCATAAGCACGCCACTACTGATTACCACTATATTCTCTTTGATTTCCTCAAGAAATCAGCTAAGAATGCAATGGTGGTTATGTTTTTAAAATGCGTACAGCTAAAGATGCATACCGAACTATTTAATGGTGAAACGACAGGATGTCTGGGATGTGCTTTAAATTTTTCCAGAAGGAAAAAAAAAAAAGTACTTGTGTGTCTAGGGGAGAAGAAATGACACTATTGATAAGTGTGGAAGCGGATGGGTCTTTCTATTTCTGTGTAAATTTCTTTGTAAGTTCTATTCCAAAAAGTTAAAAACAAACAACCCCCTGCACCCACTGTGTAAGCCCCGTCACAGAACTGAAGCCAGGCTACGCGCGATGTCTGATGTCGCTAACACTTGGAGAAGCAAAGATGTGCTCCTGAGTCTGAGTCTGGCTCCCTGGATGGCACCTGCTCATATGTGGGCACACCACGGCCTCCAAAGGTGCAAATCCCATTTCAAATGAAAGACTATGGTTTTGAACATGGGTCATGGAACTCCTTGGTTACAAGGAGTAACTTCTTGGTTACTCCTTGGTTTCAAAACAAGGAAGAGCTACCAGAATCACTGGCTCACCTGTAAAAGCTGGCAGTTTGTGCCTACTGTGTGCAGGGACCCAACTGTAGGTTTTCACACAATTACCTCCTTTCACCTGCACAATTCTGTCAGGAAAGTATTATTAGCCCTACTTGACAATGGTAAGGATAACAACTGGCATTCATCGAAGCCACGTACCACGCCATACACTCCCCTTGCATTCTCGCTTAATCTAACAACCTGATGAGACAGAGACTATTTCCATGTACATTTCCTAAGTGGAAATAAACAAACACCAACGCCCAGAGGGGTTAAGTTCGAAGTGAGGTCTTGCCCCGTGTGTATGAATAGAAACCGAGACAGGGCTTTGGCTCCGTGACCAAAGCGCACGTCATCCCACACCAATTTATTAACTCTTTCTCAAAGCCTGCCACATCCCAGAAGATGAGGGTGACGACATCCACTGAGGCACTAATGCTGAACTGTGTACAACATGGCTGTGTCCTAACACCCCCTTTGAAGCTGACTGAACTTGGCAGGGCTAATTAGCTGAACACGGTGCATGCATGCTGCGTTAGAGGAAACGGAACAAGGCATACCTGTGTCTCTGCTGATGCGTTTTAATTGTCTTGGGCAAGTAGTTGTAATGGAGGCAGCTGAGCACAGTGACTAACTGTCAACGAGTTACCTACTGTCAAAGAGTTGCCAAGAGCACATCTGTATAGAACAATGAACTTATTCGCTAACATTTAACCCAAGAGAGCTATAAATAAGTAGCTCGTGTTTTGGGGGGGTGAGGGGGGACACCTGACCTCACCTCCATAGAACCATTATTGTAGAACCATTATTGTGACGTTCTATTCAACGCCAGCGATGCCAGAGCACTAAAGATAACATCATCGAATGGGACAGCTATGCCCCCCACATGAAGTAACACTCATGTGGTTTTTCTCTCATCCTCACGCAACGCCTCCCAAAGAAAGAAGAATGAATTGCCAGATTTGAGGGTGGGAACAGGAAAGGGGCTGGGTGTGGTCAGTTAACCCCTTCTCCTTGGGAGCAGTGCTTCCAGAACACACGTTCCTGGTCATTCTTGGTCCCTCCATGCCTTAAGGCAGACTCCTATGTCTTCCCTGGGTCAGACCTTGGTGGGGAGAGGTACGTCACACCTTGACAGCCCCCCTCAAACACCAGTAACTCATCACCAGCACCATGAAAACATAGTGAGTACGTAAGTCCCACGCATGTACTAAACACTTGGATGCATTATCGCAGGAAACCAAGAAAACCAAAGCATAGAAAAACCTTAAGCGACACGCCCACGATCACACACCTAGAAGGTGGGGGAGCAGCTTTCCACGCTTACCCCCGTGCTCTTCTTCTGCCTTCGGACATCATCCTGGGCAGACAGCTAATAACAGCTGCCTAGAAAAGTCTGCGGATCTAAATCGTATCTCCTATAGATGGCACAGAACCCCGAAATCTCCACTAAGCACTTAGCAGATTAACAGCCCCTTTTAAAGAAAAAGAATTACCTCCCTCGCTGGCACATGGCTGGAAGAGGCGACGGTCCTCTCGTGAGGAAAAATGCCAAGCAGGTTCTTAAGCCTGAACAGCAGAGCTCGGCTCTTCTCCCTCCTTCCTCCTGCTCTCTCTCATATCTGAAGCCCGTGGAAGCCTCGCCAATTACCACCACAGACGCCTGGTACTTCGGGGCAGAGAGCTCAGCCGTGAACTGAATAGGACCCACCTCTTGCCAATGGCTCATTTAAGACATCTGATAGCAGAGAGAGAGAGATGGCCTAAGGTGCAGATTTACTCCCCATCGCTCCAGATTCTCCATAGTTTTAGCCATAGATCACACCAGCTCAACACAAAGCGACATTTGTCCTCCATAGCAACTCAGTGTCTTCCAGAAACTCCTCCACACGCTCAAGATTTATGCCCTCAGCTTTTACAGAGAGTGGATATAAGAAACATCCATTTCAACGATCACTTAGGGCCTTTTGTAAAAGAACAGTTGAAAGCACTGTCCATTATGTTACCCAGTGCCCCTTAAATAAAAAAAAAGCACATGATAAATTAGTTTTCTTTAAAATAAGAAAAAGTTTGTCTCTCTGAAAGAGCTTGTTTTCCTTCATCTGAGGAGAACTGTATAATCACATTTCTTTTTGCTTCAACTCTTCAAAACGTCAGAGGCAGATTCAGTGCTCAGATGAAGTAACTCATTCATCCCACCTACCTTGCGATACCTATTGTTTGATTTTTTCCACCTCTTTTGATCTTGATTTTATGTTTGTGTCTCCTGCTTTAAATTGTGCGAGCCATTTAGCAAGCCAACCTGAATCTATTTTTCTCCTTCAAAAGTAGGACATGATCCTCCGTAAAGGAGGCTTTTTCTTCCCCTCTAAGAAATCATCATGAGCCTCCCAGCTGCGCTTGGACTTGCCAGGCCCATTCACATCACTGCCCTGATCTGTCTGGTTAACACAATGGAATATGAGAGGGTTCCAATCAGTTTCAATCCCTCGTTTATTCCGTGTACCAACCCCTCCCGCCCCCACCAAAAAAGGACAAGAACGGCCCTGCTCTTTGGACTTCCAAAGCCAAAAATGTTTCCACATAAGATAACAATACTTGAGGCAGACTCCATCTAAGATGACAATACTTGGAGCAAACTTGACCCAGGGCCATAATTCTCTCTAAGCCATCCTAAATGTTTATTTTGAAATAAAACAAGCATTAACTACAGTGATAAATTGTATTTCCCAAAGATGACTCCAGAACTATTCCCCACATGCCCCTTTGTGACCTGACTCTGCCCCTCTTCCATTAAGAGATGGGGTCTTTTCCTCCACCCCCTTCAACTACAGCAGGCTCTGTGATGGTTTTGACCAATAGGAAACAGTGGAATGTGCCAGTCCCAGGGATAGCTTGTCACTGGCTGGGTACTTCTACGTCATGCCTCTTGGAAACCGGTCACCATGCAAGGAGTGGGACTACCCTGAGAAGACTGGGCCGTGAGAAGCCCCAGCCACGTGCAAAGGGCCTGGGGGATGAGATGCCACCATGCGAGGACAGAAAGAGAGGTCCAGAAGCATGGTGACAGGTGCTTGGGAAAGCCATGCGGAAGGGAACCCCCGGTCCTGGCTGTCCCAGCTGTTGCCATGTAGATCACACACAAACCTTCTTGAGTCCTTCCTCATTCCCGACCTTCAAATCATAAGCAAAATAAAAACCGGAGGTTTTCAGGTGTGTATGGGGCAGTACCTCACTCACCAGGTTGCTGTGGGGATTAACTATTTAATGCATGAAAAGCCCTCAGTCCAGTGCCTGGCACACAGTAAGTGTTCAAAAAAAGATTATAATTGTTCGTCTGCCAAGTGGCACAACTCAGGAGTTTTGTGTCACACCTGCACAGGGAACCAGCTTTCTCAGGAACTCTCTTGTGACGCCATTCCATAGTCACACAATGTAAGATGACCTATATAAACAACGTACTCAGCAGGTCGTTTGTCTTCCTGCCTTTGTTGGCCACCTGCCACGTTGCATGTGGTATGGAAACCACATACATACGCATATATGCTGTGTAGCTAGAGAGAATCATGTCGTGTCAGGCTGGGCCCATCCGTTTCTGGGCAGAGAATCCCACTGGGAGTTCCTGGAGAAGGTCTGCTGCTGTACTCACGCCCGACTTGGGCCTAAGCAGCTGTCAGGTGGGCGTCACAGGCTCAAGGAAGGAGGCGAGTTACAGGAAGGAAGGAGAAAAAAGCAGTCAGTTTTACACCACAGACACTCCTCGTGGGTTTCCGCGGGTGCAAAGGTCTCTGAATACCCTCCGCGCTGAACATCATTGCTTTTTTGGCAATTCTTGTTTTCCTATGCACATACTTGAACACTACCCGTGTGTCTGGTGCCGGGTTCTCTATCCATCAAGCCAGCGTGGACTGAGGGCCCAGTATGTGCAAAGCGCTGTGCAGGCGTGGGGTCTGCGACCCTCAGCGTCAGGCAGGGAAAAGGACACCACCCCTTTCGTGGGGTGCGGACGGCAAGCATGAAAGCTTGCCAGACAGAGACCCTGCTCCTTTCACTTTTCGGATATCAAAGAATCAGCCTGCGACCAGGGGTGACGCACGCCCTGCCTACTCTCTCTCTGAAGTGGACGTACCTTCTGCAACTCTCTTATTATTACTCTTCTCGTCCCTGCCGGCTCTGTCCCTTCTTGCCAGCTCCCCCTCTCTGCCAAATAAAGGCTTAGTAGGAAGGAACAGATCCACTCAACCCAGGAGAACATTTCGATGTGGAAACAAGGAAGAGCTAAGGGGGAGTCGGGGGTCACGGCTGGAGGATGTGCGGCCCCGGACGAAGGAGGGAATGATTTCCTGGCCTTTGAAGATGTTGAACCTCCTGACAATCAGAGCCATGCCAAACGCCTCCGGCAGGGCTCAGGACAGTCACGGGACAGCGGGGAGCTGGAGCTCAGAACAGAGCCGAGTCTGACTGGGAGGCCGGTCTCCATCTTTGCAATAATGGAGGTGGGAAGGGAGGCACTCCGCACTCCACGGGGCCCCATCCTGCCTCAGTTTACTCGCAATTAATTACAAGACAGTAACAAAAGTTAGGACACGTCAGCCCTGCAGGGCAAGCAGGACACTCAGAGATGGGGAAGATGACGACGGTAAAAAGGAGAGCACGTGACAATGATCTTCACCTCTGTGACCAATTGTTATAAATGGGTGGCAAGGTGGTCAACAGTTGGGAGCCCCCCTGTTCTCCCGGGGGGGAACCGTACCCGGGTCAGAGCCCACCCCGAGAGCTGGGGAAGCAGAAAGGCCCTTGCGTTTAACTGGGATCTGGAAATAAAATCATTTTAGGATTCTAGGGCATTCAGAAAAAAAAAAAAAAAAGGCCTTCCATTAAGTGCAGGAATTCTCTTTCTGCACTGGGCCTTAGAGCACCTTGGAGTCTAGGAGAAGGCAAAGAAGACTGGCCGAGCTCCCCCTCCACAAAGATCCATTTCCAAGAGCCACTCAGCATCTCAACAGCAAAAGGAAACTCTATTCTCTCAAACGGGGGTGTGAAGCCACGGTATCTAAACATTTCCCTTGCCTGCCAGATTCTATTTCAGCCAGTTTTGCTTCCCCCCTGACCCTGCCCCAGCTTGGGATGTATCCAGGCTAAAGTATGCTTGTCCTGATACCAAGAACACCAAAATAACGCGACACGCACAGGGCCCACACACCTCCTGATATCCCTGAGGAGGGATTCAGGCAGAGAGGCAAAGAGCCATCCTGCAAACCACTCACCTATCCAGGTCACATCCACACCGGCTGGGACAGATGTGGCCTCTGCCACCTTGTGCCAGCTCCTGTTGTGCCCCGGTGCCCAGAGAGCCACGTGGCAGAAATAGTAGCCAGTGTTTTCTCTGTTGACATCTCGAACCAGTAAATGGTAGGAGCGCACATCCACGTGACTCAGAGCGACATGAGGAGAGCTGTGCACCAGAGAATCACGGTCCAGCCGTGCCAGCACGTGGGCGCCAGGCAGAGCGTTGTCGGGCATCCTGCTGAAGTACCACGTCACCTCGGGCCGGACGTCATCCGCTCGGTCTGTCGTGATGTTGCAGCTCAGGTCCAGTTCCTTTCCTTCAGCCACAGATGTATTCCTGCCCACGGCTGCTCGCAGAACTTGAAAATTAAAAACAAACACGTCTCGGTAATTTGCATTATGTTTTCCCCTTCCACACACCCCCTCCCCTTTAGATCACCTCCTTTTACGTTCTTATGTACGGCCTTAATGTTAGAAGGCTCTGTTACAGTTTCAAGTGCTTGAGAAATATTTATCGAATAAATTAATGTGACATGCCACATTTCTTGTTATTTCATAAAAACAGTAACAGCAACAAACACATACATGTACTATATGCCAGGCACTGTTCTGAGCATGTATTAATTTATATATTATAAACATTACTTTTCAAAACAACCCTATGAGGTAGTTACTATTTATTATTACCTCCATTTTACTGATAAGGAAATTGAAGCACAGAGAACTTAAGTAACTTGCCCAAGGTCACACAGCTAGTATGTGGCAGAGCTGGGACCCAAATCCAGGCTGTCCGCCTCAAGGGACTCTGCTCTTAACTGATACACTATCGTTTAAAAAGAAGTCTGCTGAACCTCGTAAACTAAAATTATACTTTTTCTATGTGCATGATATTAGGTTGGTGCAAACATAATTGTGGTTTTTGCATTGTTGAAATTTGCCAGTTGATACTGGAAGACATTCTTAAATAAATGTGGTTATGTCATATATCATGTTAATGCACATTTCTCGCTTTACGGGTTTCTTTTTTTTTTTTTTTTTTTTTTTTGGCTAATGACTTATTACTTGCGGTTTATTTTATATTTATTTTAGACTATGGAGATGATGTCAGACAAAAAGCAAATTCGAGCAATTTTCTTATTCGAGTTCAACATGGGTCGTAAAGCAGCAGAGACAACTCGCAACACCAACAACGCATTTGGCCCAGGAACTGCTAACGGACGTACAGAGCAGTGGTGGTTCAAGAAGTTTTGCAAAGGAAACGAGAGCCTTGAAGATGAGGAGCACAGTGGCCGGTGATCGGAAGTTGACAACAACCAATCAAGAGCAATCATCGAAGCTGAGCCTCTTACAACGACACGAGAATTTGCTGAAGAACTCCACATCGACCATTCTATGGTCATTCGGCATTTGAAGCAAATTGGAAAGATGAAAAAGCTCGATAAGTGGGTGCCTCATGAGCCGACCGCAAACCAAAAAATGGTCACTTTGAAGAGTTGTCTTTTCTTGTTCTACACAACAACAAATCCTTTCTCGATCGAATTGTGATGTGCGACGAAAAGTGGATTGTATACAACAACCGGCGATGACCAGCTCAGGGGATGGACCGAGAAGAAGCCGCAAAGCACTTCCCAAATCCAAACTTGCACCAACAAAAGGTCATGGTCACTGTTTGGCGGTCTGCTGCCTGTCTCATCCACTACAGCTTTCTGAATCCCGGTGAAACCATTACGTCTGAGAAGCATGCTCAGCAAATCGATGAGATGCACTGAAAACTGCAACACCGGCAGCCGGCATTGGTCAACAGAAAGGGCCCAATTCTTCTCCACGACAACGCCCGACTGATCGTCGCATAACCAGTGCTTCAAAAGTTGGAACGAATTGGGCTACAAAGTTTTGCCTCATCCACCATTTTCACCTGACCTCTCGCCAAACGCCTTCCACTTCTTCAAGCATCTTGACAACTTGTTGCAGGGAAAACACGTCCACAACCAGCAGGAGGCGGAAAACGCTTTCCAAGAATGCCTCCAATCCCGAAGCATGGATTTTTACGTTACAGGAATAAACAAACTTATTGCCCACTGGCAAAAATGTGTTGATTGTAATGGTTCCTACTCTGATGAATAAAGATGTGTTTGAGCCTTGTTATAACGATTTAAAATTTACAGTCCAAAGCCGCAATTATGGTTCCACCAACCTACTAAGACTTAGGTGATTTTACAGAGAAAGGATAGTTCAGTTCTAACTGGTACATATTATTAGTTGGGGACTAAGGGTAGAGGTTGGAGGCTGGAGTGTAGGAGGTGAGGGTGAAACCATCTTTTGGGTGAAGGGGGGGGGGGGGAATCCTAAACAGAAGGACCAGGAAAGTGAAACCAGACAATACGCTTTATGAGTCAAATTTTCAAAATGCAGTGTAGTCAGAGCATTATTTATCCCGTTGGACAGACCACCTTCAAGTTAAGCAGAAAGCATACATTCTCAAACCAAAACAATGATTTGTGGAGTATCATACCACTGAGCTCTCTCATTAGTGTGGATGATTAAAAGTACACTGTATTTAGATGAAGCCCTGAAGTATTTGGTGCCACCGTCTCGAGGCAGATGTGGTTCCAGCATTCCCTTGTCACAGCTCTTTACATGGAAACATTTTGCTTTATTTATGTGGGGGGAGGGGGTGGTAGGGGGAGGTTTAAAAAGAAGTTGAACATCTGTAATCAGAGTAGAAAAACATTTAACTCGTGGTAATGCTCTGGGAACAGCTGCTTAGATGACACACAGCCAATATCTCCCAGGGGTTCAAATGGAGGCACAGCCCTGGTCTTCCAGCAAGAGTGGCTCAGCGTCAGCTGATGTCCCGAGCAGGCTCAGCAACAAAGGCTGGTGCCCAGTTCAGAAAAGGCCCAACCCCTAAGCCCATGCCCTCTGGAGAAAATAGCTTCCATGTGAATATGCCAAAGCCTGACAACATTTCAAACAAGTGTTTCAGGCCAAGTTCAAGACCCTCCTTGACGAAGACAGAAAATGAGGTGGGCACAGTAATTAGAAACAAGAATGTGAAGTCTAATTTATTACCTCCACCCACACTACAAATTCTTCCTCCTCCTTGACTCTTTTAAAAGTAATTGGAGGATATCTTTTGAGAGTCAGTATGGAAACGGTTGCCCCGAGCCTGCGCTGCGGTTTGAAGCTTCCCACCTACAACGCCTGTGCCCAGAGACCCTGGAATACTGCTGCTGAAGGCCCTCTGTGCCGGCCGCCAGCTACTGGAGGTAAAAGAAGGCTCAGGAGGGAGCCAGGTGAGTGAAGAAGTGGTCAGTATGGGGCTGTGGACTGTACGTATGGAGAATACAGTCTCACGTTTAGGAATAACGGCAGAAACACCTCTTCAACTATACTTGTCTAGTTCACACTGTACTTTTCTCTCTATAAGTGGCTAAATATCTTGTCACACCACTAACCATTGTTCCCACATCTTGTGGAGTGGGGTGGGGTGGGGGTGGGGAATCACTTGTGGGAAACAGGAAGGAATGGGCTAAAGGAAAAAAAAGAACCAGTTCTAAGGGCCCATAACGCCAAGAGGGGACCTCAGACAAAGCCTGCAGTGGTTCAGGCTTTCTCCTACTGGATATTTACTGAATCCATAAACTAGACACTAAAATGTGCATGAACCTAAACACTCCTAATATGGGGAGATACTGCCACCCAGGTAACACAGCCCGACCATGTAAGTAGCTTTGTGCTGTTTACCATAACTATGCAATAACAATATTTAAGAAGCTAACTATGCATAGTGCAGGTGTTCGCAGGAAAAACACCAGCACTCCAGGGTGGGGGTTCTTAACCTGGGGTCCACGAATAGGATTTAGCGAGTCGGTCACATGAATGAGAAAAGAATTGTGTCTTTGTTTTTACAAATTTCTACTACAGCAGCTCCTCTCATTATGAAACTAAGCAACAAACCAGCATAGTTTTATCTGTGCCTAGGACTTTGCCCCAGGAGAAGCCACAGATACCTTCACATCGAGTTACAATTGTTGCAAATACCTTAACTGTCCTTCACATTCGTCACTACTTAGAAACCCCAGTAGTTGTGAGGCTTGCCACTATGTCTTATTATTTAATGCACTGATAAAGCACAATATTGCTATATATATAACAAATCTGTCTTAAACTATTTTGATGACGATTTCAACATAATTGTTTTCCTCTGTCATCCTATGTATGTATTTTATGAATTGAAACATGAGAATTCTGAGAAAGGTCTGTGGGCTTCAAAAGACTGTCAAAGAAGCCCATGATACAAAAAGGATATGAACCCCCAGGCTCAGGTGAGAGCCAAATGCTATTCCCTGCCTAACAGATTCAGAGTACTGACGTCTTATAACTAGGTATTATGGGTTCTGTGGCTTGTTTAAGGTAAAACAAACAAACAAACAAACAAAAACGCCTTCATGACTGCCATTCCTGCATAAAGAGATAACTTGTGGCAAATCTGAAACTCTTAAGCCTTCCACCCATTAAAACCGTCGTTTGGTGCAAGCTGAATGGCTGAGGTTTCTTAGGACAGACTCCAGGCAGGTAACTTCTCAAAAGGAACGTGACCCAAGTCCATCTGGAAAGTGACTTCCAAGGCCAGCGGAACCAAGACTGACCGTGCCGGGCAGCCCCTTTCTTCAGCAAGAGCACCTCCCACCTTCATCAACAGCCACGGTCACTGAACCTCAGTCCTGCTTTTATCAAGTCCAGCTCCTGTGTGGTGGTGCAGCAGCTTGCAGAGGAAAAATGCTCCCCGTGTACACTGCTTCCTGCTTTCCTTCCCATCTGAGCAAAAGAGTGGCCTCACACTCACTTTTATACTCAGGAAGTAAGTCCAGACAAGGGCGTCTCAGTTTACAAAACAGGAGGCAGCAGCTATGGCAGCAAAATACTCTGAGATCAGAAGATGTGAGACTCCCAGAAAACCAAGGACCTTCATCCAGCCACGGCAACATCATCCTGAAATGGGATCTTGACACTTTGTCTCTGCCAAAGCGGGAAGCTCCGTGAGGCCTGGGAACAATCCTCCAGCACCTCCGACCCCAGAGCCCAGGACACAGCTGGTTGCCTGGGTGATCCTTTGATTTTTCAAAAGGCTGGTTCACACATGACAGGACAAAAGAACTTCTTGCTTATAGACCCCAGGGCTGGATGCTCCTGGCCTATGTGTCATACAGGAAATAAGAAGAGGCCCAGCCCCAGAGAACTCCTCACCTAAAAGGGGACGGCGTATCTGAGGGAACCTGAAAAGCACGCCTAGAGAATCCATGTTAAAGGGGAGATTTTGGGGTGAGCCAGACACACATTCCCAACAGCTGTGGGGAATGGCAGATCCAGAGCTTTGGAAACACCACTCAGGAGAAAGCCAAGGGAGCCACGTGGGGGCAGTGCCACCCCAAAGCCCCTCTGGACACCAGGCTGGACCTCATTGTGGCACTTAAATGGATTTAATCCTTCAGTCAAAAAACTGTCTTCGTATCATATGGACAATGCAGCTTCCCCTGGGTTTGAATCCAGATGAAAAACCGCTGCAAAGCAAAACTACAGGCATAAAGCACAAAACGAACATGCCCTCCCCTCCCCCACTCAACACGTGGCCTCACGTGAGAAGCAGAAATCTTGTCTGAAAAAGATGGGGCGGGCTCCTGCTTAGTTCTGCCATTGGTCAGAAAATAAGATACAGTTTAAAATACCCGCTTTCCAGAAGCTCACCTGTCGGCTGCATCACCACGGTGGCCACATCCACGGCTTTTTCTTGAATTTCTTGCCAGTTGCCCTGCTCTTCGATCCACTCACTGACGACGCACCTGTAGGTGCCCTGGTCCTCGGCCAGCGCCCGGGACACGGAGAGGCGGTACCCGTCGCTCCCCACGGTGTCCAGGCGCAGGTCTCCGCTGTGGTAGCGCTGCTCGTAGCCCGGGCCCGGGCGCAGCCGGCCCTCGTGGGTCAGGGCGAGGACGCTCCGCCGGGTGGCGCGGTGCCGCAGCTCCCACAGCAGCGCCAGGTGCGTGTGTAGCGTGGACGCAGTGGATGCCACGCAGCGCAGCTCGAAGGGCTCGCCCTGGCGCAGGCTCAGGCCCGGGGAGGGCGGCGGGCTGGCGGCCACGCGCAGGGAATCGGCCAGCACTAGGGGCAGAAAACAGACTGTCAACGGGCCACCCAAGCCCCCAGCCCGGCAAACCCCCATCACCTTCTGAGCTGACCAAGGCTGTGAGCAGGGACAACTTCCCCCTCCCCTTTCTTGATGAAACGCCTACATTTCCCCATTTTGATTCATCTGTGATCGCAATTGACTTTCTGACTTGAAAATAAGAGGCCCTAATAAGACCCCCTGCTAAAATTGGTGTGTGTGTGTGTGTGTGTGTGTGTGTGTGTACTCTCTTTGAGGAGCTGGGCCTTGGGGATATTCTTCTGCCACCCTTAAGCAACGTACTTTGCCCCTTTGTGCCTCAGTTTCCTCATCCCTGACAAGCAGTGAAAACGGGATGTATTTCTGGGAGCTGACTGAGCGTTCCCAGTCAGGGATGTGCCCTGGGCAGTGCTGGCACTTAGCAATCACGATAAAACAACTGGTTATTACCGTCAAATACTCCTTTATTAGGACACGGGGAGCCTGAGGGATCTTCCAAGAGTTAAAGCAATACAATCCACAGAGGGGAGAGCCAGGCAGGCCTGCCTGTGCCCTGCGGCCCGGGAAATGCCTACGAATGACTAGAGTGGGCAGAGAGCGTCTGCAGGTTAAGAACCCATCAGGGAAAGCGGAAGCCTCAGCTCTCTGCTCTATCAAGGCCATCTGGAAAAAGGCGGGGCTCCCCCACAGAATCTAAAAAAGGGAACCTGAGATAAAGCAAAGTACTGGTGAGTGCTATTGAGGAAGGAAAGCGACAGTGAGGTAACCAGAGAGGAAGCCTCTACGAAGGGGCAAGGAGAGTCTCCCAGGCTTGTCTGTGAGCTGGGTAAGAGATTCCTCGAACACCAACCACTGTTCACGCTCTTTGGTTTTTACCCCCATTCCACACTCAGAAACTAATCTGGTGTCTTTGAGAAGGGACTCCTCTGGATAACAGAAAAACTGCTACATCTTTAGACAAGACCCAGCTCTATTGCAAAAGGAATACGGTGACCTTCTAGTATATACATCAGTCTATGATTCCAGCCGACATGACTCATTCCCCAAAGCCAGTTTATCCCTCAGGGCACAGATAAACAGCTTTAAGACCCACGAAGCTCAAGGCCAGACAGATCCTGGACCAGGCACGGCAGCCACCAGGGCTCCACCTGGGCAGCCAACGAGTCTCTTTCGTGGGCCTTTCACCTGCTTTCCTGACCCAAGGAAGGGCCTCTCCTTGCTCCTGTTTCTAACGCCTGGAGATAAAACGGAAAGACACTGGGATGGGGCGGAATTCTCCTGCTGCCTGTAACTCCTCAAGGGGACACAAGGGCGCATCTAATCTCATGAGAGCGCAGCATGTGTGTGCTGACTGTAAAAGCAATGCATCGTTCAACTGCAGGGCAAGAATGTGTTATGGGACTTTTTTCTAAAAAACATCTGGGATTTTCTATAGGAATAAGAGGTAAAGGAAGAAGTCGATTTGATGTTTCAATACCTATGTGATGGACATGGCTGTTTTATCACCTCATGAGTCAAATAGGGGACAGTATCTGAGATAGGGCAGGGTTCTACAAATCATTTTTATATGGTCATGCTCATTGTCTACTTTCCCCATCCTTAAATACACTCCTATCCTGACATGAATTCTTTTTGGAACAAGTCAGGGTACAAATAAATGCATAATTAAGTAATAAAAATAAAGACGATAATAATGTTTCTATTTTGCAATCCCCAAATTAAAATTTTTGTTCTTGCTCCTTTACTAATTAGCTGTGATTTTTGGGCAAGTAATTCACTTATGCTCTTCCATTTCCTCATGTGTAAATTAAGGAAATATCCTGCCCTATTTTCTTCATTGGATTCGGAGAATTGAATGTGTGAGTAAACCTAATTGGGCCTGGAAAATGGAAAAATAAATGGAAATAAACCCAAAAACAATGCAGATATATAAGGTGTGATACTTGCATCGCCAGGCCAAAGCTTGCAGTGTCTCCTCATAAGCTAGCAGTGACCACATCACTGTCTCTACATATAACGCATACAGCCCCCCAGGGCACTGCGCTGAGGCTTGACGTGTGCTAACTCACTTCGTCCTGACCGCCTTTAAACGAGGCGCTGTTACAGAGAAAGCTGACGGAACATGCCCGTGGAAGCTGACAAGGGCTAGATATTACGGAGAGCTGGGCTCTCTACCACTACACCCTGCGGCTCACCAGCCAGGGGACAGTTCAGAACCATAGTGGAGAGACGAGAAAGGACCCTCCGAGGCCATCTGGCCCATCTTCTGCCTTTGAGCAGGTAAAACACGATTATTCCATTGGACAGAGGATGGAGCAGAACCCCAGAGGAGTTAAGTTGCTCAACAAAGTCACCCACCGTCGAGGGGCAGAGGAAAGTCTGGCCCTGGCATGGCCACCCCCCACCCCCCGTGAGGACGTACCTTTCACCTGCACTGTATCCTCATAGTTGCCCTGGACCGTGGCATCCGTGCTGGGGGTCGAACATTTGTAGTGGCCTTGGTCAGAGGGCTGGACGTTCTTTATGTGGAGCTCCACGGCGTCGTTGGCTGTTCGTCTCAACAGGATGTCACCCCTCTGCAGGCGCTCCCGGTACAGCTGGGCCGGGAAGCCCACCTCCCAGGTGCTGGCGAGCTCCACAAAGCTGGTCCCCGAAGACGAGAAGCTCCAGTCAAAGTTCTGCTCGCTGGGGCCGTCATAGTCGCTGACGTTGCAGGGGATGACCAGCTCAGTACCCACCACCCGCGCCAGGCTGCCGGCGGGAACTCTCACCACGCGCCCTCGACAGAGAGCTGCAATGACAAGAGATGAAAGGTGGGTCTTGGATCACGCCAGCTGCTCCTGTTTGCAGGCACGTGGCAGAAACGTGACAGCTGAACAGCTGGGGAACATGGTGTCCTGCCTGTGCGTGTACAGAAGGAGGGAAAGCCCATCCCTGGACCCACGAGCGAGGGGTACACCCCTGAAATGAGTACGTCTCACTCCACAGTTTCCTAGGATTGACAGGGAGGAAGATAAGCATGAAAAGTAGGCTGACTCTAAACCTGAATAGCTTCTTCTCTCCTGTTACTATGTAAACGTACCACTCAATGTGATGTAGAAGTATGTTAGGTTTTGTGAGAAAGAAAAGGACACAGCTAATCAAGTATTTACACTTCTGTCCGCCGGGTATCAGCCCTCCTCCCTGGAGACCATTCCCTGGGGCGCCTGGGACCTGATTTACATTGATGGATGCCAATTGTTAAATCTTGGAGCAGCCTGCTGATAAAATGATTTAACTCCGATTATCTGACATTGCCTATAAATTAATTTTAAAATATGACGACTCTACCGAGTATTAATTTTCTATTTTCTGGCTCATTTCTTTCTCTCTACTCTTCACCCTGATCTAAATTCAGAACGAGGATGGGAATGCGCAAAGGGAGAGAGTACCTCGTCTGGTGGGTTGCTGGCTTGGGTATTGTTAGGAATGTAGCAATTCAACTTGCTGGGGACAAAGCCAGTGGACAAAGCCAAACGTTCACTGGCATCCCTGCCCCCAGAACACAAGCCTCTTGTAGAGCCCGTAGGGACCGTCAATTGTGGGACTTTTAAGATGTCTTCATTGCAATGAAACGCAACACAATTCCGTAGCATGCTTACTATCTGTGTTTAACATTGCAATTCAGACCAAATGGACTTGTATGGCTCCTCTTGGGTGTTCTATAAGTAAGCAGAGCACTAAGGTCTACAGGAAAAAGCATGGACTCTGAAATCAAGGAGATGTAGGTTTAAACTGGGAGGACCTCCCACCTTTGGCTTCCTCAACCATAAAATGGGGCAAGAAGGTCTCACTGAGCTGATGAACTAAAACGCCTGGCTGAGAGTCTCTCATGTAATACGAGCTCAATAAAATGGGGACTTCTATTACTTATTTTCAATGTTGTGTTTTCCCTGAGCTGAATTGTGTCCCCCTGCCTCCTAAAACTCATGTTGAAGGCCTAGCTCCCAGTACCTCAGAATGTGTGACCTTATTTGGAAATACGGTCATTGCAGATGTAATTATTTAAGTTGTGATGAGATCACACTGGAATAGAGTGGGCCCTTATTCAATGACAGGTGTCCTTAAAAGGGAGGAGGTCTGGACACAGCCATGCACGCAGAGAGAACAGCATGTGAAGATAAAGGCTGAGAAGGGGGTGGTATATCTACAAGCCAAGAAAAATGCCAAGGAACACCAAAGATTGCCAGCAAACCCCCAGAAGCTCGGGGAGAGGCCTGGAACAGATTCTCCCTTACATACCCCTCTGAAGGAACCAGCCCTGCCAACACCTCGACTGCTAGTCTCCAGGACTGTGAGACAATAAATTTCTGTTGTTTAAGCCACCCACTCTGTGGTACTTTGTCACAGGAGCCCCAGCAAAATAATACACAATTGTTGCTTGTTTTTCAGTGGTTTAATTCACGCTTTTCAAACTCTGGGTTGCCACCATTTAGTGGGTTGTAAAATGAATTTATAGTAGTTACGACAGCATGTGTGTATGTTTTTATAATGACATTAAACAGAACAGAAAATATTAGAGTCCATTACACTTAGTAAGACGCACTTGTGTCTCATTAAGTTTTGTTAGGCAAACAAAGGTATATGTATCCCCGATTATAGGTGAAAATCTTTCATCCTAATTTGTGTCAGGGCAAAACAAACAAACAAACAAAAAAGAACGCTGAGGAATGCTTTTGCAAAGCCAGCTCTTGTTTTCTCCACCCATTATCATTGACTTTGAGAAAGAAAAAGGAAATTTCCATATAGGAGACACGGTGATGGAGACAGTCGGCACTCAGAGTAGGGGGCGCTGGTGGCCTTCTCCTCCCAGCCCAGCCAGAGCAGGTCCTGACTGTTCTCCAGTTCTATGGAAAGCTGCTGCACCCCACTTCACTCTCCATAAAAACAAAGGGACTGGTACTGGTAACTCAGAACGATGGGTCACATGTCTTCCCATGGAGAACAGTACTACCAACCCCAGATACTCTCAAGGGGTAGTGCTGGAACATGTTGTGACTTTCTTCTTAAGGCAACGCAGTGCCTATAGGATGATGTCCATGACCTAAGGCCTAGAACTTCCAGCAAACGCTCACGCATGGGTGCTGCCTGGTATTCCTGAAGTGCCCCTCAGATGGGCTGACCCTGGGATGGACACTGGAGCTGAAACCAAGTAAATCAGAATCCTCCCAGCTCATTTTTGCTGAAAATTCTCAGGAAGACACCTATCCTTTCCTCTGGAAACAGGGTACTATACAAATGATTTGCTCTGAAGCCACACGTGGGCAGCCCTCCCGACAAGGTGAGGAAGCGTCTACAGCAGAAGACCCAGGCCGACAATCCAGAACCAGAGAGAATGTACCCTAGTGACCTGATGGCATTATGTGAGCCACTGGATCCAGCCTTCTGGATCATTCCACATTCACCCAGACACCACACACACACATCCTTCTTCAGGACATTTTCGTTTCTTGCAATTCCATTCACCTCCACTTAGAATCCTTAATCTAATTCCTGTCACTGGCAGCAGAGGGTGTTGAAATAATACATAACTACCCAGCAGCGAAGCCATCATCACCCCAGTTCACAAGGGAAATAGCTGATCTCTTTTTTTGCCGCTGTGGAGATTCAGACCATTCTGAATCTTCCTAAGAAACCTGCCAGAAGGAAGTGTCAAGGTGAAGATCCGTCAGAGGCTCCACAGCCTCGTGCTTACCCTCCACGTGCCCAGGTTTCCTCATCTGTGACATGGAGACAATAGTCACCACACACTCCATCCTTAGGAGTCTGAGGATGAAACGGAAACTCCAGACAGGGCTGCCACGTGGTAAGGGGACGTGGTTTATCGGCTTTGCAGGCCGCCTGATCATAATCATTGACCTCACTTCCTTGGCAAGGTTTCCTCATGTGTAAATCTTTCAATTCTTATCCCTTGTCAAGAAGTTGACCAGGGTTGACAACTGCCCAATGGGGCGCTCAGGCATGAGATGACGGCCTTTGTAGGGTCCTTATCTTTATTCTTAGTGATTGGAGCTTGGGAAACTGATCCAGTCTCAGCTCTCCAATCCTACCTCCACATGGTTGCCCAAAATCACCCTTTTAACACACAAATAACGTGTCACTTCCCTGGTCCAAAGCCTTTAATGGCTTCTTATCACTTACAGGGTACCGTCTATCTCCCAGGCAACCCCACTACCATCACCCTGGTTTACGCCACCTTCTCTCTCCCCTGAATTATTATTGCACAACAACCTCCCAGCTGGCCTCCTGGCTTCCGCTCTCCACCTCTACTCTCAACACAGCAAAGTGACCTTTTAAAAACTTAAGTTGTATTCTGTTACTTCTCTGCTCAAAACTCGCCAGTCATTCCGCATCTCACTCGGATAAACCCAAAATCCTCACAGAGGTCTCATCAAGGCCTCGGAGAATCTGGCCCTCTGTGTTTCTCGAACCTCCTGCTCCTCTCCCACTGGCTCCCTCCACTACATGTCAGCCATGCTTTCCTCCTAAAGTTTCTAGAAGAAACCAGACCTGCCGCAGCCTCGGGGCTTTTGCATGTTTCCTCAGTCGGGACACTCTCAGACCCCCCTGCGCTGGCTCTTTCACCAGCTTCAGATCTTTATTCCAATGTCACCTTCAGAACAAGGCCTTCATGACCACCTGAAAACTGCACCCCCATCCCCTCCATTCTTGCTCTTCTGGCCAAAGTGTCTTCTTCTCATTTATCACTAATATACTTTATATGCATGCATATTATTTTTACAATTATTTATTGTCTGTCTCTTCCCACTAGCATCTAAGTTCCATAAGAGCAGTGCTTTTTGTTTGTCTTGTTCCCTACTGAATGCAGTGCCTAGAACAGGGCCTGGTACACAGTCATTGTTCAATAAATATTTGCTAAATGAGTGACTGAAAAAAAGGCATGGAAGATGATTCACGGCCTGGCCCATGGCTACCACTCCAGTTTCTCCCACCATTCTCCCACCCTGTAAAGCTTATGCTCCAACAAAACAAATGACCCCTCATTTTCTAGAAATGTGGTGCTCTCGGTTCTGGGACCCGCCCAGGTGGCCCCGGGCATTTCCCAGGAGTGGTCATGGGACCTTTGCACCCCATGACCTCTGCCTCTGTGCCTCTTGGAATATGCTCCCACCAATCTCATCCTCCTGCAAGAAGCAGCTCCAGCACCACCTGGCCTGGGAAGCCTCCCCCCCCATCTCCCCTGGGATCACTCAGGCACTCCCACCTCCATGTTCCAACTTAACCTGCGAAAGTACCTTCAATGCTGGCTACGTTCTAGTGCCGCCGGGAAAAGCAAAGCAGATATGAACAGATGCCAGAAAGATCAAATCTAATCTAAAAAGATATAAACCAGGGCCGTGTCTTGCATGCAGAACTGAGCTGTCCCCCTCATCCATGCAAATCAAGATTTTAAACTTTGGTAACAGAATTTCAGCTTGTTACAAGCAATCTGGTATTTAGCACTGATTTCTTGTAATGGTGCTAAATAACAGCTAATAATATTTTTAAATAAATGTAACTTGTAAAAAAAATAAAGCATATGGCTCTTTTCAAATCAAAACGATTATCTGCATAGCCACACGTTGCCAGTTTTTGTCAAAACCTCTTGTAAAAGTTGATAACTAAGGAGAAAAGAATGAAATTTTCCTCCGGTTTTCTCAATTCTACCAGCATTTCAAATTAAGAGTCCCAAACACTTTGGTACCTGAACTGTGACGAGGCTAGTTCTCCATAAAAAATGTCTCTACTAAGTAGCAACTTTAAATTATGGTTTCATTTATTTTCAGGGGTCAACAAAAGAAATCTTCATATGAAAAGCATTTGCTTATCACCCTTAAAAGTACCAAGAACAACGTCATGCTGTTTGATGACACAAGAATCCATATGATAAAATTCCCTTAGAATTCAGTACCAGAAAATTGTACCTGTTGGTGGACCATTGTACATTCTTTCCCCAGAAAACAAGAACCATATATATCCCTTCCCACTCAAACCAGTTATCACAGCCCAGAGGACCGCTGATGCTCAAGACAAAATAAGGGGGCTTTAATGTCACGTGGTGCAGTGGTATTAAGGCCTCTCTGCCAAACCATTAGCAATCCCAATTACTAAGTGGTCCAGCACGTGTAATGCCCTGATGAGATCAGACCCTTTTAGATAAGGTGCAGAACCCTCATTGCCTCCCACTTCTTTTAAAGAAAAATTTGCCTAAGCCTACAAAAAAAAACATAAACCAAATCCACCAAAAGCCCAATACAACTGTTATTGCTAGTTTCATCTCTTTCCTCTATCCCAACTTCCAAGTCCTGTTTTCCAACATATATGGAATCCATGTGTCCTTTTGTACCTTAGCTTCAAGGAAGTCCTGTACCAAATATGATGATAACTATGGAAACTACCCACAGCTTAAATTTCTAATGATTATCTCCTTCCACTGTCTCTATATCTTCCCCTGCCTTCCCAGCTACCCTTGTACTTTTGATTTTTTTTTTTTACCTTTAAAGTTTTCATTGCATGTACATGTACATATCATTGCAAACTGCCTCAAACACTTTTTTGGGAGGAGGGGATGTAAGTAGGGTATAAATTTCAAAAGACCAGTAGTTGAGATTTCCATTTCAGGATAGAGTAGCTTATCCCAGGCCTGAGAACAAGATGCGTAAAATACAAGAAACTGATAACTGAATGCATCGGTGAGCAATCCAAGTGTCCAGGATCAGGGGTCCAGATCACGCCAAGGTAGAACACCAATGTTCACTGCTTTTTCTCTAGATATGCCTGCCAATTTTTAGAGGTGTGGGCCACAGATTTCAATAAAGTCAGTAGCTCAGAGCGGCCAGCATCTCACGGGACCAAGAAGACAACTGTGGGAGTTGGGGCTACTAAGAAAGTCATAGTTTGTGGAGCCAAGATCCTAGGGAAAAGACAACAGCAGGGAGGCAAGCACACTGCTTTGCCCCTCAAAGCAACTGACATTATGAAAATGGCTTGGGGTGGGGGGGATGAGTGGCAGAGAAGCTAAGCAGAAAGTAAATACTAAGAGGCTAAAAGGTTAAGAAAGTGTTCAACCATCTCAGTACTAGGGAAACGATAGTTGGAATTCCCAGTTCACACAGGAAGGCAGACTATAGTAAACACCCCAGACTCTCAACTACTATGCCCTTGGAGGAAGAGCAAAGCTGAAAAACCAATTAGCTCTCATCAATACTGAAACCCAGTCTCAAAACATCTCAATTCCTTATTAGACTATGGTGAGCTTCTCTTACTCTACAAGCCTGCCAGAAGAAGAAAAAAAGTAAATCTTGGGGAGAAGATAACATCATACAGACCTGCTGTAATTTTTCAATATCCTATCAAAACTTACCAGACATTCTATACGACACGACCAAATGACTGAAAACAAAAGAGAAAAAAACAGACAATAGAAACAGATCCACAGGGATCCAGATATTGGTGTTATCAGATACGGACTTTTAAATCACTGTGATTAGGTTACTAAAGAAATAAACAATAGCATTTCACTTCTTAACTGAAATCTATTAAAATAATCAAATTGAAATTCTAGAACCAAAATATATACATATACACACGTGTGTGTGTAGCAGGGGTGCAAAAAAATGTATACACATGACTTACATTCATCTTTTGTTATCGGTATATATTGAGTATTAGAATTTTAACACAGTTTTCTCCTTTCTTAAAATGTGTATATATTTTTTTGGCACCCTCTGCATATATATCATTGGAAATTAAGAGCTCAATAAATGGCTCTGATAGCAAATTAGATGCAGCAGAAAAGAAGTCAGTGTAACTTACCCAGGGTGTCAAAAAGGATGAAATTCACAGAAAAGAATCTAAGAGACCCATGAGAGACAGTAAAAAGCTCAAACGTGTTATGGAGTTCCAGGAGGAGGAAGAATGTGGTCGAATTAGGGAGAATTCATTTTTGAAGAGATAATGGCTAAGATGTTTCTTAAAGCAACAAAAGACATGCCACAGATCCAAGAAGCACCACGTATCATAAGCAGCATAAATACAAAGAAGACCGCACCTCGGTACGTCACAGTATAACGGCTGAAAGGCAGCGAAGGGAGCAATGATATAACTGATGGCTGACTTTCAACAGAAAACATGCTCATCAGACAATGAAATGACATCTTTAAAGTCATGAAGGAAAATAACTGCCAAGCGAGAATTCGACACAGAGAAAAATCCTTTTTAAACAAGGCAAAATAAATATGCTTTCAACCAACTCTCAACAAGGGAAAGAGAATTAACAAAAAGAAACACTATAGAAACACCAACAAAAAATATTAAAGGGAGTTCTTCAAACAGAAGGAAAATGATCCCAGAGGCAATCATGGAAAGATACAAAGGCATAAATAGCAAAAAGAAAGGGTATCTGTGTGGATAAGTCCACTGAATATTGATGATATACTACAGTATTAGTAATGTCTGCTGGAATTTAAAATATATGCGTAATTAAAATATAAAACATCAACAGCACAAAAAGTGAGAGAAAGAGTGGAATAAATGGAGCTTAAATGTCCTAAGGTCTTGCATTATCCCGGTAATGATAAAAGGGCCACCAGTAGACACCAAGCAGTCAACAGTGTATATTCCAATCTCTAGAATAACCACAGAAGTGAAAGAATGGATAACAAATAACTATTGGGGAATAAGAAGCAAAGGGAAATAATAAAAAACACTTGATAAATCACAGAATCCATCATTTCAACTAAAATCATGTATTTATTTTGTGATGTGTTCACTTTGATTCATCATTAAATAAATATCTCTCAAGAAGACTGGGATAGAGTAAGAGGAGGAATAATATACTGTGTCTCCCTTATATGCCACGCACTGCAGTACATACTATTCCTAATTCGTCTTAATTAATCCACAGAACAGAACCGTAAGATAGATCCTACCACCCCTATCACAGAACGGAGGAAACAGGACTGAAACTGAGACTCACAGACGTTCAATAACTTGCTCAAGGTCATAACAGCTGTGAAGTGAGGGCCTCAAAGCCACATATCTGGCCTATACATGGCACGGTCAAGACAAAGATGGGCTGGGATGCTTTGCCTTCAACTGTGTTACTGATATGGCTACCTTCTGTTGATTTTGCCTTTGCTCTGAGTAGAAAGAAGAAAGCTTGAAATTCCCTATAAAATATTTCAAATTCTCCAAGGTCAGTGTAAACCAGACAGGCAGCATAGTAACAGAAATGAGTTCCTCAGAGAGAAATATATATTCTCAATACGAAGTAGACAGATGAGAGAAGCAGAGAAGTGGGATTGTTAAAAATACCTTCCAGGTTCTTCAAAAATTTTTCTCACCTACTACCTTCATTATTTAAAGTGATACTAGCTTAAACGTCACAGACTTTCCTATTCAAAAAAAGGTAAAGGGAACTTTATTCCAAAATCATATAGGAAGGGCTTTTTGGAAGCCCACTGCTCTGACTTTTCAGCAGTATAGATAACTAACAAGCAAGAGGTAATAGTTTGCAGATTACCATTTGCCCCCCTTTGAGGTACTCAAGAAAATAATTAAATGCCTTCAACTTTCCCCTGTCATATAGAATGGATAGGGGTAGGCAAGAAAAGTCAGGCAAGTTTTTCAAGGTAAGCTATTCCTTCAAAGCTTATTTCAATAAGAGCTCTCCGTGAGGAATCATTGAGACAAGCTAATGAAGACTAAACTGTATTTATCTACCGTCTTCCACCCCCTCGTGATATCCATGGGAAATAGATTTTATTTCTTGGGGTTATCACCAACATTATTCTAAATCAAGACCTGCAGAGCACAGCAAAGGACTTTTGCAATTGTTTCTACTATTGCTCAAATTTTATCATCTCACCGAGCTGCCTAGAAGCCAACAGCCTGACTCTCCAATCGGGGCCACTTGGAAAATGAGTATTGATTGGCAGTTTTGTATCTGGTGGTACAGGTGGAGCTGAAACGCTGAAACTCAACAGCTGATGTTATTTTAATTCCCTTATAAAAGGACAACCAAGTCCCTTTTCCTGAGTCTTTACAAAGCCTTTAAGACGGACGGGGGGCCTAAAGATTTCCACATGGAGTTCCTAGTTCACATGTGAACTAGAAATGAACACATAGACAATCAAACCTGCAAACTCTCCTAGCACCTATGTTGCAGTATCTGACTCAACAAATGAAAAACCTTTGTCTCTTCATGTCTTGCCACTGAGAGGCCTGGCAGGAAGGGACTGTGCCAGCTTTCATCTAGACAGTTCCTAAGTGATGAAAATGCAGCATTAAACAAGTTACAGCCAGCAGAGAACGTGTAATGAAATCACATATGGCAGTACTTCAAAATCCCATCTGAACGCAAATAAGGTTCTACTAGAGGCCTTATAATCATTAAAAAAGAGAAAAAAAAGGTTCAGTTAAGACCTCACTGAAATACACTTGGGAAACATGTTACTCATTCAACAAACAACTGAGCAAGAAGCACCAATGCTAGATGACAGGTGAGAGAGAAAGGGAAAATGGCCTTATATTTGATATGTTAAGGGACTTATACATGATATGTTAAGGGTCAGAAAGTGTACCAAAAAAATTATAATATAAGAAAGGATGGGCGGCTGGATGGCTCAGCTGGTTAGAGCGCGAGCTCTAAACAACCGGGTTGCCAGTTCAATTCCCATATGGCCCAGTGAGCGGCGCCCTCCACAACTAGATTGAAGACAAAGAGCTGTGGCTGAGCTTCTGGAGGGGCAGCCAGGTGGCTCAGTTGGTTAGAGCACAAGCTCTCAACAACAAGGTTGCTGGTTCAATTCCCACATGGGATGGTGGGCTGTGCCCCCTGCAACTAAGATTAAAAACAGCGACTGGACTTGGAGCTGTGCTGCACCCTCCACAACTAGATTGAAGGACAATGACTTGGAGCTGATGGGCCCTGGAGAAACACACTGTCTGTCCCCCAATATTCCCCAATAAAATTTATTACAAAAGGAAAGGATGGAAGTAACCAAAGAGAGGTACTAATAAGTGCCATGGACTTCAAAAGTGAGAGTGTGTCCATCCAAAAAGATTAGGGAAAAGCTTCATGCATTGTCAACATTTGAACTGGGCTTTTGAAAAACGGTTGGTGGGGAGGGAAGGCTGGACAGGACACACTGAGGAGGAAGGTGACCAGAGTTAAAGGGGGGAGCCCTTAGGAGAGGACCTGTGGGGGTGGTGAAGAGGAGGGTGATTAGAGCAGACGGGGGCGGACCCAGGGGAGGTCAGGCGGGAGCCCTCTACAAGATGACAGAGGTAATAAGAATCAAAACACAGGCAATGCTGGGAATGGGGAAGGCAGCAGATCTGAGAGCCATGCTAGAAAGATCGACTGATACGGAAGCCCCTAACAGATATCTGAGTCCCACATGAATGTGAAATCACATGCATGGAGCGAGGGGGGTGAAGAGACGATGTGGAAGTCAGAGAGGTGACTGAGGGACAGAGTACAGAAAGAGAGAGAACGGAACAAAACCATAGCAAACTCCTATCTCTCAGACACAAGCAGAAGAAAAACAGCACAGAAAAAGAAATAGTGGCCAGTGAGAAAGAAAACCAGAAAAGTCTATGTCCCAGCCGCCAAGGGATGCAAGAATTTCCAGGAGGGAGGGTGGGGAGTAACATCGACTGTTTCACTTATAGACAAACCCATCTGCTTGCTCCTGGTAGATGCCCAGCTCCGAAGGCAGAACCTGTTTCTTACCCAGATCTGCATCTTACACATTCCTAGAGCAGACTCCTATTACACTGGTATGTTTCAGTCTGAAGGAAAAATGAACAAGCCTGCGGGAAAGGCTAGGTAGACGGGTGCTGAGAAAAGCCTACTGAACTGAGGACCTACTGAAGTGGTCATTGGTGACGTCCACAGAGGTGCACTGTCAGTGATGTAGTGTGGGGCTTGGAGAGAAAGAGCCAGAAGCAAGGGAACAATCAAACATGCAAAGAGATAGGGCACAGCCATGAAAACGACCCCAAAGCAGGTGTAGGGATTCAGAAGGAGCCAGCCCAAGATGTGCTTCAGTGGTATGCAGATTCCTTGGCGCTAAAGGCAACTTTAGCCTCAGGCTCAAGAGAAACTGCCCCTCCCTTTAATTACAAAAAAAAAAAAAAACTTGAATGAGGGGCGTAGCCCATGAGATTACCAATGATAACCTCTTTTGACTCATCTACAGAGTAGAACAAACCTCTATTTACTAAACATCTGCTCTTCTTATCCTCCTGCAATGGCCCTGGGAAGCCCCAAGGCACTCTGCCTCATTCCCTAGCTCAGAACCTATGTTCCCTTTCTATTTCTGAACCTCTCGGGAATGTGGGGTCTCTGACTCACTCATCCATGCAGGGTTCCCATACAGTTTCCATGCGCATGTATTAAATTTGATCATTTTCTCTTGCTAATCTGCCTCACGTCTATTTGATTATTAGACCAGGCAGAAGAACCTTGAAGGTAGAGGAAAGTTTGTTTCTTCCCCCCCCCCGCCCCCCACAAGCTCTGGCTTGAGCCTCTGGGTACATAGGAAAGCCATTTACTGAGATGAGGGAGTCAGTTGTATCAGGCAAAGCTAGAGTTCTCTCCTGGCTGTTCTAAGCTTGAGATGCCTGTTAGACAGGAGAGTGGGGGGTACAGTGGAGTAGGCAGTAGACATGTATGCCTGGAGCTGGGGAGGGGGGTGGGGTCCAAGCAGAGACAGTCATTGAAGAGCCATGAGCACACAGATGGTGTTTAAAACCACAGGGTGCCTGGGGTCACATGGGGAGACAGTATACACAGAAAAAGGAAAAAAAGAGCCAAAGATAGAGCCCTGACTTTTTTCAGAATTTAGGAGAAAACTGTAGGTAAAAATAGAGAAATGTTTGAGGCAAAAAGCTTGAGGAACCTTAGCTTGGTCTCCCTTGTGTCCGTCAAGTCGGAGAGGGGTTAGATGTTGGAAATACATCATGGGAAAGGTTTCGAACAAGCAGTAGGATTATAATAGGAAACCATCACAAAATGAACACAAAAGAGGCCTAAGGTGCAGTAAAGACACCCTGACTTTGTGGGGAAACTCGGGTGGGCAGGTTTGGAGATTTTCCTTAGCAAGATAAGGCTGAGGCTCAGAGATGATGGTTGGGGTGGATCACTCAACTACGACACGAGGACGGACACAGAAATGTGGCAGGGGAGCCCCAGGACGCTAACAAGCTCATTGCTGAAGTGCTGACCACCAGGCTTTGCTCTGGATCAGAGCCCAGGAAAGCGAGAGTGGCCTGGTGGACTCGAAAAAAGGAACGTTCAAGATTGGGGGCTCACAGCAAGGATGGAGACAGACACGAGGATACTGGAAAGGAGTAAAGGGAAGAGGTTATGGTCACAGGGGGATATATCAGAGTTGACAATCAAAAGGTGACAGAATTCAGAGTGACGACAAGGTCCAGACGTGACTGTTAAATCTCACCAAGTGTGCTATTTTTCCAGGGACCAAGGCACTCCCTGAGTCCTCGGCTGGCCTGAGCTGGCTGCAGAAACATGAGGAAGGGGCTGCTGGGAATAACAGATCATGGGGGTGCAGAGGGTGGCCCAGACGTCTGAACCTTGTTCTCACTTAACATGTACATGACAGTTGCTGGCTCTCGTCTGTAGTCATTTGCATCCAGAAACCCTCTTTTAGCCTTCATGCAATGCAAGGAGGAATAGTAAGCATTTAGTCTTCCAGGTCAAACAAGAATTCGGTGAAAGAAAGATTTTGCACTCCACCAGAATTGACAGGCTCTTTAAGGTTAGTGCAACTTTACTGAGCTTTTGCTGCTGACATAACCATCGCCTCTGGCACTACAGACAGGAAAGGCAAGGAAGACAGGAAGAAAACCAAGGCCACCAGAAACCCAGGAACACAAGAACAAATCTCTTCTTAAAGACTGGATCATTAACTCACTGGACTTCTGACCGGTGAATCACTAGATCATATAACCATGACTTTGGTTCCAGTTCTGTGGCCTTTGAGAGATCCTAGGAGGCCAGAGCCATGCAAAATCTTTAATTCTACATTATGAAATTGTAGGCTTTTGTTCTGGGTCAACTTGGCGAAGTTGGAACTACATTTCCCAGAATCCTCTTCCCTATGCAGTTCCGGGTCAGTTCGACAGAACAGTAGTGCATTTGAGACTTGGGAAGTGGAAGGGCAGCAGGAGCCACTATGCTCTGGTTAAAGGTGGTGAGACAGATGCACAGGTGTGAGTGGGCACCAGTGTGACCTTGCTCTTCTTTCTGTTCTTTCTTCCCAGTTGCTATCCTTACTGACAAATGCCCCCAGATCACCATTTGCTTGGCGGCAAATCAGAAGTGGTAGCTATGAAAAGGCAATTACCCTTCCACAGACTCCCTCGCCAGGCCCCCTTTGTAGTCCCTCCCTGCCGGGGTCCCAGATTCCTCTGCAACCTCCACCTTGCCCACCTCCAAAGGTGCTTCAGGAGGGCTGACTAATGGCTTCCCCCGGGTCCTCCAGCTCCCCTTTTCTGGCCTTGACTTTCCCCAGCTCCTCCCAATTGTGTAAAGTCTAATTCTTCTCATAAATGCCTTAGTCCATAATATTTATAGAGGCTCTGCTTCTCTGATGGAACCCTAACTGACACCGTGAGCCAAGTATTGAACAGACAGCTTTGCCCTCAAGGACGCGGTAATTGACGAAACCTACCTTACATTTACAGCACTGCTTTACAGTTTATAAATCCTGTTCACATCATTTAATACTCAACCTTAAGAGGACTAAATGAGCAAACTGAGGTTCTGAGATGTCAAAGACCAACAAAAAGATGCAAAAACATTGTGAGGCGATCTGAACTGATGAGTAACCCAAATAACTCACCAAATATCACATGATTTAAAGAATTCTCTGTCTAGGGACCAGAGACAGAAAAGGCTGAGCCAAGATCAATCCAGAGGATTATTTTAGAGCTTCCTATAAACTTAACAGCTGCTAGAGGCCCAAGCACTGCCCAGCATCCCTCACTGCTCAGCCATTTTCAAGCTTCTCCGTGTTCGAACTTGGCCAACACAGTCTGCCAAGTTCTGTGGGAACACCTGGTCCTGCTTTTAGCCTCTAGTTTAACGAGAATGCGGGATTCATATAGGACTTAAACTTCCATCTGGGCATGAAAGGCACCTGAGACAACTGGTGCTGAAACTCTCCCCCACTCCTTACCTTGGGCAGCTTTGTCTTGTCTCCCCCCTATTTTACTGTCTCCCAACGAGGCCTTACGCCTGCCCTTGACATTTACAGATGCCATGAGTGAATGGCGGTCCATGACCAGCTACCCCAAGGAGGCCCAGGAAGGAGAGCGGTGTCGCAGTTTGACCTGAACAGAAAAAGACTCTGGGTGCACGTGCCCTTTAAGGAAAGGACTTTAACTCTATCAATCTGGTATCTCATTCCTTCATTCAGCAGTTCTTTACTGCACACCTACTGTGTGCAGAACGACATCGTCAGGCAAGGTGATGGGCGAACACCCAGCTAAGCGTCAGAGTCGAGAAGGATGGAACGTTGTGGCAGCTTCATAGAGAAGGTGGGAAGAACGAGTCCTCAAACAATGAGAATCTTTTAAAATATCACGGAAATAAAGGGCATGAGGGACTTGGAGCATTCTAGGGAGGACAGAACCGGAAAAAATGGACCAACTCACCCACAGCATCATGCTTAAATTCCTTCAGGTGACAGTCGAAGCTCTTTACACTCTTAGGACTTTCTCTCCAGTCTCAACGCTTGCCCTCTGAAGACTCTACAACTCAACCCCATATTCCAGCCATTAAAAAAAATAACAAATTGTCTTCATGCAAGACCAGCACACTTTTATAAATAGGTGTATTCCTTTAGCCATATTCTTTCTTCCGTCTGCCTGAAACAAATAACCCACCCCTTCTCTACCAGACAAACACCGACTGGTCGTCAAGACTTAATGAGCTCGGATGCATCCACCTTGCAGATGGCTTTCCTGATGCTCCCCCAGGCTCAGTCCGCAGCTCCAGGCAGAGTTCAGAATGAGCTTGCTGAGGTCAACTGGGCATGGCTGCCCTGATCACCCCGAGCTGGGATGGTCTGCCTCCCTCGCTGGACTGTGAGTCCCCCGAAGGGGCAGACGGCTCTCTGCTCGTCATCACCTTCACAGCCCAGCAACATGCGTGGTGAGGTCATGACTGCACCACTTCTGTCTCACTGAGCTTCCACAAACTCGGATTTTAGAGCCGGCATTGATCTTCAGACCAGCATCTGGGTGGGATAATAGGAGAAACTTAATCTCACTTATATACCAGAAATGGCCCCTCATCGATGAATTTTCAAAAAAGCTCTTTGCTAAGCTCATCACAGAAAGGGAACAGCATGTGGTGAGAGCAGCCATAACACACATCAATCTAGATGCCGTTCTCAGCACCCCAGGAAGTGATATAATCTCAATATCCCAAACCTCAAATTTTGCCACAGCAGATTTATTACCACTCACTCTCCTTTGGGGCTAGAGAAGCCAACGACCCAGGTCCTTCGGATCCTTATACAAGATCCCCAACCCAGACATGCTACTAACGCCTAAAACTATATACAGGTAGAGGGGAGAGACAGGTGGTATGCACACAGGTGTAGAGGATTGTCAGGTGTCTCACCTTTCCTGCGAGAACACCTCTGTCTAAACTAGCCCACAATGTTCTCCCTTTTCTCTGAATTTTTAGCATTTCTTCTAACAATCCTTGGACACTTCTGTGACACCAGCTCTCTTTCTGTGTGTATGTCATGCCTCCACATCTAGACAGGCAGCTACGGGAGTCAAGGGACGGTGTCTATGCCCCTCAAGAGATCTAGAACAAGGCCTGGCACCAGGGAGGTAATAACTAGTCGTTGCAAACTAGGCAGACAGCGGGACGAGGTCCATGCCACAGGCAGCAGCATCCCTGCCCCAGCCCGACGTGGCCAGAGCAGGCTGCTTGCTAGAACAGTGATGACAGGCGGCAGATCTGTGGTTTGGACTAACTAGCTCAACCACAGGGCACGCGGAGCATGCACTGGAAATGCAGAAGTCTGCTTCTCCACACTGCGAACAAGCAAGAGGAGGCCCAGGAAGGCAGCGATGCCAGTTGGGGATGGGAGAGGCTGTGTCAACCCCACAAAGGGAGGAAGGGGTGGAGGGAGCAGAGAGACAATGAAGAGAACCCATGACTTGTTTATCTCCCACACCAGCTGCCAAGGAGACAAGAAACAGAAAATCACACGAGGAAGAATGGAGACATTCTCATCCTTCCTTTTTCACGGGCGGACTCCACTTCTTCCTACTCTACCCCGCAAACCTCTGTCTTAGAAATGAAGTCACAAGAAATTCGTGCGGTAACACTATGGTAGTAACAAAAAAGGACAGGAAGCACACATACCAAAGATAGTCACTTCTGCCCCCTTTATGACGTAAGGTCCATCACACAGATTTTACATAGGTATTGCATATATGTCGGACATTGTCTCTATTATAGATGTATATGTATATGTGAAATACACCCAAGTGTTTTCGAACCACATAAATTAATTTAATCATTCCAAGACACGAATTCCTGGACACTGGGATAAACAAAAATAGACATGATCCTACTTTCATGGCGCTCACCGTCTGGGGTAAGAAGGACCAACACTCATTCTAATAACCTGATCATTAGAAATCGATGGCTGTGCTCTGAAGGCACGTGGCTCAATGACAGCCCACGACAAAGGGACGGGCACAGGCTGGTCCGTGCTACCGCCGGCAGCACCCCGGGGTCTGCACGTGTCCTCCTCTCTCCAGGGAAAGTAAGGCTGGACTTGAGCTCCAAATGGAAATCATTCCAAGACAATAGAAAAACAAAAGGGGGGGCAACACAGGCATAGAATGTACAGTCGTTTCTAAGGGTGTGGAGCGAGGGGTCCTTGGGAAAACTTCAAGGGGAGTCATCAAAATTTGATGACGGGCTCAGTTTTCCCATTTCTTTGTGCTGAGGCCCAAATGCCTTCACGGAACATACTGGACAGAACAGAGACCTTGACGTCTCACCGCCATTTTCTTAGGATCAAACTCAGATCCCACTGCGTGGCCACCCCCTTAGGCCTGTGGAGCCCCAAGAGTGCAACTGGGCAGTACATGCCACCTTGTTCCCTCTGTGACACTCCAGAGGGGCGGGAACAGAGACCTCCCGCAGGTACTTACGAGCTAGGTATGACACCAGCTTTCTGGGACTCATCCTGACGCTTCGGATGAAACTTGTTTGTGGGATAAATTGTTATTAAAGTGGGACTCTGATGACTAGACCACATGATTGCGTAAAGCTCGTTTCCATAGAAAAACATCTAAAATTGCCCATCGTTCCTCTCCAACGTCCCTGTGTCTCTTATTCAGTAATAGTCCTTTGAAGAAATGCTCCGATGAACTACCTAAGGGGAATATCAGTAATTGTTTTAGGAGCCGTCTTCCTTGTAAGAAACAACCAAAAATAGGATGATGGCCTGATGTATCACCTTAATGTAGCAGGCGAGCTTCCTCTGAGCCCCCGCAGACCTCACCAGCCTCACACGTGTGGGCTCTTAGCTGCTCTGCGGGCACTGAGGATGTGCCAACACCTTTCAGGGTGACTTTGCTCACATTCTTCCTCTCCACCAACCTCCCCTCCTCCGAGTTTAATATCCACACCCCCTGAGGCCTCTCTTACTGCTCCAGCTTAAGTCAGCTAATCCCCACATGAAACGCCAGCCCCCACACACTGATCTACTCCCACCTCTGAGCAACTGGCGCTGGTCATTTTCATACCTGAAATGCTTTCCCTGCTCCCGGCTCAAACCACGTTCCTATCCCACCTGCTCCACGAAGACTTTCCATAATAACAGCTCCAGGCCCCCGTTTTATCCCCATCATTCCGACAGCCCCATATGCACAGCTCTCCAGTAATTCATCCACTCAGATGTTTCAAATGCGCCAACGATCCATTCTGCTGTTCAGTTTTAAGGGGTTCCGTTTCCACGGTGGACTCCGTTTCCTAATTCCTGTGTCACCTCCCCCAGTGTCAGAAACATGGTAAATACTCCCTCCATGCTGCGGAAGTATTAAAAAAAAACATGACCACGAGGAAAAGTAGGGATGTCTTGCCCTGCGGTGTAGGGTAATAGCTGGGTGCGTTTGTGACTTCGACCAACGAGACGGCTCTGGGCGAGGCACTGTGCTCTCCACTCAGAACTTACTGTATGGGTGTCTCGATCAAAGATGATGGACTCCACTGCCTTCTAACAAATAAGAAAACATTTGGATGTGCCAGCCTTCAGAAAATGGAAACATGAATAGCTCTGCCAAACGTAGTTTTTGTGTTTTAACTCCTCCCTGCAGCATAAACAGAGCAGCAGAACACCGGACAGACAACAAAGCAGCTAAGAGTCTGTTCGTAGACCATTCTAAGGGGCAGGGCATTTAGAAAGCACTGTCCATCCCTTTACCTCCAGAACCGCCAAAGACAGCCATTCCCAACAGCCGAGCATTCACACCTAGAAGGTTCTCGACAAGCCTCAAAACTGTCTGCACCCAAGACGAGGGAGACAGCTTCCCTGGGTCACCAGTCACTGCACCTTGAAGGAGCCATGATACAGTGGAGGCCAACATCGTAAACACAGGTTCCTAGAAATATGGAGGTTTTCCAGATTGTAGCCTTTCGTTGGCATTGCGTCCAACATCATTTTGAACCTTTCCCTTTCAGACCAAGAGAATGAAAAGGAAGAAAGTCCCCAATCATTGAGAATGCATGTCTTAGTCAGTTAAGGCTACTGATGGGTGACATCTGAATTTCAACTCTCCTACCCTTCAGGAAGGAGGTGGAAAATCCAAAGGTGGTGGTAACATTTGGACACATCCGAAGATGTCTGTGTCTCTTCTCGCTGTGGTCTTGGGGGTGTTAGGAAAAGGAGAGCCTGTGATACGTCACCGTCTGCCAGGCTCTTCCCTAGACCTGAGGACTAAATGTGGAAGAAAACCCAAGTTGGGGGCTGAGCCTTGATAACTCGACCCCCACTTACTCACAGCTTGATAACCTCAATAAAACATGCCAAAAAATCAGTAATAAGAAGGTCTGTCATCTAGAAGCACCTTCTTGGTTCTACTGTTTCTGTGACTTTTCCCAGAAGTCCATCTGAAAGCACAGTTAGCCTGGTGGCAGGGGGACCTCCATAACCCAGAGAATCATGGGGAAAGATGCCAGTTTCACAGCACAGGAAATGGGCTGCAAGGAGGAAGTAGTTGCTGATACAGTGACAGAATGACAAACAATTCCCAGAGCCCTCCGCGGCCCCTACCGCCCTGTGGTGGAGAGACGCCAGGCAGGTGAGAGATAAGAGGGACAGGCTGCAGACAGGAGGAACGCTGGGAAAGATGGGCGAGGAGCCAAGGCTGGACCAAGCAGCCCATATGGCCAACAGCAGGGGTCAGTGTGGACTCAAAGAGTTCGCGATGGAAGAGGGCCTTTGAGATTGGCTAGCCCGGCCCCTTACATCACAGAGGCTGAGAGCTACTCAGCAACTTGTCCAAGGTCACAACACTAATGAGTGGAAGATCAAGGGCCAGAATCCAAGCCCAGTGTTTTAAAAGGCGAGGAAACAAACATTATCACACTTTGGCCCAGTCAGATATTAGAGGTAAATTGGCCAAAATGACGTCAGAGGTGATAACTCTGGATAAGTGTTCATTTGGGCTACTGCCCGCCCAGCCTACCACCCCTCAGATTTCCACTTCCAAGACCCTACATACACAAGTTACCTCTCTGGATCCTTCCCTCCTCCCTTCCTGGCCCACCCACTCCCTGTGCCTCTGAATCTGCTTTTTAACCCTCATCACGTCCTCTAGTCCCTCCAACCTTCTGTGATTTATCAGGCCTTCCAGCTCCATCACCTGCTCATCCCACCTACAAATCTTGGCCACCTGTCACAGCTCCTTACAGATTCCTGCATCCCTCATCCTTCCACCATCATCGCATGGAGAGGTCACACCACATCCCTCCCTTGCTCCCAGGCTGCCAAACTTGGTGGGATTAAGTCAGGACACCAGGCTGACTGCCTCCACTCCAGAGCTGAGCTGACCCCTCCTTCATGGCTAACGCCACCTGCCACATTCCCACAGAGCCCAGCCCAGCCCCATGCTCCTCTCTCTGGCTCTGACTCTGACCAGGGCCATGGCCTCAGCGTTCACCCAGGAAGCCCAGGCCACCAAATAACCTGTGTGTCAAGCACTCTTCCAGACTAGGGTTTGTCCGACTTCAGCATGCATTCGAAACCCCTGAAGACCTGGTTACAATGCAGACTAAGCCCTGAGGTTCTCCCAGGTACTGCGGAGGCAGAGGCGGCTGGCCCCCAGGCCCCACTTTGAGTAGCAAAGTTCTACGGATTTACATACATGAAGTGTAATGTTTGCATTTCTTTTAGATATGTTATTTTAATCTTCATGACAAACCTGCAAGAGAGGTATCAGTTCCATTTTACAGCTGTAGAAACTGGGGATCAGGGAGGTAAAGAAACCTGTCCAAGTTTCACTTTGCTAGAGGGCAGGAGGCCGATTCCAGAGCCTGAGCCCTACTCTTTCTTTGCATAAGTGGTTTTCAAGAGCAGAAATAGTTTAGATACACACATATAATGCTTTGTTTGTCATTATCATTCTGGTTTTTCAGCAGCATTCGGTCAATCCCTCTTTAACAAATCTACTTGCACCCTTCTCTGCTTGGTTTCTGACAGAGGCTCTCCTGGTTCCTCGCCCTGACCACTCCGTCCAGATCTCTGCCTTCCACTTCCTGTCTGCTAATTGTACGCATTCCCAAGACCTTGCCCTGGACCCTCACCTCCATCATCCAGGTGGTGTTGCACTTTCTGGGGACACCACCAACCATAAGCCTGGTGCATCCTGCCCCCCCCCCCTTGGAGGGGAGACATGCGTCACCTCTGTTTACCACAGAATCCCCAGCACTCAGAACAATGCCTGGCCTGGGGTACTTAGCACTCTCGCAATATTTCCTGAATGAGTAAGTGAGCTACTCGCCATGTCACCAAGCTTCTCAATTTCCATCTGAAAACAGCTCATCCTAAGGCCAGGTTGGGGCTGAAGGGCTAGGGTTCACCAAGTAAAACAGATACCTGCCAACCTCCGTCAAATCACAGGGCACACAGGAAGGGGTCATACCTGTATGGCTTGCAGGGTAAACATGGCTTCTGGTTTAGAGGCATCTCTGACCTGCAGGATCCAGGGGATGAGGACATCAGCATCACGACACACCTACAACCCACCTGAAACCCATGTGGGTCCCTTACCATGGCCAGAAAGCTAGGAAGTTCTGGCCCAGTCTAGCTCTAAATAAGAACACGGGAGAGCCATTACCAGATGTGCTTGTCTTGGTCACTTTTAAGGTCTGAGAAGTAACCCATCTGTCTGCACATGTGCCTCTATTTTATTAGGATTCAAAGATAGCACCCATCCTGAAATGTGCCCTGCACCCTTAAGCCAAGTTCATCCTACACAGAGCAACACTAGCCAGTCCCCTGAAATATCCTGAGTGATGTAAATGCTTTCACGTTCCAGCTGCTTATAAAGGTGCAAAGCAGGATGCAATTAAGGTCCCACGCCATCATACTTAAATTTGAATCACGCTGCTTAGTGACTCCATAGTCTCACACAAACACTTAGAGAGCACGGTGGAGAAATCAGCATTCGAAGGACACAAACGGGTATGCAGAGCCATTATCGCTGGTCGACTAAAATCGCATTGCTGGTCCGGGATAGCGTTAACTTCCGGGTCTAATTCTGTTGCTTCACAAACACTCCAGTTGGTGTGGGGGGGAGAAATATTCAAGATTTCAAAAACCACTGACTGTGCCAACTACAGCACTTGCCCTTTCCTAGAAGATAAATTATGAACAATTTTTGCCAGTTCTAGTTATTTTCCCAAAGCAGAGAGTCAAATGGCCTTGCTCGCCTGTCTTGAAGAAACCAATGCAATTAAACGGAATAGCTATGAACGGCCGTGACAGCGTCCCCCAACTTCACCTGATAAAGTGAGATGCAGTCACACACTGACAGACAAGCACACACCTTATTTAACTGGCAGACACAGCGCCAAGATGAAAATGTACATTCAATCGATGGGGTAAAAATCCATTCAACACTCGTCACTAAAACAAAATAGCCATATAAATGCCGACTAGCCTGAATGCCTAGCAAGCAATGAGCACCAACAACGAGAGTCCCTATTCAGCAGGCTAATAAGAATAATTATAGCCAGGGCAGGCATTAATCAGCTTGGCAGAGGCAGGAATTCTGTTAACAAGGCTAAAATGAGGGCCAAGGAATCTCAGAAGGCCATAGCATTTCAAAGACCGTTAGGCTGGATGAATTCACCAGGGTTCCTGCTGCCAGGCTTCCCGCGTCAGCGCTGTCTGGAGAGAGCAGCATTTCGGGTCCTGTCCTCAGAGAAGGTGCGGTGACCTACGAGGGCGTGCAGAGTCGCCCCATCTGTGAGGTGCATCCTGGCACAGTCTGCTCAGGAATTGGGCGTGAGCTGCACTCACCCCACCCACCCCCCGCCCCAGACCCTCTTAACTAGAATGGTACTTTTGCTTTCAAACCACTATCACCTCTTTTCACCTCACTAACCTCAAGCAATACACAGCATAAGGTTATGGTGACGATCCACCAACTTTCCCTTAGTAGAGGCAGAATGGAGTCCTGGGATCAAATCTTGGCTCTGCCATGAAGCAGCTGAAAGACTCTGGACAAGTTCCTTAACTCTTTTTTTCCCTTAACTTTTCTTGGCATCAGTTTCCTCATCAGTAATATGAAGAAAACACTGGTACCTTTCTCAAAATGTTGCTGTGAGGAGTAAGGAAGAGAATATACGTACAAGCTTGACGTTGGATCTGCCCATCCTCTATACACAGCTGCTATTTTAACTCTGTGCCTATTAGGCGCCGAGCCCTGCATAGAAACTCTGAGAAAAGAACAAACCAAACGTTCAGTATACAGACACACGTCCATTAGCTATGAGTGCTGTGCCTGGGCAGTGGGAGGGTGGGCACTTTTTTTTTTACTTTATATCCTTTATAATACAGAGACTGCTACCTATTCCGTCAAATCTGTTCTCACCCTCCTTAGGACCAGGCACACGGCTGCCAGGCTACTCTGCATTTCTCAGCTTCCCTTGCAGCTAGTGTGGCATGGACTGAATTTTCTCGAATGGAATGTGTGCAGAAATGATGTGTGCCACTTCCACGCTTGGCCAAGAAGCCTCCATACCTATTCCTCTATGCGCTTTCACCGTTTATGGAGCTGGAAAGATTATGGTGACAACCAAAGTGACCTTAGAAAGCACAGTTGAAAACAGCAGAACTGCCATCAGCCTGGGAGCGGCTGTGTAGAGCAGGGAGGGATCCCACCAACCTTTTCATCAAAACATCCCCTGGAGACTGTTAGGAAGGACACGTCGATTGTTTGAACCTCTTTGCTTTGAGTCTGTTGGAGCAGTTTAGCCTGCCTAATTAACATAATACCATCTATGTTATGTGAATTTTAAACTATCGGTGTAATACTTTTGTCGCTTAACAACTACTTCAATGGATTTGCAAATATTTTTCAAAAGATACATTTTTTCAGAATATCATAACCCCTTTCCACAATCTTCATACCTTCCACTTTCTAATTCATGCTGCACCCAGTGAGGATTTACTCTCCTCAGATGGCCATGGTGTCTTAATCTCACCCTGAAAACTTTCAATGGGTACCCATTATCCACAGATAAAACGAGACATACATACACATATATGTGTACATGTACATATGTGTGTATATATACCTATATGTGTATATACATACATATATGTGTATACACACACATACACACAGAGGTCGGACTACCATGTTTCTCTGAAAATAAGACCTAGCCGGACAATCAGCTCTAATGCATCTTTTGGAGCAAAAATTAATATAAGACCCGGTCTTATTTTACTATAAGACTGGGTCTTATATAATAATCATATAACATAATATAATACAAGGTCTTATTTTACTATAAGACTGGGTCTTATATAAGATGCGGTTTTATATTAATTTTTGCTCCAAAAGACGCATTAGAGCTGATTGTCTGGCTAGGTCTTACTTTTAGGGAAACACGGTATTCAGTTCGCAAACTTGTTGTAATGATGGTGCAATCTTTTTGATATCAGAGAGATTATTCATTACGAACTTGTATCAACTGGACAAACGGTTAACCAAGTTGACTATTTGGAAGTGCTGAAAAGGCTGTGTGAAAAAGTTAGATGACCTGAACTTTTCACCAACAATTCATGGCTCTTGCATCACGACAATGCACCAGCTCACATGGCACTGTCTGTGAGGGAGTTTTTAGTCAGTAAACAAATAACTGTACTGGAACACCCTCCCTCCTCACCTGATCTGGCCCCCAATCACTTCTTTCTTTACCCGAAGACAAAGGAAATATTGAAAGGAAGACATTTTGATGACATTCAGGACATCAAGGATAATATGATGACAGCTCTGATGGCCAGAAGAGTTTCAAAATTGCTTTGAAGGGTGGACTAGAGACTGGCATCGGTGCACAGCTTCCCAAGGGGAGTACTTCAAAGGTGACCATAGTGATATTTAGCAATGAGGCATGTAGCACGTTTAGTAGGATGAGTTCGCAAACTTAATTTTCAAACCTCACATATAGCTTCACAGAAAATATTTACTGAACACCTACTATGTGCCAGTCACCCTATAGGGATACTACAGTGAACAAGACCAACATGGCCCTTGCCCCCCAGGGGTACAATCAGGGTGGGGATTTAGACCATGACACACAATTACATACAGTGAGCGAGATAAGTGCTATGATAAAGAAGTACAGGCTGCCTGGCAGCACCCATAGGCCAACAAACCCACCCCTCGTGGTCCAGACTTTTCAGCACAGCACAACCATCTTTCAGAATCCACCCAAAATCCTCCCCTCACGTCCTCCTCCTTCCACCTCCAGTTACATGGAGCTCCCTCGTCATTTCTGAAGGAGCCCTGTACCCTCACTCACCCACACTTGATGCCTTTCCCCAGAGCCTGGGATGTTCTTCTACCCTTTCTTCCAAAATACTAATTGTCCTCAAGGCTCAGCTCAAATGTCACCTCTTAGGAAAATCAGCCCCAATCCCAAGTCAAAACGACTCCTCCTCTTCCTTGCTTCCTATCAGCACGTAGTGTCTATGTCAGGTATTTCATTATCTTTAGTCAGTTGTTTTATTATCTGTCCTCCCCCAGCCACCCCCACCACTCAGGGAGGCATTTGTCTGGGACACCCGTATGGATTCCTATGGGTATTTGAGAAATGCGATCTTGAATGCACAAACAAGACAGGTCAGACATAGGCAGACATATGAAGTTGTTGTGATGGTGATAGACTTAGCAAAGCTTCATGCAGGCAGTTGAGTTTTAGGGGGGAAAGGAAATACCCAGGCAAGAGGAGAGAAGCAGGAGAGGCGTTGCGAGGCCAAGCGGCATGGAAGAGCCAGGAGGCTCACAAATGTTCTACGTAAAGGAGAGCAAACAGGTTACTTAGAATGAAGTGTCTGAATCAAGACAGAAGACCAGAGGGGCGAGAACACAAGGGGAAGCATATCTTTATAAAAAGTCCTAAAAAAAACAAACCAGCGCACAAAGGCAGGACCCCCAAAGCTGATCCTTTAGGAAAATGATGAACTTAGAAGGGAGGCTGGTGGAAAGAGTCAACCAGGAAGATGTCAGAAGTGAACGGTGTGGGGAAGTATCACATCTTGGGCTAGAATAGTAGCTGTAGAAACAGGAAGGACGGGAAAAAGCTGGAGTTTGCACTATGGGAAAAGCCACAGAACTGAGGGACAGAGTGAACATGGAGGTCAAAGAAAGTGACAGCAAGATTATGCCCAGGTTGCAACACGAGAGGAAAGACGATCTTGCTTATCAACACATTACGTTTCAGGAATCAGGACAGTGCTAGAGTGGAACAATAGGGAGGCCTTCCCGAAGGTCAGACTGAAGCCATACTGAGTGAGATTCCGTGGGGACAGAGTTATCAGGTTCAAGTTCAGGGACCTGTTAGGGGATAAGACATTGGCTGGTGACACCACAGACATTACCCGTGTGAGGTTAACATGAGATGCCCAGTCAGGGCAGGATACACTGGTATATAATGAAGATTTCCCCAAGCTGTGCTTCCTCCATTTGTTTTTGCTTTGCCACTTCTATTTTCTCCCTTTGCCCTTTCTTCTCTCCGTTTTTTTCCCTTATCATAGCTATTCAAGGGCTTTTTTTTTTTTTCAAACGTCTACCTTTAGTGATACACAGGTTGTGACCTGCACACCTCTAGGGGGAGTCATTCTCACACAGACTATAAAGTGAATAGCAGTTCCCAGAGTTGTGCAGTGCACAGTCTGTGCAACCATCAGCCATGGCCCTGTTTGACCCAAACACATGAGCCCATTAACTATTATGGACTATCATCAGCAGTGCGAAACAAACGATCTTACAAGGGTCCCAGAGTGAAAAGAAAAGAATAAAAGCCCTCAGATCTGAGATCACAGAAGAGAGGCTTCAAAACTAAGTGAAAGATCTGGAAGCTTTCTGCAAATGGTGGCAGCTAAAACAATGTGGCTGGATAAACTCTCTGGGGGAGTGCGTTCCAGAAAACCCCTCGGAGGCGAAGAGAACACAGTAGCAGCAGAAAGCCTGGCCCACCAGCAGCAAGAGGCGTGGGGGTTGGGACAGTGGGCGCCCTGGAGCCATCAGGATGGGAGCGGCTGTGGAGCTCCTCCACTGGGACCCTCAGACCATAAATGCAGAGTAGTCATTTACCCCGTGTGCAGCTGGGGCCTGGAAGGGACAGACACCCCACACCACCCACTCTGCAAAAGATTCTGATCTGCCTTCTCCAAAGGCTTGGAAGGAAACCGGTGGTCAGGTAACAGCATTCTTTCTCTTCTGACACAGACCAAAAGGATTCAAGAATATCAAAGCACATAAGGGTCAGCCCTGGGGCACCACGGTGGGCACTTAATAAACAGATGTATTTCTGTGGCTGATTCCCACATGGTTATGTTAATACACTAAGACAACGATATGTATCTACTTGGAAGATGGTGTCTGTATGTATAGAGTAAAAGGAATATGAAGAGAAAAAAACCCACCAAAGATTCCTTGGGTTGGGGGAGGGCATTGGGCCAATTCATCAAGAGGCACGGAGGTTTGGGAAGGGTGGAAGACAGGGGACAGGAAAGGCAGGAAAAGTAACAGGTAGGAAAAGTTGGAGAAGCCAAGCCTCCTAGGTCTTTGTGTGTCAATATGGAGCTAGGCAGTTTCCAGAAGAAATACAGGAAAAGACTGAGGCAGAAGCTCTAACCACAGCCAACATGACAGAAGGACTCGCACACTGATTTCTATTGTAGCGCTCTGGGCCACCTCGTGACCTTCGTAGAAGGAAGTTGGTGGATTCCCTCGCTTCCCAAGAAAGGTAACTCATCCTGGGTTTGTGTGTGAGGAGCGAGTCGGCGGGTCTCGACTACCGCCAGGCAGATCAAAGGCGCATATTTCCGCTCCCGAGCTGGGGACACTGGCCGGGGACCGCAGGCACCTTCCGGGCCGGAGATCAAGGTGAGCCCGGCTCCTGGCGGCCAACAGGTAGGGAGGGCTGGGGGCAGCGGGTCACGAGCCACTCCCCCCGCACGTGTGGGGGGCGAGGCTCGGCCTGGCGACGCGGGGACAGGTACCCCGCGCGCTGCCGGGCCGGATTCGCGCCCGGCTCCCGGAGGCCCCGCGGTCATTCCCCGCCGGGCCGCGCCGCCCGCGTACCCCGGTCGGGTCTCCCGGGAGTGGCCCCGGCACCCTCGGCGCCCCAGGCCGCGCGCTGCAGCCGCGCCCCGCCGAACCCCCAGGGCCCCACGGTCCCCCGCGCCCCGCCAAGCCCCGCGCGCACTCACCCAGCGACAACAGCGCCAGCAGCAGCGGCCTGGGCGCCAGGCGCCCCATGCTCGCCGGGCGGGAGGGACTCTCCGCCTCCGCCTCCTTCCCCGCCGCCTCTCCTCCTCCTCCTCCTCCAGCTCCGGCTGCTCCAGAGTCGGCGCTCCTCCGCCTGGGCCGCGCGCCTGCTCCGCTCTCCTCGCCAGCCGAGCAATCCCAGCGCTGGGCGGACGTGCGCCCCTCGCTCCCGCCGGTCCGCCTACCTCCTCCCCGCCCTCCTCCGGCCGGCCGGGCCCCGGGAGCCGGGCGCCAGAGCCGCCCCGCTGCGCCTCGCCAGCAGCCCCGGCCGCTTCCCGAAAGCAAAAGGGAAGAACCGCAGCGCCCGCCCGCCCGCCCGCGCCTCCCATCGGGCGCTTTGCCAGCAACAAACACAAACTTTCCCAAGCCCCTCCCCGCTCCAGGTAACGGAGCGAGCGCCGGGCCCGCCCGCTTAAAGGGGAGGAGGCGGCCGAGCCCACCCAGCTCTCCCCTCGGGCTCCCGCCCCACGACAAACTTTCCTCCGACCTTTAAAAGTTGGCCTTGGAAAGACTCTTCTGGAAATCGCATCGCTTTAGCTCCTTCCTGGGACACCCCGCGTTCCACCACTGTGGAATCACCCACGCTTGTCTCCTGCTCCCTCAGCTAACTGCCCGCGCGTTCACCCACTGGTCCCAAGCTAAGCACCCCACCAACCAGCCGCTTGGCCCTTGCGAAAAATTATTCAGATAGGACTGAAAGCCATGGAAGCACTTTACAGGCCATGGATTCCATCCTCCTTGTGGTACAGCGGCCCTAAGTGTTTAGGTGACTTGTCCAAGGATTCACAGCGAAGTGGCAAAACCAGGACCCAAATCTCACAGCTCTGCTCACTGCCCTGCGGCTGGGTGGGCCTCACCGTCCCTCGCCCACCTGCTTCCCTCTCCATGGTGCCTATGGCCTATGAGAACACTTCTCACACACACCCATGAAAGAAAAAACAAAAAAGAAAACACTCAAGTGTATTAATAGCTACAGTACTTCATATGGAATGTACGTTAAGTGGACGCAACTGGTGGCCAATAGATTCTTTTTTCCCCCACAATAGGGTTTTGTGCTTTTGATTTGAATACAAAAGGCCCAGTATTGGGGGCGGAAATTTTTAGTGTTCATTGTTTAGAACTTCACAAGGATAATTCAAACACACTGGGAGCAGCCTTGGGGCCCCCTGCCCCCCAACACCACAGTCTCACATTAATAATAGATGCAAAACAAATCACAGATGTTAGTGGGGAAACTGCCTAAGTTGGGGAGAGAAACACACTTTTACGCTGAGGCATTATTATTTCCACTAACAAGTGTTTGTTATTCCGCTAACAAATGTGTGAGCACCCAGGTATGAGCCCTTCTGAAAGAGACTCAAAATTTCATCCTTAATGGCGCAACCATGTGAATGTACTTAATGCCACTTAAAAATGGTTAAAAGGGTAAATTCTATGTTATCTATAACACAATTTATAAAAATGTTTTTTAATTCGTTCTTGCCACCAAGCCTTTTGCTATGCTGTCCACCCATCCTGCGATTCCTTCCCATCTCCTAGAATCCTCGAGAATTTCTCTGGGAACTTTTTCAGTTTAATTGAATTAACTTTAAATGCAAGCCTCACATTAGGCTTTGGGAGATGCTGGAGCTACACAGAAGAGTAAGGCCTGGTCCCTGCAGACGCTCAGATCTTTCCCTTTCTTAACTACCCACAGCACTTAATGTCTGAACCACACATTTTGCCACTTAATCACATTCATGTGAGCACATGCGATGGACTTAAGGTTTATACCTCCCCAGATTCATATATTGTAGCCCTAATCCCCAATGGTATTTGGAGATGGGACTTTGGGAGGTAAGTAGGTCCTGAGATTGGAGCCCTCCTGAATGGGATTAGTGCCCTTCCAAGAAGAGAGGAGAGAGATGATCCCTGTGCCATGTAAGGATACAGCAAGAAGGTATGTGTCTGCAAACCAGGAAGAGAGCCCTCACCTGGAAATGCATCAGCCATCACCTTGATCTTGGATTTCCTAGCCTCCAGAACTGTGAGGAATAAACGTTTGTCGTTTAAGCGCCCCAGTCGGTGGCATTTGTTAAGCAGCCCAAATTGACTAGGACAGCCCAGCATTCATCCTGCTCCCGTCTCGCTGTAATGGTGGAAGTGCCAAAGGGACTGTCACATTCTCATCTTGTATTTCCCATGGTACTGCACAGTCGATGTTTGCTGAAAATCTTTCCTTTAACAGACACATGCAACTCAGGTGTGTTCCTGGCACATGGGAGGTCTTCCATAAATCTTTATAGCGCAAACTGATGTCAGCCACTGGGCTAGACTCTGGGAAGCCAGAGATGAACAAGATAGTTCCTGCCCGTGAGGGGGTTACAGTCTGTGCATCATGACTATCGTAGGTGTGGCAGCCTGTGTAAGGTGCAGTTGTGACACAAGGGAGTGGTCAGTCCTGAGAAACGTTGTCCAAAGAGCTTCTCAGAGGGGATGACTATGAATTGAGTCTTGAAGTATCAGTAGGTATTTAGCTATGAGGTGTAGGGATGAGCTGACAATAGATACTGTATATTTAATGGGATCGGGATTCTTATCCCCTCCCCTCCCCACCCCCAGGTGTTATTAAATGAATGGTGCATCTTACACTCATGGAACTGACAGTGGTTAGTAATTGAAATAGAAATATGAAATGAAACTGTTCAGGCAGGGTGAGTAACACGAGGACTGAAATGGATAGCCTGTTGGTCGCGGGCAGTCACCTGTGTCATGAGACTCAGCCCACGACAGCTGTTTTTGTAGCAGAAAAGGAGCGTAAATGAATAACTCCAGACAGTTGGTCACAGCCACCATACCCTTTGGGTAGCCCTGATGACCAAAGGATAAAATACATCTCTCACGAAAGAAACGGCACCCACATCAGACCAGCACAATTTGTTATAATTCATGACTCCGGAATCTGATGATGCTTGTATTATGAAAGACATCTTTATGCCAGAGTAAGGCTTTTGCCCCAGTCAACTGTTCTTAGTTTGGTTGTCTATGTGTTTGCCTGGATCAGGAAGGCTCACTCTCCAGCAACTCTGACCTACACTCATCCCCAAGGAGGTGAGTCCCACCATAGGTTTCCATGGCCAGGTCACAATGACCCTCAGAGGGCTCTGGTCACAACAGCCAGATTACACGTGTCTGCCTGTACACATTGCCCCTGAAAACCTCCTAAGGGTCCCCACCCTCACACTGCTAGCTGCTTTCCCTGCTAAAATCAATACATTCACCTTATTATTTAAAGTTGAGAATGGAAATGTGAGAGGTCCCAATGAATGAATTGGCTGATGGTCCCAAGATTCACCCAGACTTGGTGTGCGAGCTTTGCCACCTCCACCAGCCCAGTCTCCAGATGACCCTGACCCTACGTCATTCATCAGAGTGGCAGGCGATGGAGTATCATCACACGTGGCCTTTCGTCCCCCTCCTCATTTTCATGAAAATAGTCCTCGTGTTGTTTCCAGGTGCCTGTGTCCCCTATTGAAGTTACCCTGGGGATTACTAATCAGAAAGAAATTTAAGATTTAATCACAGAATTAGAGAATGGAATTAAGAGTTAAAAAGGGAAGGGTGGGGAGAGGAAGCCTTCACTTCCTGATGAGTGAGAGTCATTCAATACTGGTGAGGCCTTGGGGGAAGTTGTGGAATATCCATCTGACAGGAGCTTCAAAAACAGCAAGGGGTCTCATCTGTTTGGAATGAGTTAAGTTTGGGCTGTGCTCTGTGACCTCTGGCCTTAAAAGACTGTAATGGGAGCTCCTGGAGAAAGTGTTCTTAGATGACTAGAACTGCCCCTAATTTCACTTCCTCCAGGCCAGCTGTGTCCCCAGGCACCCACCCTGTAGCATTTACGCCTGCAGGGATCCTGGGGTAGAAGAATATGAGGAGAAAATAAGTGGAATGAGACAAGGCTTTTGCAGTTAAAGCTCTCTACAAAAGGGAGGCGTTGTTATTACATTAACAGTGTACCTGGCCCTTGTCCTACAGGAGCTTATATTCTAGTTGAATGTATCAAAAGATCAGTAGTACTGCAAAGAAATTCAAAGGATTGATGCCAGGAAAGAGAAAAAATTCAAAGGGAGGTAAGTAGATAGGAGAGGCACAAACCATTGTGTGTAGTATTCTGCAAATATGCTACCCACTCAAGCTAAAAATAACCTCTCACAATGAATACAGACAGCAGAGTTGATGGTGAAAAAGAAGTTAGAAATAGTTACAGAGGACTTTGAGATGTTGGAAGAGATTCTTTACCTAAGACCAGGGCTGCCAATTTTGGTGGTACACAGAGGTACCCCACTTGTGCCTTGACACTGAGCTGGGGGAGGGGGCTTTATGCCCTCCGTGAACGCACTGTACCCTAGTTTTCACACAGAAGCATGCTGGTGGGGGATGAAGGAGTGGGCCATATCCTTTTTCCTTCCCCTTCCAGCCTTTCTCACCTACTTGACCTCTGCTTCTGGGTTCAACTGAAATATTATCTTAAGTTCTAGGTGCTCCATTTTAAAAACATATGCAAACTAAAATGCATCCAGAGTAGAGTTGCTAGCTAAAATATAAGATGCCCAGTTAAATTTGAATTTCAGATAAACAAGGAATACTTTTTCAGTAGTCCCAAGTACTACATGGAACCTATTTGTACTGAAAAAAGTATTCTTTGTGTATTATCTGACACTCAAATTCCAACTGGGCATCCCATATTTTTTATTTGCTAGATCTATTTGATCATCCAGTGAGAAGTTACTTTGCATGGAAATAAGTTCTTCTGGAAGACTTGGAGAAGATAACAAGACGCTCTGAGTGGTTCTCTTCAGATTATTTTGAAGATTTACAGACTTGTTTGGGGTGTTGTGTTGCCCGTGTGACTGGGTAAAAATTGCCAGGAGACAGAATTGCCCTAGTTTGTCATCACCAGAGTTAGTTCAGTGATAGTGGTATCCTCTCCTGGCTAAAGAGCACTCAGCCCCAGGTTCAATCTATAAAGGCAGCCATAGCGGCATTCCTGCATTAGGTGGGGCCCTAAACAAACTGAGCTTCAAGGAAGTCCTTCCAACCTTCAGGCCGTGTGATTTATCTAAATCCAGCTGACTCTCTTTTCTAGTGCCTCTTACAAACTTTGTCTCTGCTGTTCCGCCCTTTTTTCCAACTTGCACCCCTTAGGGCTGGGCTGGAGGT